>NC_090923.1:1389254209-1389554726 GCF_040938575.1 Ambystoma mexicanum | reverse complement strand
CTGTTGCTCAGCTCTCCCGATATATCATTCTGAACACTATTTTCTTTACATGTACATTTTCCCTGCAAAAACATTTGTTATTATAGCGCAAGTGGAGGCAATAGGTTTTGTTAGTATAGGCCATTTTCTGTTGATGTACACTACTAGGACTGCGTTCGTTATTTGATGGTCAAGCGTGCTCCCATCCTTATATATAGGGCCAGGTAGGTGTTTATACAATCCTTATTGTTCAATAAACACCTTTGAACATTGAATCTGTGTCGCTTCACTTTTGATACCATGCCTCCCTTACAGCACACATAGGGTGTGTAAATATTGCCTCCCTCGGGATCATCATGAGGACAGGTGTTGAAGCCTGCAAGCTTTTTAAACCACGTTACGACTAATGGTCAAAACGGAGGGTGGGGCCTATGGGGTGAAGGCTGAGGCATCCGGTAAGCACTGGACTCCAAGGTAGAGCAGGACAGTCCCGGTTTCAAAAGCGAAAACAAGGAGGCAATAGGGAAACCTTTGGATTCCTACCAGCCAGTCCCCAGGTCCAGAAGGCTGGCATCAAATACAGCCATGGAGGATAACCCTGGTGACAAGAAGGCCACACATATGCACAAGGCTCAGTCTGTTTTAACCCAGGAGGCAGGTGCGCCGAGTAGCCATGCGCATAATGAATGGTCAGGGAGAGCGCTCGAGTCACATACGCTAAATAGTCATTCACAGTGGGGGGGGGCGATCAGGGTTGGTGCTTGTAAAGACTCGGGGGAGGGGCGGTATCTGTACTTCTGCCCCCTATATGGTAGGGTAAAGGCACAAAACACCCCAGCCAAGGCTCTCAATGTGGTAGAATGGGCAAGCAGCCAGGCTTAAGCTTTCAGGAGGTGATGCAGGCAGGTTTTTAAGTACAGTGTTTCCCCAAAGCCCCAACAAAGGAATATCCACATAGTATGTTGGGCGATAACACAGCTTCTATATATAAATTAAAGGTTTGTTACCACTACCAGATATACATATAAATAATAACACTTTGTATTTTGAATACTTATTGAAAGAAAGGAAAATAGATGCACTAAGTAATACCACAACACTAAAATCGGTAAAAGATGCACTAACTGCAGGCAGTTTTAAATAGGCAGGTGAAGTGAAGTATAACGGCAAAGAATAGGGAAGGCATGTTAGTTGTGAACAGTGGCAGAATGCTTTCTATAGGCTAGACAGACAATTCTGGGTGAGCTCCCCCCCCCACACCTGGGCAACCTGTAATGGAAATGTTACTTTTACAGCTCAGTCCAATAGTGTTCAATAACTTTCTGCTTTCTTTAAATGGTTCTGGGACCCCTGAGTCTAGCATATGCTCTTCCTCGTCACAGTACCTTTGGTGCCTTGGAGTTTCTTGGCTTCACTTGATGATTCTCCCTTAGCGGATGGAACCCCTCTCCCCCCTGGAAGAAGGAGCCACTGGGATGCCGAGTCCACAAGAAAAGTGGAACCAAAGTCTTTCTGTAGTGCAGCAGTTTTATTCTTCGCGGTGCTCTCCTTTGGTTGACGATTTCTCAGACTGTAGAAGTCCTGTGAAGATGAAGCTTGCTGATGCTCCTTAAAGGCTCCTTAAAGGCTTGGCAGATGAATAAGACCTCCGGGAACCTTCGATTATTTCTGGCGGAGAAAGGTGTGTAGGTCACTTTTGGTGTCTTGTTTCGAATATCACGGTTTTCAGACTTTCGGTTCTTCGGTGGTACAGCTGCAGTATGGCCCTCTGGACTGCTTTTGGCGACCTGGACTCAATCACTAGAGTGTACCTCGGACCCTCACCAAGTCTGGACCCTCGGGACATCTTCATTAGCTTCTGCTGGCAAGAAGCACTGCAACAGACCTTCCTCTGCACTCAGCAACTCTGGGGGAAAAAGTGGTCAGTGGGGATGGCAAGGATGTCCCTTGAAATGCTCTTAGGCAGTTTGGAACTTTCACAGGCCAGGGTACCCCCCACACCCCACTCCTTATGGGCAGTAGACAGCAACGGCTTCCAGCAGTCATGTAACACCTCCGGACCCTGGGCGACACCAATGGATTTCGACTCGAGATGTCCGGCCACTCCACTTCAGGACTTCGAAGACCACTTCTCCCGACAGCAGGCACACAGGACTGGTTTTCCAGGATAATTCGAAGAAGAGTAGCAGTTTGTACGATGGTCCCTTGTAGCTCAGGGAGTGGTCTCCTGTACAGGTCGTCTCTTGATCAGTCCTTGGAAGAACACAGCAGCTTTTGGATCACACAAAGAAACGCAGCAGCAGACTACTCCTCCAGCTGGGCTTCAAGGAACAGCTTCTTGCTTCAGTTACAACTTCAGCTACTGAACAAATTGTTAACCGAGAGGTCCCCAGATATAGCAATCGGTCCCCCACTCACTCTAGCTGACCCAGGCTCAGTCAGCCAATCACGCAGAAGGGCATTCATGCAGCCAGGCAGGCAGCTAATCAGGCTCACAGGCATTCAGGCCATTCTCTCCACCCAGACACCCATAACAAAGAATGTGGATTGGATAATAAGTACCCAGCCTTTCAGCCCACTACACTGCATTTGTGTCAATTTCAGTCAGGGCTGTCTCATTCATTGTGTCACACACAAACCAGACACCCAAAACAGAGAATGCAAGTTCCCAACTCCATTCACACAGGCCCCACCCCTAGGGTGTACACAAAACACACAGACCCCTGGGAAGGCTCCAGTCAGTCTTACAGGAGGCAGTCCCAGAGACGTGCATAGTGTTTCTACCCAACAGGGCTTCCCTGAACTTTCAAAAACAAGGTTAACAGCAATAGAAACAAAGAGGCCACAGGGGCCATCTTGCCTTCTATCGGGAATCCATTTATTCCTATGGCAGGGGATGGGTGTCCCAAAATAGAGGACACTCGGAGCCACTGCCAAGCCAACAGGTTGCTGCCACCTGCTCCATAGCCTGATCTTTGGGCAACACACAGGTGCCCAAAAACACACATACCCTGACCCATGGGTGCCATAAGGATATCCCATGGGAGTTGTTCACCAAAAGATAAAAACGAAGAGCTCCACTGCCAGAGGAGCATGCTGGACCTCAGTGGCAGAAAACAGAGGAAAAACACAGAGGTTTTAGGACAAGGAGGCCCTATCCTTCCATAAGGCATTTCCAATATCACATACACCACCCCCAGAACGAGGTTAGGGCAACTGATCTTCCACAAGATAGTTATCCTCATTCAGACGGTCAACATACCTTCTGTAAAGGCCATCTGCATTGTCATGACTCTTCCCTGGACTATGCTCAATGGTGAGGTCTAGCCCTTGCACGCTAATGGACCACCTGAGCAGTTTGGTGTTTTCACCCTTCATCTGCATAAGCCACTTTAAGGGCTTATTGTCAGTTTGGACCTTAAAGGCAGCCCCTGTAAGGTAGGGTCTAAAAAGCCCAAGTGCCCAAATTATGCTAAAACACTCGAACAGTGGCACACCTAAATTCGCTAGCCTCGAGTTGCCCATTGATGAAAATGATGGGGTGTTCTCTCTCTTTGTCGTCTGAGACAAGACAGCTCCAATTCCAGTGTCACAGGCATCAGTTTTCTGTAGTCAGGGGCACCTACAACAGGTGCCCTGCACAGACTTTCCTTCAACCCATTTGACAGTCCTCACTCCAATGATCCTTCTTGGGCTGCTTGGGTGATGTCAGAGGTGAAGTTTCTGTAGCACACAGTGAGGCCCAAACAAAAAAAGCTCTCACCTGGGTTTGAGTAGAGGGAGTCTCACTCCTGTACAGCTTGTACTTTACTAGCGAGAGGTTAGATTTGACCCCCTCCTGCCTCATGACCAAGCTAGGTAACCTTCCCCTGTGGCATCTGGCAATTGGTTGCCTCGATAGTGAGGTTGGCCATTTTAATGGCCTGCAACAGCCTATCCAAGTGTGTCAAATGCTTTTCCAGGTGGCACTGTAGACAGCAATGTCATTCAGGTATGCCAAACAATAGGCCTCTATCCCACAGAGCACGATTAACTAACCTTTGGAAGGTGGCAGGGGCACTCTTCAACCCAAAAGGCATAACTCTAAACTGGTAGTGCCCTTCTGGTGTTTAGAATGCCGTTTTCTCCTCTGCCTTGTCAGTCAGAGCTATTTGCCAATAGCCTTATGTGAGGTCAAAAGTGCTCACAAACTTGGCTGCACCGATCTTGTTTACAAGCTCCTCAGCCCTGGTCAATGGGTGTGCATCAGTCTTCGTAACTGCATTCACTCCTCTGTAGTCCACACAGAAGCTCCAATCCTTGGTACCTGCTTGGGGACAAGGACCGCTGGTCTGGATGAGAGTTCAATAACACCAAAGTCCAACATCTTAGGGACCTCTGCCTGGATGTGGTTCTTAACAGTGTCTGACATCCTGTAGCATCTATTTTTGACAGGTACACTGTCACCATCGTCAATATCATACCTATACCATGGGATGAGGCCTGGTGTCAGTGAGAACAGAGGGGCATATTGCTGGAGCAAAGCCCTGCAGGTCCTCTGCTGCTCTGGTGTCAGATCTAGAGAGAGTTGCACTACCTCTGCTGAGCCATCCTGAGGGTTGTTCTGCAGCAAATCAGGAAGGAACAAGTTACTTACCTGTAACTGTTGTTCTCCAGCATGGGTCTGGCATGGATTCACATGCTCATGAATATTCCCTGTCATCAGGCTGGGAATCCTCGGTAAAGAAAAATCAGTATCAGTTTCGTTTCTGATCTGTCTTTCGTAGTAGTAACCAATCACTGATCTCTGCGTCATACTGACCACAGCCAATGACTGCCATCTCCCTAAACCCCGCCTCTGGCAGCCATCTTCAGATTTGGTAGCACGTGAAGTGGCAGTATGACCAAGTGAAGAGCCGCAGAGGGGTAGGCGGGAGGGTTCGCAGGTGAATCCATGCCAGACCCATGCTGGAGAACAACAGTTACAGGTAAGTAACTTGTTCCTTCTCCAGCATGGGGTCTGGCATGGATTCACATGCTCATGAATAAAAGAATACATAGCAGTACACACATGCACAACCACGGGAGATGGCAACAGGCTCAACATTAAGCAATACAACAACTCAACATTAAGCATCTCTTACCTTCTCACCAGGCTCACCTTAGGCGAACAGGTTGCGCAGCACTGCTTGGCCGACCCTGGACTCCTCCCTAGAATCCCAGTCGACGCAGTAGAATTTCGTGAAGGTGTGCGTCGACGTCCCCGTAGCAGCCCTGCAGATGTCCAGCAGGGGCACACCAGATAGGAACGCCGTGGTAGCTGCAATCGCTCTGGTGGAATGGGCTCCCGGACGGCCGGGCAGCGGTCGGTTTGCCAACCAATGACAGTACATGATACAGCCGGAGAGCTATCTGGAAATGGAAGCCTTTGAGAGAGCCTTCCCCTGATTGACAGGTCCAAAGTTCACAAAAAGTTGTGACGTCTTCCGAAAACTCTTTGTGCGGTCCACGTAGAACTTCAGCGCTCTAGCCACATCCAGCGAGTGCAAAGTCCTTTCAGCCGGCGACAAAGGCGACGGGAAGAAAACAGGCAACACCAAGGGTTCGTTTGAGGTGGAAGTCCGACAGCACCTTGGGCATGAAGGAGGGGTGCGTCCTGAGCACTACCCTAGTGTCGTGAAAAGTCAAGTACGGGGGCTTGCAGGAAAGGGCCTGGATCTCTCCCACCCGTTGTGTGGAGGTGATGGCCACAAGAAACGCTGTTTTCCACGACAAGAACTTCAACGGAGCTGAGTGCAGAGGCTCGAACGCAGGTCCCATGAGCTTGGTCAGCACCATGTTGAGCTCCCACGCCGGGGCCGGAGCCTTCACCGGCGGGAACGATCTGAACAGTCCCTTCATGAATTCTTTCACCAGACGATGAGACCACAAAGACGTCCGTCCCGTGGTTCGGGTGTATCGGGAGATCGCAGCAAGATGAATCTTGATGGAAGCGTGCGCCAGTCCAGCCTTGGCCAGCGTCAGTAGGTACGGCAGTACTTGAGGAGCCGTAATCCGTAGAGGGTTAATCTTCTGTGCGTAGCACCAGACAGAGAACCTCTTCCATTTGTGTCCGTAGCATTTAAGAGTTGAGGACGCCCTGGCCTTTGCAAGAACCTCTCTGCAGTCGACCGGTATGTCGTAACCTCCAAACTCCAACGCTGCAGGAGCCACGCCTTCGGGTCGTGATGGAGGATGGCGCCTCCTTCCCTGGAGAGAAGATCCGCGTCCACTGGCAGCTTGATTGACAGGGACGCTGACAAGTCCAGAAGGTCCGGGAACCATATCTGCCTTGGCCACGCAGGTGCGACGAGGATCATCCTGCACCGTGACCTCTTGAGCTGGTTGATGAACTGGATCAGTAACGACAATGGAGGGAACGCGTATAGAAACAGGCCCTCCCAGGGGAACGAGAAAGCATTGCCCATGCTCCTTGGCTGGGGAAACCTGCTGGCGAACCTCTGCCACTTGAGTTCGTCGCCGTCGCGAACAGATCGATCTGGGGTGTGCCCCACCGTCGGAAGAGGCAGTCCACTAGATCCTGTCGTAGTTCCCACTCGTGGCACGAGCGCAGCTCTCTGCTGAGCGAGTCGGCGATGGTGTTTTGTATTCCTGCCAGATGAAACGGCACCAGAAACATCCCTTGGGCGACGGCCCAATGCCACAGATCCTGCGCCTCCTTGGACAGGGCTGGGGATCTGGTACCGCCCTGCTTCCCGATGTAGAACATGGTGGTGGTGTTGTCGGTGAAGATCCTCACCACCTTGCCCTTGAGGGACGGAAGAAAGGACCCGAGGGCCCAAAACACTGCCCGGAGCTCCAGGACGTCGATATGGAGGGACTTCTCTGTCGATAGCCAAAGGCCTCTTGCGTGCAGATTTTCGGTGTGCGCTCCCCACCCTTCCAGGGAGGCATCCGTGGTCACTGTCTTCTGGTGGCCCGGGGTCTCGAAGTGCATGCCCGCCGTCAGATGCGCGCGGGTGCCCCACCACCGGATCGCTCGTCGGAAGCTCTCGTCGAGTGTGATCCTGTCCTCGAAGCTGCCCGTCGTCTGGATCCAGCAAGCGTCCAGGAACTCCTGTAACGGGCGCATCCGAAGCCTGCATAGGCGGATGAGATAAATGCAAGAAGACATCATTCCGAGGAGGGATTTGATGGACCTCACCCTGGCCGTGTCCGCAACCAGCATCCGCTGCACCTTGCCCAAGATGGCCCTCGTCCTTTCTTCCGACGGAGAGGCCAGAAGCGCCACTGTGTCGAGTTTCGCTCCCAGAAACAGTGCGTCTTGCGCGGGCACCAGGTGGGACTTGGCGTAGTTTATGGAGAATCCCAGGTCTGTGAGTAGTTGGACGGTCCTCGCCGTGTGCTCCGCGGCGAGCTCCCTTGTCTTTGCTCGGATGAGCCAGTCGTCCAGGTAGGGGTAGACGTGGATCCCCTCCAGGCGCAGCCGTGCCGCCACCGGTGCGATGCACTTGGTGAACACCCTGGGTGCCGACCTCAATCCGAAGGGAAGGGCTCTGAACTGGTAGTGACGCCCTCGGACCACGAATCTGAGAAACTTTCGGTGTCCCTTTAGGATGGGGATATGGAAGTAAGCATCCTCCAAATCCAACGACAGGATATCGCCCTCCTCCAGCTGACGCAGGACGTGCTGGAGGGTGACCATCTGGAACTTCTGTGCCTTGATGAATTTGTTCAGTCGTAGGTCCAGGATGGGGCGCCATCCTCCTGTCTTCTTCTTCACGAGGAAGTATCTTGAGTAAACTCTGGAGCCCCGAAGCCTCTTTGGGACAAGCTCGATGGCGCCTTTCTTGAGCATCGCCTTTACCTCCAAGAGAAGTTGAGGGACGTGATGTTCCTTCCTGGCCACGGGGGGGACGCGCGGGCACTTCTTTAGAAACTCGAGCGCGTGTCCCTGGGCCAGGGCGTCCAGCACCCAACGGTCGGTGGAGATGGACTCCCACAGGCTGACGAAGTTCGCCAGCCGGACTCCCACCGGGATGCTTCGGTGGGGGCCCGACCCCACGGCCGGTTCAGTCCTGCTTCGACGAGGCTTTGCCGCCTTGTCCTTCCTGGCGACGACGGCGGGGTCCGCCTGACTTGCCTCGTCCCCTGTAGGCTTCCTGTGACGACGAACGGGCCGCTTGACGATAGGTGGAATATCCGCCGCCGGAACCTTTGGAGGCACCCCGCTTGCCTCCGGTGCTCGGAAAGGGCGGCCGTCGGTGCTGGAAAACACCAAGAGCCCGGGCCGTCTCCGTGTCCGTCTTGATGGCTTGTAGGGAATCGTCCACTGTTTTCCCAAACAGGTTGCTCCCGTCGAACGGCATGTCCAAAACTCTGGTCTGCACGTCCTGCCGGAAGTCCGTTGCCTTGAGCCATCCACGCCGTCTAAGGCACACGCCGTTGCCCAACTGGCGAAACCCAGTGTCAGCGATGTCCGTCGCTATCGTAATGGCGTGGTCCGACGCCACTTCTCCTTCCTGCAAGATCTCTAGGGCCTCCGCCCTCTTGTCGTCCGGTAGGAAGTCCAGCAGAGGGGCGATTTTGTACCACAACTCCCTGTCGTAGCAGGCAACGATAGCCAAGGCATTGGCAGCCTTAATCGTCGTCGCTGCCGATGAGATGACTCTGCGTCCCATCGTGTCCAATTTCTTTCCCTCGCTGTCGGGGAGGGGGGGAGGTCGAGGCCGAAGCCCCCACCGCTTTCTTCCTGGCCGCCGCAGAGACGACCGAGTCCGGGGTCGGCTGTGCCCGAAGGCACAAGGGGGCCGCGTCCGGGACCCGGCACTTCTTCTCGTACCGATCCCTTCTCGCAGGCGTTGTGGATGGGTTCTTGAGGAGGGCCAGACCCTCATCCCAGATATCGTCCAGTAGAGGTACAGCAAGGACCGTCTTCCTCTTGGTCTCGCGCCGTTGATAAAGGAAACCTTGCTTCTCTTTCGGGCAGAGCTGGAAAAGCTCGGATGCCCTGGCGATCATGGCATGAAACGATCCAATCTCGTCGGGCGGGGAAGCCCGGGGAGGAGGTGATGACGGAAGATCCTCGTCGTAAACCTAGTCGTCTGTACCCGCCGCGGCCGTGTCCGTCCCCGTATCATCCCCATGGGTCGTGGACGGGGAGGAGGGCTGAGCAGTGCACGATGGTTGAAAAGGAGGTGGAGGATGAATCCTTCTCTTAGGAGGAGGGCTCCCAGAAGGGTCTGGCTCCGGGTCCCCCGTCGGGAGCGGTTCCTCCATTGGTGGTAATGGCAATCTCGTCCTTATCTCCGAGCATAAGGACTGTATAGCCAACAAAATGGCCACCGAGTTGTCTTGCAGCACTGGTTTAGGGGATTCCGACGGGTGGTCAGGAGCCTCTTCGGCACCCTCGACGTTCTCGTCGTCTCCTACGTCGGGGTCCCTCCCGACGGGCTGGTCTTCTTCCACGCCAATGCCGTGGCTTAAGACTTCGATCAGCTCCTCTTCAGAGGTTGAGGCCGAATCCACGATGACCTCCTGCCCCCCTTTTTCTTCTCCGTCTGAGGTTTCACGGGAGTCCTGTCGGTGGGCTTGAAAGAGGACTCCCTCCGCGGTGGCAGGGAGACTCTGGGCCCCAAGGTCGCCTCCACTGGTGTAGCCTCCACAGGCTGAGCCAGGGCCGCCGCGACTGTCTCGATAGAGGCCTTGGCAGGGTGGATCAAGGCTTTCACCACCTTAGGTGCGCTCACCGCCTTCTCCTTGGGGGGAGGGTCACCGCCTCGCTCCCCCTCCGATGGGGCCTTCGAGCTCGACCGGGGTCTCTCCAGGAGCTTCGCCGGGTGCTCGGCCTTCCTCTTACCCGAGCCAGAGCGTTGGCTCGTGGTTGATGGCGCCGGGGAGGATGCGCCCTGCCTGGCAACCGTAGAGCCCGACCTTTCGGCGCTCCCGGTGCCAGCGGACTCGCGGTGCTTGGCCTTCTGTTGGGCCCCCGTCGCCGGGGCGCCCTCAAAGGTCTTAGAAGACCACTCGGACTTCTTTTTCTCGCCTGACGGTCTCTTCCCTTCCAGCCAGTTGGCGAGACGCAGATGGTGGTCCTTCATGGTCCGCTCCGACATATTGCCGCAAAACTCACAGTCCTTCTCCACGTGCGTCTTGTCCTCATGCAGGCAGTAGAGGCAAAGGGAGTGTTCGTCCTCCTTAAAGACATTCTGAAGCTGGCGTCCAGGGCAGACCCTGAACAGCTTTCTGGGCGTCGAGCTTCCCTTCTCCTGGGCCATGTCCGAGATGGGCCTGAGAAACTTCTGGAGTCCTCCAAAAGCGTGGCTCGACGAAATCTTCACCCTTGAGGGGCGTAGAAGAATCCGACACGGGTCCCTGTTGATCGGATGAAGAAACGGTGGAGCTTGAGGCTCTTTTGACCGAAAAAAGAGAGAATTTTCCTATGAAAAAGCGCGAAAACGCACTAAAGCTCGAGAGCAATAGCACGAGGATCCCAACACTTGAACAAGCGGTAAAAATTTGAAGATGGCTGCCAGAGGCGGGGCTTAGGGAGATGGCAGTCATTGGCTGTGGTCAGTATGACGCAGAGATCAGTGATTGGTTACTGCTACGAAAGAGATCAGAAACGAAACTGATACTGATTTTTCTTTACCGAGGATTCCCAGCCTGACGGGGAATATTCATGAGCATGACAGTAAGTATGCTAGCACTTGAGGGGCTGTAATCCGTAGAGGGTTCATCTTCTGTGCACAGCACCAGACAGAGAACCTCTTCCACTTGTGTCTGTAGCACTTGAGAGTTGAGGACACCTTGGCCTTTGCAAGAACCTCTCTGCAGTCAGCCGGGATATCATTCCCTCCAAACTCAAGTGCTGCAGGAGCCAGGCCTGCAAGTTCAGCGACTCCGGGTCGTTATGAAGAATGGCGCCTCCTTCTCTGGAGAGAAGATCTGCGTCCGTCGACAGTTTGACTGGTGGGGACGCTGACAAGTCCAGAAGGTCCGGGAACCATATCTGTCTCGGCCACCTCGGTGCAACGAGGATCATCCTGCACCGGGACCTCTTGAGTTGGTTGATGAGCCTGAGCAGCAACGGCAACAAAGGGAACGCATACAGGAACAGGCCGTCCCAGGGGAACGAGAAGGCATTGGCCATGCTCCTCGGCTGGGGAAGCCTGCTGGCGAACCTCTGGCACTTGGAGTTTGTCGCCGTCGCAAACAGGTCGATTTGGGGTTTGGCCCATCGCCGGAAGAGTTGATCCACTTGATCCTGGCGTAGTTTCCACTCGTGGCACAAGCGGAGCTCCCTGCTGAGTGAGTTTGCGATGGTGTTTTTTATCCCTGTTAGATGAAGGTACCAGAAACATCCCCTGGGCAACGGCCCAGTGCCACAGATCCTGGGCTTCCTTGGACAGGGCTGGGGATCTGGTGCCTCCCTGCTTCCAGATGTAGAACATCGTGGTGGTGTTGTCGGTGAAGATCCTCACCACCTTGCCCTTGAGGGCCCAGAACACTGCTCGGAGCTCCAGTATGTTAATGTGGAGCGGCCTCTCCTCCGGGAGCCACAGGCCTCTCGCGTGAAGATCTCCGGTGTGCGCTCCCCACCCCTCCAGGAAATCACCAGTTTAGACATTTAGGTTTGCTGTCAGATATCCAATTCAGCAACGGGGCTCTGTTCGTCGCTGAAGATCGACAGCTACTTTATGTTCAAGTTTGAAGGCCTAGTCGAGGCCTACTTCGCGCCTCACCATGTCAGAGGAAGGCAAGAGGAGGCTTTTCTGTGCCAGATGTGGCTTGAGGAACGTACATGTGGAAGACAAGCATTCGAGGTGTCAATTGTCTACACTTCGATCCCAATGAGGATGGCTGTGGAATCTGTTGGGGATTCCCCGTCAAAACGAAGGGGGACCGTTACCGCAGGCTGGTGGCTCCTGGGAGTTCGTAGGCTTCTTCCAAATCCAGTGGTCCTCTGGAACATTCTCCCTGTAGTAAATACAAGGTCGAGATCCGCTGAAGACGCTCCCTCACAGGAGACTCAGAAAAGGGCACAGGGCCATTCTAAGCATCCGACAATGGTTGCGGCCACCGCGGGTCCCCGGTTTGGATTTTGTCTGCTCACTGTCACAGTCAATGGTAAGCTCGCCGGTAGTTGTCCTCATCTAAGCATGGTGTTTCTTCGAAGCACACAACAGGCAAAGAATATCGCAGTGAAGATGCAAGGTCTTCATCTAGACCTGATGTCACATAGACCAGAGTCGCTGACAAGACCAGTGTCTACCACTGAGTCAGGGGTGATACCCTAGTGAATGCCTATCCAGTCGACGGCCACCCTGTCGTCGGTGAGGGAGCCCACTAAAACCCTGTCATCCGCCCCATTGACGACCAGTCCAACAGCTCAGTTGGTGAATATTACAGCATCCGCTTCCTCGTCCACAACAAGGTCGACGAAATTGTCTACGAGAATTGTCCATTCTCCTCGGCTAACTACTACTGCTCTGACCACGACTGCAGACCCCTCAACCCCGACTACGCAGTCAACAAAGAATCCAATGTCATCAGTTTCTCATCAAAAGGAACCTGTTAAGAGAATGGAAGATCCAATCAGTGAGATATACACTTCTGAAGAGGAATTGCAGGAAGGCTGCGTTTCAGAAGAGGAAGGCCCCAGGACTCAATACTTGACAGAGCGATATAGCCCTGTGAGATCATCAGAGGGCGATGCCCAGTCGACGGCAACATCAGACACTACAGATTTGTCCATGGACATCCTCACTACGTTACACACTCTTGTATCAGAAATACGCCTCCCAAACCAGCTCCAGTAGGACACCACCCCTGGGGACAGCCCTCCAAGGTATAGATCTTGCCCGCAACCACCAATGCCTAGAAAGGCAACATCACCCATGGTGGAGGACCCGCCCCTGACAGACAACAGTGGAGGATACGGGTATTGATGATACGGATGAGTAGGACGACTTCATAACAGCCATTGACACTGCTGAACGCAGATGGCACCACCAGGGCGTCCCCTCCAGACAAGGTAGGCTCCTTCCACTCCATTCAAGTTGGTACCCGAAGAGAAGAAAAAGGAGGGATTCTTATATGAGAGGAGAACCTCATCCAGAAATACAGTAACATCAATTCCACTCTCGGACGACAAATGGAAATAAGGCCTAGCCCTTATGAAACCCCCAAACGCAGCTCCACCCAGACAGGATAGACTGGAGAAAAGGTACAGGCTTCCAGACTCTGCACCCAAGTGTGTAAGATCCCAGCCATCTCCATACTCTGGTCTCAGCGACTGCTGCTAAACAGTCAGCTAAACCGTCCTCCAAGTCTCTGGTTCCTCCAGACCAGGGGGGCAAGAAACTGGACACCATATGCAAACTTATTATATACACATCGGCCTCCACGGACAAGGCTATCAACACTTGCGATATTAGCTAACTACGTTAGGGAGCTTTGGTACAAACTGGGCCCAATCCTCGATTTCCTCCCTGAAGTCAAGTCTATTTCTAGAGGGAGCGGTGGCTTCAGATCACGCCCTCCCAGTGGCCCTAGATGTGGCAGAGTCGGGTTTCTGGCAAATGGGTAATGGAGTGGCCCTGAGAAGACAATGGCTCAGGGCCACTAAATTCAGGCCGGACATGCAGGCAAAGGTAGTCTATTTGCCTTTCGACTGAGACAACCTGTTCGGCCAGGCAGTGGATGATACATGGCAGGCAATCAAAATGGAGACGGCTAGGTCCCTAGGGACCCTACAACAGCAACAAACTCCGTTCTTTCGATCATCCTGAGAATGTTCCGACCATCTAAATGCTGCTCAACGACCTCCTTCCCCCAGCCCTGCCGCTCTTCCTCACAAGTGTCATACAGAGGCCGGTCGCAGGGTTTTGGCGGAGGAGCACAGCGTCGTTGTCCACAAGCAAAGGCGCAGACGCCCAAGCAAGTTTGGACAGGCAGAGGGCCCGGACCCCCACTTTTTCACCCAGGGTTGGGGGCTGTCATACACAATTAGTCAAGGAGTGAGAAAACATCACCACAGATGAATGGGTGTTGGATACAGTATGCCAAGGGCACACCCTGGAATTGGAAGACAAGGGTCCACATATCCCTCCAGTGGCGAGGGGAGCTGCACATAAAACTGCTGCAGGCGGTACAGGCAATGGATGTGGTTTTCTGGTTTCACAGTTCACAAGATATTTGGGATATACTTAAATTATAAATAAATCTTTCCGAAATAACATGTTTGCATGTTACAGGGATGGATTACTAGTTAGGAAAGATTTCATAATTGTATGCAATTTTCCCTCCATGTGGCAACCCCCAAACGTTTTGCTGTTTTACACCCTGATCTAGACTTTGCCAGAGAAACGCAGCCTTCCGCCACACTCTTCTGGGCTTTTGCTCAATTCTTATGGGGAAACTGACATGCCCTTAAGACAGCCAGTACTGGGAGACTTTGTTTCCCTTAGTCCTTTCCTCGTGTTGCAGCTTTTGTGCAACATGAAACAAGAGTGCCCCGTAACTTACATTACCGAGCTCTTGGGCCTCTAGACATTCCAAAGGCCCTAGAAACTCTCGCTGGACTTATTATGAACTGTGCAAGTGTATCACGGACGGGACTGGTGGCGAAAAAGGGTTTAAAACACAAGAGAAACGATAGCTGCCATGTTATCCGCGCTTACCGCGTTTGGCACGAGTAAGTGGCCTGGCTCCAAAATGGCCATGCCACGAGGTTCTTTGTCCTGTCCGCTGACCATCTTGCTCCTTCACCTTGCTCCTTCACCTTCCCCCAGGTCGAGCCGACGCGGGCCATTCCTTATTTGGTCATGCACTTTCCCGCGAAACACAACGCTTTTGCGAGCTTCTGCGTGCCTTGTGTGAGCCTCCAGGATGTGGGATGGGATGTCTGTTCCCAATACACATCCTGGGTGCCAGAGAGTCTAGTGTCTCCTGAATGCCTGGGACCACTGTGGTCCGTGATAGGTCCACGTATGGTGTGAGTGTTTGGGAGCAGATCTCCCATTGGGCCCTCTCCATTTTGGCACGAAGGGAACTTTGGATAAGAGGAGGCTGAAAACACCACTACCATGTCGATCTCCTGAGTTCACACTGAACAAGGGATAAGGAGCCAAGTATCCTGCAACAAGAAGCTGAGTCGAGGAACCGCTGGTGACCCGCTGAAGGTTTGGCACCCTGAGCCGCTGTCGTCCTGTGAGAACCCTCTGCATCTGATCGTCCTAGAAGGTCTGCGAAGACGCTTTGACCCATTGGAATAGTGGGATCAACTATTCCCAGCACCTTGATCAAACCCTGCAAGTAAGCCTCTTCGGCAGTGTCCCTGGGCCAACCATTGGGCTGACCAGCTTACGCAGGACGCTTTGCTCTGTCACCGCCGCCGTTTCGAGGGAAGCCCTCGAAACTTGGTCTACTGCTTCCTCTGCGTCCACGGCACCCTCACACCGAATTTGTACACTTGGCATTCCCAGGTCTGAAGTGAGACGAGAGCGCCCGGACCAGAGTAAACGCGGTTGCCGTGGTGCCCTGCTGTGGTAACAACCTGTGCACGTCCGCTGCATTTGGGACACCCTCGACCCCGCATCCTGCTACGCAGAATCGACACAGTGTCAAGACGCCCTGATCATCGCAGCTGAGTCTGCCAGCAACGTGAACTGGAGAAGTCGGGGTCTGCCTGCGTCGGGGACCGGTGAGTGGTCCATACCCCAACCGGTGGCCCCTCGTGCAGGAGCCAGTTTCTTTTCTACCGCTGTTGCGAAATAGCGACTATCCCGCACTCTCACCCTGCCTCTGCCCATCAGTGGAGGCCTTCTTGAGTAGTGGGGACTTGTTCTGCATCGCTTCATTCACCTTCCTGAACTGCCTGATATCCTCGAAGAGGCCCTCTTTTGTCCATTGGCACCAGCGCATGCAGGTACTTTTGAGCATAAGGCTCCTCTCTTCGTAGGGCTCGGACTTCCTCCTAGTTCGGTGTATTTCAGATGTCGAACTGGGTCTAATGATTACTTGCACTGCCTGTTCTCCTCCCCATCTAGGTGGTCTACATATTACGTGCTCCTAACTCCTTAGACCCCTCGGTCTTGTATATATATTGTATTGATTGTGATGTGTTGGTTTACTTTAGTATGATTGTGATTCTTTGCTATGGTCGATGTTACAAAGGCCTTATATTAAAAATATAGACACATTTATTACAACACCTGTCTGGAGTAATTTGTAAGTTTTCTTGCTTTGTGTGCTCATTGAGGTCTTTCCGTCACCCTCACCCCTCTTAAGACTTAGTCTTGACCGCCGCCATCACTACCCTGATTGGTCTGGCTTGTCCAGAGGTTACCCTGTTCCAAGAAACTAGGCTGGCCTTCTGAAACTCTGCCCCTCGAGGTCCGAGTTCAGAAATCCATCTTAACACTAATCATGCACAAGGCTTTGAGTTGCTGTGGGGTATAGTGACCTAATCCATTTGCCTCCATTCCCCCATCCCTGACCCATGACACAATATGCTATGGTATTAACTATGTAATAATGTTAATAATTGTGATATTTTTCATTTTGGCTTTGTCATGGGACGATTGTACAATATTATTTGGTTTTACTTAATGCTGCTCATTTCTTTTGTATGATATGTCTACTGATTACAGCCTTGACAACGACCAGGGGGTCGAAACACGTGTCGGCTGTCCATCCTTTCAAGAATAAAATATAATATTTTTTATTGTCTGAAACTCTGTGATATATAACTGTTAAATTGGTGGACTTTCTAAAATTCAAGGTGTTGAGCGCGAGATACCTTTCCGAATTCTAATACAATTTATACTCAATTACATACCTATTGTTTTGCTCACTCAAAGGGGAACTACGAGATGGGATATCCTCCCACTATATGTAACACGTAGAATTAATGCTATTAAACAGAACCTTATGCCCAAACTAATATATTATCGCAAATGATACAGAGCCGAATCACAACTAAAACCTTTGCCAACTAGATACCAGCGTCACCAAATTCATCTGGAAGAAAAAGAAACCCAGATTAAAAACCGGAACCCTAAAAGCAATGAAAGCTAATGGTGGTCAGACTGGAGATATTTTCACAGAGAAGCTCAACTGGTTAATGTTAAATGGTGGGCCAAATCCCCAAGACAAGTGGAAGAATCTTGAGGTTTTACCATGGGGCTTCCCTCAAATTGTGTAGCTCCCTTGGAGTGTGATTCCCAAGAGCATTATTTCACACCACACCAAAGGCTTCACACTCCGGGCAAGGAGGGAATCTTTACGGGAGCAAGGAATACCATTCATTATATTCGGCTGGCTGCTATATTGGGGGCTCCGACAGTCAGAGGGATAAAATACATCCAAAGGTAATGGATCGGACACTGCCTGGATGGGAGGAGTGTGTTAGAGACACTGAACTAATACCCTTGGATTTATCCAATATATGTGAATCTAATACCCAGCAATAGTGCTCATAGGGCTGAACCGGCAGAATTGTGGTCTCACGACCTTCCATTTCATCTGGAGGCCATGGACTTTCTCGTACTCTGGGATGCCATGCCCAATGTTACAATTTCTTGAAGGCTTAGGGAAATTCATTATAAACTAACATAGGACATGCCTCACTCCTAGACTACACAAGATGGATGCAAAACAAAAAAAAACAAAAAAATAATCACTTACATGTCACTGTGCAGAGACCACAAGCTCCCTGGGTCATATGCTCTGGTATTGGCCTAGCCTCAATGTACTATTGGTACAATGCAAAGAATATGTACAGGAGACTTTTGTAAAGACCACCCAGACTCACCAGGTCTCTGGCTACTCGGAGGCAGTATACCCCTTTTGAATAAATAATGGAAAAAAAGCACTCCACACAATCAGGATATCCGTTTTAGAGCAATTATATGGAACTGGAAGGGGGCTTGTGGCCCATCTGTTCAGAGATGGCGCAAGTAATTGCAGGATATTGCTATGGCTGGAAAAATGGGCCTCTTAAAAAGATTTCTCCCAAATAAGGCCGAGTATATCAGAAGTATTCAGATAATTACTATAACGCACTACTGAAAATCGATTTCGCACACCCCACCTCCCTAAAATATTTAGCTACTCCAGGGGCACGCACATGAGGCACCCCCAGAGGAATGCATCCTATCTTAGATAGGACATGCATTACTCACCGTAATAGCATTTCTGAGGATTGTATCTGCTTAGATTCACATGCTGTGCATATAGGCCAACATCCAGTGGTAACCGCGGAGTATTGCATCTCGTCTTTCGGGGACCGAAAGGGGACGTCGGCATAGGCGTGTCTGTAACACAATCCCTATCGTGACGTGTAGTATACCCAAAATCCCCCACGCGCAGAGGTCCCTCCGATTGTATTTTTTCTGCCATGAGGGAGCCCAAGACTATAGTGAGCGAGTACATAAAGAGAGAAAGTAGTAATACGTCTATGTTCCTTCCACCCCAAGCGGGGAGGCAGGGAGGGCGCATGTGAATCTAAGCAAATACAATCATCAGAAATGCTATTATGGTGAGTAATGCATGTCTTCTGATGCTTGTTAATCTGCTAAGAATCACATGCTGTGCATAGACTAGCGAGCAGTTAACCGGAGTTGGAGGTGGGTTGCGAGAAGGAACATTAGAGAAAAGATGTTTTAGTACTGCTTGTCCCACCTGAGAATCAGACATAGAATGAGTGTCTAGGCAATATTGTTTTGTAAAGGTGTGTACAGAACTCCAGGTTGCCGCTTTGCAAATGGACTAGAGGGGAACATTTGCAATGAATGCTATGGATGCCCCAGTGCCTCGAGTAGAATGTGTTCTAGGCTTGAAGGGCAGTTCTCTCTTAGCAAGAGTGTAACATAGTGTGATGCATTTGACAATCCACCTTAAGATAGCGGATTTAGAGACAGGATCCCCTTCTCTACCAGCTGCCACTGAAACGAAAAATTGGTTTGTTTTCCTCAGTGGTTTAGTTCTTTCCAGGTAGAACATGACTGCCCTGCGCACATCTAGTGTGTCTAGGCTTCTTTCGCCATGCTAGTGGGATTCTGGAAAAAGGTAGGTAGTTCAATGGACTGGTTTACATGGAACTTCGATATGAATTTAGGTGCAAATCTGGGGTGCCTGCGCAGAACTAACTTATCCCTGTGGACTGTAACAAAGGGGTCAAGAACAGAAAGTGCCTGTAGTTCGCCAACTCTTCTGATAGAAGTGATGGCCACTAGGAAGGGCGTTTTGTAAGTCAGGTCTTTCAGACTTACTTTATGCATAGGCTCAAAGGGAGCTCCCATGAGCCTGGTCAAAACCAGATTTAGGTCCCATCCAGATGCTGGGTGAGAAATGGGAGGATAAATCCTCTTAACCCCTTCCATAAAGGCCTTAATCACCGGTATCTTCCACCACAACACTTTGTTGTGATGTGGTGTAGGCTGACAGCGCAGCCAGATGAACCTTTAGGGAATTGAAGACTAACCCAGTGTCCAACAGATGGGTTAGGTACAGCACAATGTGTGTGGGTGAGCAATTGATGCCCTTGGAATTACACCAGATAACAAAACGTTTCCATTTGCTGGCATAGAAATAATGTGTGTTCGGTTTCCTAGCATCCCAGAGTATGTCCATGCACCTCTGAGGGAGCTGTAGGTGTCCAAACTATGGCCCCAGGAGCCAAGCTGCTAGGTTCAGAGTTTGTGGGCATGGGTGTAGGGTCTCCCCCCCTGTCCTGAGACAACATGTTGTATGGGCAAGGTAGTTTCACTGGTGGGGAGAGGGACATTTCCACCAGGTGAGCAAACCAGGGTTGGCGGGCCACCAGTATCATGGTAACTGGTTCCTGGTGCATCTTGTGCACTAACTTGTTGCGAAGGGTAGTCGGGGGGAAGCGTAGACAAATTTCCCTGACCATGTTATCCAGAGACTGTTCCCCTTGGATCGGTTCTGGGGGTACCTGAAGGTGTAGCCTTGGCATTGGGCATTCGCCTGAGTTGCGAACAGGTCGATCTCTGGGAAGCCCCATTCTGCAAAGATGTTGGACACAATGTCTTCGTGCAGACGCCATTCGTATTCTTCAGGCAGAGGAAAATCTCTGCTGATCATGTCTGCCAGAAGATTGAGTTCCCCTGGAACATGTTGGGACAACAGAAACATCTTGTGTTTTTGGACGCCCATATCCAAATGTTTTGGGACAGCTTGGATAGCCTTGGAGAGTGAGTGCCCCCCCCCCCCCGTTTGTCCAGGTAATACATTGCTCTAGTGCTGTATGTTAAAATCAGCACTGTCTTCCCTTGTAGTTGCATTTGAAAGGCCTTCAATGCCTTGAACACCGCTAATAGCTCCAGTAAGTTTATATGGTTGGACGCTACTTGAGGGGACCACACTCTGTGCGCTGTCTGCTGAAGCAGGTGAGGCCACCACCCCGTGAGAGATGGGTCTGTCGTGAGAGTGGCTTCCACTGCAGGGGTGGTGAAGGTCTTCCCTTTCAAGAGGTTTTCTCTTCACCACCACTACAGAGAGAACGAGGGCTGGCGAGACAACTACCAGATCTTCCCATTGTCCGCTGGCCTGACACCACTGGCTGTTGAGCCACTCTCTCATGGGACGCATGCGCAGCCGCGCGTGGGGAACCAAGTATATGTACGACGCCATCATTCCTAGCAAGCACATGGCTTTGCGCACCGTCACCTCCCGACTGGCTACATATTGAGGAATCCCAGAAATTGTTTTGTTTGACTGGGGACTAGACTGGATTTCTTCTCGTTGATTGAGAAACCCAGACTGAAGAGAAGATCTACTGTTTTTTGGGTGTTCGAAAAACATGTGTTGAATGAGTCCCCCGTGATGAGCCAGTCGAGGTAAGGGTAAACTGGGACGGATAGTCTGCGCAGGTGTGCTGCAGCCACTGCCAGAACCTTGGTAAACACCCTTGGCGCCGAGGCAATGCCAAAGGGAAGTACCTTAAATTGGTAATGCCTGTCCTCTATCATGAACCTTAGATATTTCCTGTGCGCTGGCAACATTGAAATATGAAAGTATGCATCTTTCATGTCCAATGTTGCCATGTAGTCCCCTTGTTTCAGCAGTGCGATCACCTCCTGTAGTGTTACCACGCGAAACTTCTGGGGTTTTATGAACTTGTTCGCTGGGCGCAGGTCTAGAACAGGGCGCATGGTGAAGTCCTTTTTGGGTACAAGGAAGTACACTGAATAAATACCCTTATTTACCTGAAGAATAGGGACGGCTTCTATTGTCTCCTTTCCCAGCAGTGCTTCCACCTCTTGATTCAGGATCTCCAGATGGTCCGGCGAAAGGCGGCGCGAGCGCAGCGGTCTGCATTGTGGAGGTCCGGCGAATTCCACGCAGTACCCGTGGGCGACCGTCTTTATGACCCACTGGTCTGAAGTTATCCCCTCCCATGCCGTGAGGAAAAATGTTAATCGCCCCCCCGACCAGGGTGTCATGGGAGGGGGACCTGGATCTGGTGGTCATTTCTGACCAGAGGCTGCGGCTCCTCTGGGATTGGGGCCTCGGCCTCTGCCTTTGCCGCATCGCTGACCCCTTGAAGGGTAGTATGCAGGGCTTCCTGAAGTTTGTCCTGTGTTGAAATTCCCCGTGCCATAGTTGTTTTGACCAGCACGGGCTTGCCCTCGAAAGGACCGCCGAGAGTTATTACCTCTCTGGAGGAAGGTTTTTGTGTGATCTGTTGCAGAGACTTAAGAGTCTCATGCTGTTTTTTAGCTGTTTCCAAGGCCTCATCAACCGCTTTCCCGAAGAGGTTAGATTCCTCCATAGGCTTATTGATGAGAGGCTTGCATCTCTGGTTTAAACCCTGAAGTACACAGCAAAGCGTGTCTTTTAAGTAGGGTCCCTTGGGCTAGAGACCCGACTGCTGTTTCAGCCGTGCCCAGGGTGTTTTTAATCGCATTCTGGTTAACTTGTCTTCCCTCGATTACAATAGAGAACCTTGGATTTGATGGGTTCAGGAACCTCTTGGAGGCCTTCCTGGAGCAGGTTCCACTGAACGTCAACATAGCTTGCCAATAGTGTGGTATTATTAGCAATCCGCGTAGTGTATGCGGCAGCCGAGGTGACTCGTTTGCCTAGAGCATACAGCCTTTTGGATTCCTTGTCTGGAGGTGCTTCCCCAGTGGCAAGGGGTACCCCTGCCCTTTTCTGGGTGGTAGTCCCTACCAACGAGTCTGGGATGGCGTGCCCTCTAATGTATAGATGGTCGGAAGGAGAAGGGCGAAACATTTTTTCCACTCTTGGGTTCACTGCCAGAGTTTGAGCTGGTGATACCAAGGAGGGGGCCACCCTACTCTTGATGGAATTAAGGAGGGGGGTGGCTTGGCTAGATGGAGGCTTCTCAAGGATATCCTCTACAAAATATTGCTCAGGCACAGCCTCTTGAGTGGAGATTTGAAAGTGTTCAGCTGCTTTTTTCAACATAGAGTTGAAGGCAATTTGGTCACCTACAGGTGAGACCTGGCGAGCCGGGGAGGACGGAGGGGAATCTAGGCACAAAACATCAGTGTCCTGATCTTGATGTGGTAGTGTCCATGGGTCTGTTCCTTCCTGCTGGGTTTCTTCCCAGTTGTCTCTGGTACCCTGCTGTTCCTCCTCATAATTCTGCAGAAATTAAGCTTCTTCCTCTTCATTGTCCACATGGACACATATAGGGACATTTACAATGTCTTCCTGCTGGACGGCGACAGAAGGCTGATCTTGAAAATGAGAAGAAAAATTGAGGTTGGGCTCTACACAAGACCTTTTTCGGGGATGGATGATCAGAAAAACTGATAAGCTTCTCCAGCCGATCCATACACCCTTCGAATTTCTCTCTAGTCCATTTGGAGGACCGAGGCGTACCTGCGTGTGGAAAAACGTCATCTTCCGCCCTACGGCGCAGAAAAGTCTTAGGGTGTCGGAAAGATGCTCTTGGCCATCTTCATACGTATCGTAAGAATCAGAGTCCCAAACCGCATCCGAAGATCTTTCCGCGGCTTGTCTCATGATTTTAGGCGGAACTGGGGTAAGACCCACCGCCGCTGTAATTCTCCGGTCTTCAATAGTCGCTGAATCGGTGTGAGATAGGCTTCTCCGATGGTCTATCGGTAGATTTATTACTTTCCGCGGCGCTAGAGGGCCTAGCGGTCGGTTTTTCGACTAGAGGCCTAGTCATAGTTTTTGGGCCTACTGCAGCCTTTGGGACTGTCACAGCGCCGGATTTCCGCGCTTCGACATGTGAAGTTTTTGGAGTAGCGCCCTTACTTGATTTTGATTGCCCAGTCTCAAGACGCTGCTGCAGATGCGGGGAAGGCTTTGGATCTGAGGAAACCGTCAAAATTTTCGGCGGCCCTAATGGCGAAGACGTCAAAAACGGTGTAGGGGTTGTCTCCTTAGTATGATGCGTTTGTACGCCCCTGTCGCCGGGTGTTGTCCCTGAAGAGAGACCAGAGTCAGGCCTTAAAGGGTCGGGGACGGGCGTGGCGGACCTAGAAGTGTCCCCTCGAGGTTTATAACATCCAAACGGATGTTTGGTCATCTGAGGTGCCCCCGTCACTCTCAGCGGATGTGGCGGTGGGGTAAGGGGGTTCCACCCGCGACATACCATACGCAGCCCACCGATTTACACGCCGCTCCTTAAGGGTCTTAGGCCGAAGGCGTTTACAGGCCGCACACTGATTTTCATCGTGCTCTAGGGGGAGACAGGCGTTGCACGTCCTGTGTTCGTCCTTCCAAGGATATCTGACCCTACACTTAGGGCAGAATCTAAAAGGAGTCCTTTCCATAGCCAAAGGGGAAGATGATCAGACCAAAAGGGTAAAGAGGGGAAAGGAGGAAAGACATACCGAAAATATGACCACCCTGACCCCACTCTACCTACTGTAAAGGTCGGCCAGAGGACCGACCACGTGGAAAATCTGGCCGCCGGATCTTAAGCGCCAAAATCCACCGCCGTAGACTAATCCCCCGCAGTCTTCGTCGAAGATGTTCTTGTGACCAAAGTGACTTAACGGGGAATAACCGTCGGTATAAGAAACAATGTCTCTTCTGTAAGAGCTCTGCTATAGGGCGACCAGTTATCTGGGCGAAAAAAACAATCTGAGGGACCTCAGCGCGTGAGGGATTTTGGGTACACTACACGTCACGTTAGGGATAGTGTTACAGACACGCCTATGCCGACATCCCCTTTTGGTCCCCGAAAGACAAGATGCAATATTCTGTGGTTACCACTGGACGTCGGACTATATGCACAGCATGCGATTCTAAGCAGATTAACAAGCTTCAGAAATGTGGGCACTGGTGAGATAGACCAAGGGCGAAGTCGGAATGCTAGAGCCCTCCACAACCCTTTTAACATGTGGAATTCTCTCTAAATGAGAAGCTTAAAAGGGGAAACTTGTTCAGAAGATGTATCCACTGTCCCTTATTTTTACTTAATGTTTGGATAGATGTATGCTCCGTTGGCTGTGAGAGGGGTGAAAACCTTTGCTGTTCCTACAATGTTTGGGATTGGAGGCATTGCCGGTGAGAACATTGACAGCTACATGAACTGCTTATGAACAGGATGGGGCACACCCTGAAACCTGACGAGAGGCCTTTAACCAACCCAAGGGAATCGTTCTACCTCCAACGTTCTACATCCGATCAAATGTGGAGAAACAAAGCAGTGCATTGTGATGAATTAGGTTTATTTTTGGTAGTTTTTTAAAGTTTCTTGAAAAAATTGCAATTAAATTAAACAGAATGACTGGGCCTTTGGAATTTCGAAAACACTACAGGCGTACTGGCTGAGCTCTGATGCAGAGATTAATTCAAGTGGGTATATGCTCAATATAGGAGATGAGAAAAGGCATGTTTATCTGGTGAGAAGGGCCTGGAGGAAAACACTGTTGGTTGGTTCCCCCTGGCATCATGCCGGTCATCTGCACTAGACTGAAGATTTCCAGAGGATGGGGCAAGGTGGGAGGGGCATCATTCCCAAAGGTAGGATCGGGAGATGCATCACTTGAATCCTGGTGTCATCACCTTCACCACTGTCAAACCCTGTAGAGTGCTCTCATGGGCCCAAGTAACGCTCATCTTTTCCTATTTAGATAAAGGCTGGCTGTGTCAGTCTGAGCCAGAAATCGATTGTTGTAGTCATTCAAATGCAACCAATGATGCCAAGAGCACCCTAAGCTATAGCCACAACGGCGTATATCCATTCAGAAAAAACATTAGAGAAACTGGAAAGGTATGGATGCGAATGCATTAGCACAGAGTAAATTCCAACTACGAAACTGCTTATACAGTGGGCCCCTTGTCCCTCTATCTTCCGCTAAGTCGGCTTCTGGCAGCCCGCTCTGAAGCAGTTAAATGCTTGGTTCCTTTGAAATGGTCTTGCAAAGCTGCTCGCCATCAACACCCTGGTTTACCCCTGAACTTTGCGCATTACGCACCAAAGCATGCAGAGCACAATGCACTACGGGTCGCAGACTTTTGGCCACCCTTACTTGGTCCTCTTCCAGAATCTTGGCCGAAAAGTTACCAGCTCGCTCTTCTGAGTCACAAATAAACTTTCTGCACTGTGGGTTTCTTCAAATTGAAGAAAATGAGCAAAATCCTGCCATTTATTCTCATCCAACTTCCATGCTCCAGTCATAGCTACATTTCTAAATGGGAGATTGACTATTGTAATGAACCTTTTTAGCTCAACCTAAATACCTGATAAATCAATTGCAGGTACTGCAGAATTCAGCCGTTCGCCTATGTGAGAAACCCAAGGGTATCCTCACTCCCCCCCTGATCCTCTTCTTAGGTGGCCAGGGAGAGGCCATTGCTTTTGGATCCCGACCCCAGGGGGCAGAGAAGCGAAGGAGGATCACCTGGGTGGAGGGTCCTTGAGGACTGGGAGGAGAGTATCCACAGACGAGACATGGTATCCCCTTTCCCTATTGAGACCCAACCTAACCTTCCCATAGCCTTTATGGGCTATTGTGAAGCATCCCCCCTCATGTTCCCACATTCAACCTATGACAGTACCGGGACGAGGAAGAGGCAACTAGGAGTAGTAAACACTAGTAACTCATTTCACCACTAGTATTGGGATGAGGATGTTGCCTGCAGAGTACTGTGAAGGTCAGGCGTGTCCCTCTAATTACAGTCAGGCAGGTCCAATTGGGACCACACACCTGTAACCTGTCAAGTGGTTGCAGGTGAATAAGAAAAGTGGAAAAGAGCAACAGAGAGGCACAGAGGGAGGCTTGTGTTCGAGAGACCAGCATGGGATCCTGTTCAAGTCGAGGCAGCCGTGGTGGGTGCTGAAGGGCAGCCAGGATGCCACCAGACTATCCCGAAAACATGTGGAGCCCAGAGCAAGTTGAGCTGTTAGACTTACACAGGTGTAGGAGCCTGCGTGGTCGGATAACCGCAGTTGGAACTGCGGCAAAGGAAAAGCAAGCTGCCGGCAGCATCTGCAGAAGAGAAGCAGAGCTGCCAGAGAACACAGAAGCACCAGAAGTACAAGCGGGGCTCACAGAGAAAGGAAAACTAGCAGGCAGAGCAGCAGTGAACCATCGAAACTGCCCGAAATGAACGGTGAGTGCAGAGGAACGTCACCTGAGACCGGGGCGTTCCGAGGGGGGTGTGTGCAAGCAAGATAAATGCCGAATGAGCAGAAAAGTGTGCACACATTGAAAACAACCCAAGGCTACGGGTTTAATGGAAGTTGAGCGACAAAGTAAATAATGAATATTGAATACCAAATTGAATGGAAACTTTGTTGGCAAAGCTATGAGCCGATGAGATGAATGGGAATGTGCCCATTTGGAAAGCAACATTCAAAATGAGAAAGCAAGTGTGCACAAGAGCGTGACAGAAAGGTGGGGAAGAAGTAAAACCACCAAGAACTGAACAGTACGGCAAGGCCGAAGACTGGCAAAAGGAGCTGCAACACATTGTGGCAACGCCAAGAGGCCAACAAGGAGAAGCTGAGCGAGTGTGAATATGTACGCAGAGGCAGATCCAGAAGAACCTGTGAAGGCTGACGAGTGATGGGTGGACTGTGCGATCCAACAACTGCCCCTAAACCTTGGAGCCCTTAATTGTGAACACTAAAGACATTGTTGAATTAAAGCAAGAAAGAGAATTAAAGTGAACTGTTAATTCTATCCATAAGGAGTGTCAAGTTAATCTGGAGTTGTGTTGAACATTAAAACCAAGTATAAGTTGGCAATTTGAAGATTTGGGAAAGGGAACCTTGAGACTTGATTTACTGCAATGCTGTGTTTAGGACGGGAGTCTCAAGACCCTTTTTGTTGGAACTGTGGTGCCTTGAACTTGGGGTAGGGAGCACCAAGGATTTGTGGAACTATTTCAAACTTGAGAAAGGTAATCTCGAAACCTTTGTGCAACTTTCTAAGCTGGAAGAAGCTCAGAACTTTGTTTCAATCACCATTTCCTTTATTGCCGACATCGCTACACATTGTTTAGCTTTAGTTGTAAGGGCAAGGATAGGTTTTGGACACAGACTTAAGTTGCACTTTGGGACTCCGACTTTGCTTAGTTTCGTTCAGCTAGGGAAAACCCACCTTAGCATAGGGCAAGTTAAGCTTTCAACCATCCTGATATTGGAGTTAGACAACAGATTCAAAGTTCACAACAAAACGGTTTGTGCCTTGCTTCACGATTCCTTCACACCTTGCCAAAGGTATTCCTTATGGCCACCATGTTTCCAAATCATGGCGAGACCTTCATTGGCCGCCGGTGGATGCGCAAATCAAATACAAATCTCTCTGCTTGATTCATCGGGCTCATCATAAAAAAGGGTGCCTGTCCTTGCAGGAGAAAGGTCTCCCCCATCGGCCGAAACGTGTCTTGCAGTCACCCTCTTGCTTTCTTGTAACAGTGCCATCATATCGTCTGAAACAATGTGGTGGCTGAGCCTTCTCTGTAGCAGGTTCCAAATTGTGGAATTCCGTCCGCCTGGCCATACGTAGCATGCTCGATTTTGAGCAGTTTAACGCTTCTCTTAAAACCCATTTGCTTAAACTGGGATATTCCTTGTCTGTTCATTTCTCATGTTAGCGCCTTAATGCCTTTGGTGATTAGCGGCTCTATACAAATGCAATGATGAGCCACATGTTGGAATACATGCAAGGAAGAGTAAGCAGGTGGAGAGCTAAGCAGAGTGGGAATGAGAACGTAGTACAGGCAGATGTACGAAGTATTTTAGGAAGAGAAGGCCTTGTTGATTTGCATAAATGACCCGACACATGCAGGTGTATTCCATCTATGTGCTCTTTGTGTAGTTTTGCAAGGAGCTTGAGCCGTCAGCCATGGGGGAGGGCAGGTCTCCAAAGACACGCAGCGCCTGCAAGCATGGGTGTAGCCAGACGAGGCATAACAATTAAGTGTCTATAAAGAGCTTAAGAAAAACTCTGGAGAACCCCTTGTTGGAGAAGTTGTTTGTTTTATTTGTATGGCGCACCAAACCCGAAGGTAACTGGGCGCAAACGGTACATGATTACTTTAAGCTTAGGTTACAGAATACAAAAGTGAGGATTGACGAAAAAAGGGTGGAAGTGGAAAGTACATACAAAAATAATGAGTATGAAATAGTTAACAGAATTATCAACAAGTAGTCGAGCTATTACATGAAAATATGTCTAGTAATGCGGCACAGTAGCGTGAGATATCATTAGTTCTCAACCAGTTCAAGGTATTGCGTCTACAACTGAAGTAGGATTGGTCCATTCTAAGTGCAAGTGGGAGTGTGTTCCAAGTCTGTGCTGCCTTGACAGGGAAACTATTACCTCCAGATTTTATTAAATTAAATCTAGGTATGTTGAGGCAGAAGGAGTTAACAGTCCTAGATGGGTGGGTGGAGGTTTTCCTGACTATTCACTCACTAAGATAAGGTGGTGCAGCTTTGTTAAGGCATTTAAATGTTAGTGAAGCGGTTTTAAGTAGGATTCTGTTGTTGATTGACAGCCAGTGGTTTTGTCTCCTTAGCTCTGATATATGCACTCTAGTTGGAATATTTACAGCCGTTCTAAGAACATTATTCTGTAAGATTTGAATTTTATTCAAAATGTACTTGCTTGCACACATGTATAGGCATTTCAGTAATCCAATTTCGAGAGTATAAGGGCGTTGGCTAGGGTGATGCAACTTGTTTTAGAGATGAAGGGCCTACAAGCCCTAATTAGCTTACCAGTATAAGCTGTTGCTGGGGCCATAGTATTTACTTGTTTACTCAAGGTTAGGGTAGAGTCAAGGTAAAAACCTAAGATTTTTATTTCCTTTATGACCTTGATAGTATTTCCGTCAATGTTAAAGGCAGAATAGTTAGTGTAAGTTTTTTCAAATTGGCAGCAGTTCCCAGAATCAGGATCTCAGTTTTGTCATCATTCAGGCAGGGGCCATGGGTTGCCATCCATGCCTGAATGAGAAGGTAAATTTTATTCACAAGAGCCGTGTCTTTAAGGTAATCGCCCGTGAGAGGTATGAGGATCTGGGTGTCATCTGCATAGTTGTTGTAGGTGACAGACAAATTGGACAATTTGTCTAACAGCGGCTTGGCGAATATATTATACATTGTTGACGAGACACAAGAACCTTGTGCAACGCCACACGTTGTCTGGATAGGGTCATCTGAGGCTGATGGAGAGAAGACTCTCATGGTCCTGTTATTTAGGAATGATTGGAACCAAGCTATTGCATCCTTAGAGAAGTGAGCCGCCGAGGCAAGGTGTTTGCACAGAACTTCGTGGTCCACCAAGTGAAAGGCGGCTGACAAGTCAAGAAGGAGTAGCAAGGCAGTTTTCCTTTTGTCCTTAAACTCAATCAATCTGTGTTTTTATGTCAATTCGTGCCGTTTCAGTGCCATGTTGTGGCCTGAAGCCTGATTGACGGACACCTAGAACATGGTTATTTTCAAGGTACTTCTGTATTTGAAGATATGCTACTTTGTCAAGTATTTTAAGTAGAAAGGGCACCGTTGTAATTGGCCTGTAATTGGTCGGAATGGTTGGGTCCAAGGTTTGCTTTTTTAACAAAGGTAAAACCCATGATTCTTTTAAGTTACTTGGAACAATATTTGTTGAGAAAGAAGCGTTAATACGTTTAGATATGAAAGGTGCAAGGTCTCTGGCTGCATCTTTGATTATCTGGGCAGGGCAATTGTCTGACATCTTGACAGTTCCAAGGAAGAGATAATTATTTCAACTTCAAAGATGGAGGCTTTGGAAAACTTGAACTGATCCGATATATTGGTCGCTTCATTAGGATTTGTGGCTCGCGTGTTATGGCTGGGCAGAGTGGCTCTCTCATCAGCAATCTTGCTTTGAAGAAGTACTATTTTGTTTGCTAAGGCATTCTGTATGTTCGTACACCAGGGTTTGTCCTTAGTGACGTTATCTGTGGATGGAATAGGAGCTTCCATCGTGAATAGAATTGTGAATAGTTCCTTAGTATTGGAACATGGTTTACTAATCCTATCATGGTATTTTTTGTACAGATTATTTCTTTTTTTATAATTGGCAGCAAAGGTGACCAAGTTAGTCTCGTTTTCTTCAGATGGGGTGTGTCGCCATGTGGCTTCCAATTTTCTTTTTTCTAGTCTAAGAGCTTTTAGTTGTGTTGTAAACCAAGCATTCAAATGCGCCATTTGTTTACTTTTACACAGTAAGTCTCAACTAGAAGGTTAGGATCAGAGGTACTCTGGAGTGAGTTAAGGGTAGGGAGGATATGCGTTAGTATCCTATCTGCCGTAATGTTTTTTTAATTTTTTGTAAGGAGAGGTGGGGCTATAGCTTGGTCTCTGGACATTTGCCTATTTATTGTTAGAGTGAAGGCAATCAGGAGGTGGTCTGTCCAAGGTTGAGGTGGGATAGAGGTGATAGCTGTTTAACAGTTCATGTCAGCCACCCAGTCTAGTGTTCTGCCTTTGACGTGAGTTGGCTGAGTCACTCTTTGGGTAAATCCCTGTTCTGAGAGAATGTTCGATATTGCCTGAGCATTTTTGTCAGCAGGATCATTGAATCAAAGTTTAAAAAGTCTCCCAATAATAGTATTTGTGATGAGTCTATGGTATTGGTGGAAAGAATGCCAGAGATGTCCTCCTCAAAAGGACCCCATAGGTCCTGGAGGTCTATATACTAGGAATATAGTTAAGGTATGGGAGTTGGAGATCGGTACTTTAGCTGTAAGAATTTCACAAGATTTACTGGAGGGTGAAGGAGCTAATCTTAATGCTAGTTTGGATTTAGCAATGAGAGCGATACCGCCTCCTCTGGCGTCTATTCCATCTGCTCTAAGAATTTGGTAGTTTTCGGGTATTGCTAAGGCGAGGGCTGGACCAGCTGCTGCATGTAGCCAGGATTCTGTAACCGCTAGGTTGTCCAGGTCGTCTACAGAGATCAGGTCGGCTATTTCCGTGGCGTGTCCCACTAGAGACCTAGCATTTATTAGGGCGGTAGAGATTTTGGTGACGTTTTATGGGGTCCTGATGGTTCGTAGGGTTAGGTAGATTGGTTTTGGTCTTAAGGTGATTATTAGATTTAGATTTCAGGGTGTTAGAAATGTCCACATTGTTTAGTTTGTAGGGCCATTTGACCTTTAAGGTATTTTTATTGAAGTAAAGGCAGGGGTTGGGTACGTTACTAGATCGCAGTTCGTGGAGGCAAGATCGTCTGGCTCAGTCTATTGTTTCTTACAGAGAGAGGGTAGGAGTGTTAGGTTAGACATTGTTGTTAGCCTGTAGTATAAGTGTCTAAGGCTATAGTTTTTGGATGACCGTTAGAATGGTAAGCGATAGTAGAGTCAACTGGAAAATGTTAGGAATCATATTTCAATTCGCAAAATAGGAGTAGTAGTCTATGGTAGGATCTTTTAAAGGGAGGTCGTACACCTATGGCAGATACACAATAGTTGGGTAGAGGTGTATGCAACAATCACAGTATATGTTATTAGGCAGCAGTTAGGTAATGGTATAAGCAGCAAAAGTCCACAATTCGGTCGCAATTGGATAGCAATATATGCTATAAGGCATAGATTAGAAGGAATATATGCTGCAATCACTATTAACAGCAGTTAGAAAAGAACATTGTATGCATCGATCATTATAGAACAGCAGTAAATGCAGCAGTCTTTGGCAAATAGGAGTAGCACAAGGCAACAATTGGTCCGTTCGAATAGGCCGGAGGCATGTGACCAATTAGGACATCTGCGCAATGACCAGACAGACAATTTAACTGACGCTGTGGGAAAGGCGGCAGTCATTGCGTGACAACGAGGCAAATGTGTGGGCAAATCAGTAGTGAGGGAACATAGCATTAATGTCTCAGTGCCATTGGGGTATGCAATACATTTTATGACAGCGAATGAACAAAAGTTAGGGCAGCTTCGTTTCGTAGGTGTGCCAGTTAAATTCAGGGATTAGTTTACCGTACGCCCATGGAATTACATCAGGCACAGTTATTGTCATAGGGTACGGTTTTGGCATTGATGTCTGGGAATCAGATCAATGAGCGAAGCAGAAGGCTACCGTAAATAGCATACCGTCATAATCCTAGCTCAGAGGGGCTGAGCCATGCTGCGCATCAGTGCGCAAGCAGGCACAAAACAGCACAAAACAGGGCCTTTGCCAGCGGGCCTTCGCCGGAAGGGACTCAGCCGACTTTAGTCTACCAGTGGATTAGTGCGTTTCAAATGCACACATGTAGCTAGGCAATGCTAACAGCCTTCTTATGGCTCAGAACGACCATATTCAAATCAGGCGGCTACATGAAATGGAATTGTAGCACTCCGTTTCAGTTCGTGCGCAGGCTAGCTTCGGTCTTCTCCGGTTTATAAATGCTTCTCCCTATACCATTTGTTCAAAAATGTAGTGCCACCAGTCCTCTTTGTAGAATTGGCTTCTACATAATCTCGGAACCTTCTGGTGTGGCCTCTTACCAACCCAGAGTGTCTATTCAATCTATAGCTTTGTCCACAGGAATCATTAAAATCATATGAAGAGGTGATCGGCCACCAGGGGGCGCAGAGATGAACAGGCTCTCTGCGTGAGCTCTGTCTGCGCCGCCCCGAAAGACGGATTGAGCCCCCTCTTTTTGGCACCCCCCGACGAAAGTGAATGCAGACGTGGCTGCCGGAACGCCCCCCCACCCCCACCCCCAGTGTGGGAAAAATTCCAGTGAAAAACAGACCTCCGCAACCCGTGAAATCTGTGTGGGAAAGCGGAGGCCCCTAACCGCCAGTGGCACCCTGTGCGAGATCCTGCTGCATGCGCACGAAGAAGCTGGGACTACGGGGCCCTAACTCTGGACCCCACGAAAGCTGCCTCCCACCTGGGAATCGAAGCGTAACTTTTTCATCGGGATGCAGGAGTGGAGGGGAGAGACCTTGCACCCCTCGAGGAGTCAGGCTCCGAACGAAGTTGTGTCGGGACTTCGCGGACCCGCTTTGAGCCAGTGATCGGCCGCTGCACGCGAGCTGCCTGCATGCCCCACAGCAGGGGAAGGGAACAGAGGAGAACGCCACCCCGCCTCACCCAACATCAGCGACCTACACAGAGCCTAGCGCTCTCTCCCCAGCCCGTCCTTCGACACAAGCAGGTACAGCACAGATCGCCTGTGTCATATCAAGGCCTTCATACGCACGCAGGCCGTGGAACGGAGGGAAGCCCAAGCGCCCGCTACTTTCCTGATCACAGGGCTCCACAGGAACTATTGCCGGAGGCCCCCTCCCTACTACTCCATGACGTGCCTCTGGTGAGGGACGGGGAATTTTTGCTGCCCGCACTCGCTTGCCCCTAAGAGACCAACCGTGCTGCTGCCCAGAAAGCGGGCCGCAGTGGGCTCTGCCGAAGAGGCGCGTGGGCTGGAGGCAGAAAGCACTGCTTTCTCACACAGTTCGCCCCTGCTCCAGCGCATCAGCGGGACAAATGGTCCTACTCATACTGCTCACCTCAGGGCATATATGTGTTTTGGTGCCCCTCTCCTTTCTGAAGCTCTGAATCACGTTATTTCTGATTGAGAAGCTAAAACCCTGTGTAGTTTCGATAACGCCATACTGTGAGGCCCGAGTTATCCCCTGAGGCACACACAGAGCTATACGGCATTATACAGTGGTCTAATACAGGTGCGTGCCCCCTGACAGGGCTCGGAAGGAGACGCAGACACGCCAACAAGGGTGCCACCATTAACCCTTGACGCCCAAAGAGGCTTAAAACTTGCTTCTCGTAGATTCCAACTAAATCCCACGGCGTACTCTGCACCCCGAACTACTTGGCAGCGAATCTGCGACACAGGATGTAACTGGGCATGGCGCCCTGCACATCAGATACTGCGGCAGGTGATCCATATGAACGCTCAACACAAGCTGTCCTTTTTTGCCTATACCCATACTTCTCCTGACCTCACTAAACCTACAATGGCAAACCCCTCCTCTACCGAAAATGACCTTGCTGCAGCAACAAAGGGGGATATTGCCGCCCTCCTGGGGGAAATCAAGAATCTAGGCACTAGCATAGGAGGCAAAATAGACCGGATAACCCAGAGATTGGACAGTATGGAAGATAGACTTGAAAGGGTCGAAAACAATCAGGCCTCCATAGACACGCTAGAGACCCAACTTGATCAGAGAATGAATGAGTTAGAACATCGAGAGGAGGAGTTCCAACTGAAGCTCGATGATTTAGAGAATAGAGAAAGACGAACAACATACGCATTTTTGGAATCCCGGAAAGGGATGGAGAAACGGAAGCGGATTTGAAGGAAACACTCCACAACATTATCAAACTTCTGACGGCAGACGATGCGGTAGATGAGCCGATAACGGAACGAATCCATAGAGCCGGAGGACCCACGGGTGGACCACGATCGGTCCTTGCCCAATTTCAAGACAAAGCTTGAATTCTCGAAAAGGCCAGAAGGAGCGATCGATCACGCTGGGAGGAGCTCAAATTTCGATATACCAGGACTTGTCCTCTCTGACATTAGCCCTTAGAAGGATGTGCGGCCCCCTCACAAAGAGACTCAAAGAGAGGAACATTCGATACAGGTGGGGCTACCCCTTCTCGTTGACATTTGAATATGAAGGAACCAGGCATAAATTGAAATCCGAAAAAGAAAGGCATGCATATGTGACATCCTCGGAACCAGTGGGGATGACGCCAACCGGAATGAAACTCGAGGAGAGGAATTGGAATGGCGTGTTCAGGGTGCCCGGAGAAAGAAAGTGAAAGGGTCCTGAAAGTGTCGGAGAGGTAACCTCCAGCGCCACAGTACCGGTAAGATAAAATCTAATCAGCTTTCTATGGGGCATATACAAAAGACTAACATCAGCACAATCAATAAAACCCTACAATCCCAATGAAGATAATTGGGGGGGGCCTATGGGGGGCTCAATCTAAACAAAGATGGCACAATTGAACAAGGGGCGTGACGTAACGGCCCCTAAAGGTGGTTCGACGCCGACTCGCTGCAGTCAACCGGGAGCGATCGGACGCCACCGACTGGGAAGGGGAGGGGAGGGAGGGGGGTGGGGGGGGTCCAAGGTCCTTGAAGCGGTCAGAGCAGCATTTATGGTAAACCAATGCAGTCCACGCAGCGTACAACCGACAACTGATATGCAACAACTAGCCGTTAAGAGATATCCTCCTGCACGAACAATCAATGGCTACAAACACTAATGCAGGGACTGCGTCCCCCTTGAGAGTGGGCACACTCAATGTCAAAGGACTAAACTCTCCAACAAAAAGATCACTTGTGGCCAGAGAATTTCGCAGGGCCGAGATTGACATCCTTCTCTTGCAGGAAACAAAATACATAAAGGGAGAAGAGCAACGAATCCTGCCAAAGCGGGTTGGAACAGAATTCTGGGGCTCCGGTCCACTGAGGAGAGGGGGGGGGTTGGGATCCTCATTCGGAAAAGCATAGGCTTTGTACTCACGAAGATGTGGTCCGACGTAGAAGGTCGAACCCTCCTAGTCAATGGCCATATGCGTAAAGTAGACGTCACAATCTCTACCCTCTATTCCCCAAATACTGGCCAGACCAGATTCCTTGCCAGAATGATTCCGAAGATATTGTCTGAAGCAGCAGGCTATATTATCTTGGGTGGTGACTTCAACCAATGGCAGATCCGACCAAAGTTCACAAACCCGGCAACCCCAATGTGAAACATCACAGCAGAACCGACCAAACCGATCTCGCAGGTACGATGGAACTGTATAATATGAGGGACTCATGGAGAGTCTATCATCCGGAGGAACAAGCCTATACTTTCTAATCAAATCCCCATAACTCGTACACCCGAATTGACTATCCAGAGCCAGAGAGCTCACCCCTAGCCAGAGAGCTCGAGGTGATGTCACACTCAGATCACCCCGATCACTTGGTCAGACCACGATATGGTCCTTACAGATATGCAATGGTCTAACCTGCCATCCAGAGGCGGAAAATGGCATAGTAATGAAAGCCTATGGAAAGATGCAGTCTTTAAAGCGCAAATGGAAACCGTAATTTCCCAATTCTTTGAAATAAATAATTTGTATACACAAACCCCAAAGCATTGTTATTTGTAAATGGTGAATACTCTAGATGGTTTAGTTTGGAACGTGGAACTCGCCAGGGGTGCCCCCTTTCCGCGATCCTTTTTGCGCTTTCCCTAGAGCCCCTAGCAATAACAATGAGGGCTGACCCCAGGGTTGAGGGTATTCACCTGGGGACAACGGAGTACAAGGTGGCCTTTAATGCAGACGACATCCTTCTTCACGTCACTAACCCCATAACTTCAATCCCCGAGCCCTCCACTTATTTGAGGAGTACGGCAGACTCTCAGGGTTCAAAGTGAATAAACAGAAGTCCATACTCTTCCCTCTACAGGGTCAGGAAGAGACTAACCGCTAAATTCTCCACACTGGGTCTCAAAATTGAACATGCACAATTACAATATCTGGGGATACAAATTACTAGACAGATAAATGATTTCTACGAAGCAAACCCCCCCCCCCCTATTACGTCAATTCCGGGCGGATCTTGCAAGGTGGGACAAACTCACAATTTCTTGGTTAGGTCGACTTAACGCGATTCAGATGGTGTCCCTCCCCCGATTCCTATATCCCTTTCAAATGTTACCTATTACAATCCCAACCAGTTTTTTTCTTGAAACCAAAAGAGCCCTCCTTCGGTTCCTCTGGCAAGGGAAGAAAGCAAGGATTCCGTACAAAACCCTAACACTTCCCAAAGAGAGGGCTGGGGTCGGGCTGCCTAACTTACAAAAATATTATGAAGCCTCCAAACTTAGAGTTCTGATCCCCCACTTACGTAACCTCACGAATATCCAATGGGTCGCTATGGACAACCACTATTTTTCGCCAGCCACAGTGTCTGAGTGGCTATGGTCTCCCAAGAAACTGATATCCAGAAAACATAAAGGTCACCCAATACTGACCACGATATGGGACATTTGGACACAGGGCAAGAACATGCACAACATTACTACATGGCCCGCCCCTTTAAGCCACCTATGGTCACCCAGAATCAACGATCAAGATACCTAACGTAGAACATTTTCAAGCCTGGTACGAGGCTGGCCTAGAGAGAGTTGGGCAACAACAAAAAAAAGAAGATTTCTTTATATCCCTCCCAGGCCTGACGGAGGCCCTTGGAATTGGCCCTCTATCCACCTTCCATTATCTACAGATAAAGGGTGTTTTGACGAGACCAATATGGAAGTCCCAATTAATGCGAGGCCTCACACCCTTTGAAAAGATACTTGACTCAAGGACAGAAATGAAGGGTCTGATATCAGCAATGTACAGAGAACTGTTGGGAGCATGTGCAGGGACTACAGATTCACTGAGAGATAGGTGGGGAAGGGACCTAGGCGAAAAAAATCACCTCAGAGCTATGGGATACCATGTGTCTAGCAGCGACACGAATCTCCATCTCGAACCAATACAAACTTCACGCCATTAAATTGCTCCATAGATGACAATATGACGCTGTTAGAATTTCGAAAATGTTTCAAACGGCCAACCCGAAATGCTGGCGGAGATGTGGAGTTAACGTTGACTACTGGCACATGTGGTGGGGTTGTTCTCGAATCAAAGTTTTCTGGAACGAAGTCCTCAGGTGGATTAAAGAGATTGATGGTATCACGAGAACAGCTGACCCCTACCTTGTACTGTTTGGCCTCGAGAAAAGTGAGGAAGAATGGTCAAGAGTAAGAGATGTAGCCCCACAACTTCTCCTCGCAGCACGTGCTGTACTGGTTATGAAATGGAAATCCAACTCTGTGCCTACTAAATCCGAATGGATAAACGTTGCCACCAATATGTGTATTATGGAGCACATAACAGCATCACTGCACGGAAGGTCATCACAAACTGAAGCCCTATGGACAGACTACAAAAACAAATATCTCTGAAGCGGACTCTTCCGTGGTTCAACGTATAACCCGCCAACTGAGGGGTAAGGCACAGTATGAAGGTGTACAATGCTTCCACACCGCACTATTCCCACTCCTAAAGCGATCCTTATGACACGCAGAAACTGCGATTCACACAGGATAAACGCTGCAATGACTGAACTGAGACCTGCACGACCGAGGGGGGAGCGAGGGAGGGGAGTCATGGACTTTAGCAAAACCTAATCAGAGACATCGAGACTGTAAAGAATATTAAGTATGCAGAATTCCTTTGAGCTGTCTTGTAATCCGATGTTTTTGAAATGTTTCCTTTTTACCATGACTAATATTTGTAAACCAATAAAGCCAAATTTACAACAAAAAAACAAAAATCATATGAAGAAATGTCGCCGCCTTACCTCTTCCTCCTCCTCACTCTCTTCCTTGATGGTGAGCGTGGGTGCAGCCTCTGTGATCAAAGGAGAGTTCTCCATCGGGACCTTGAACTTCTCTGCGGCAGCCTTGTGGACCTGTTGTGATAAGTCTTCAATCTGAAGGACGAACAAACATGTGAGGAATGCAAAGAGACAAGGTGTTGGCAGTGAATGAGCAGCAGCAATTAACCGGATAAAGTAGTAGATGCAGGGAGATGAGGGAAGTAGAGGAAGCAAGGACAGAAGAGAACATCAAAATGGAGGGGTAGAAAGGGAGGATGTTACTCCACTTTACAACACGCTACACTGCACCCTGCCGTATCTATTGGCTATCTAGTGAAACTCCAATTAGGATGCATGTATATGAATATTTGTGTGGCTTATTTTTCATTTCTCGTGGTTTTCAGAAATCTGAAATTGCACATCTATCATGGCATTCTACTGAATTACTTGGGAGGTCTCTGTAGCTGCAACAAATGAAGCCACTCAATTCATTCATTCGATTTATTATCAAAATAAGAAATTAACGTGTAAAATACTGGGAGCAATTTGCAGTATACATTGTATTATTGTTTACTTAATTCATTTCATACGTAATACTGAGTACATTGATTAGTTACCATAACGGAAAACTACAAGTTAAATTGGATAGCTGAAGTATTTGTACGGGTGAGATTTACAAACCACTCCATGATACCACATTACCAGTACTCATAAATGACATCATATGATATACAGTACCTGTATGCTTCCCGAAAGGATACATGTGTGTAATTATATATACACATCTATACACACCATTTTTAACTTCTGACATATGTTTTTTAACTGCTAAATAGCAGTTTCTACAAACACCTTTAATGAGCATCGTTCCATGTGAAAAGACAGCATTTTAAAAGTCTCAAGAGAAAAAGACTGTTTGACAATGCCCAATTTTATATTGATCGGAAAACCAGTATTGTAAAGGTCTCTCTCGAAACCTTTGAAATGCAGGTTTTAAATAAAAATGTTTAAGAGGGGGTGGGATCCCCCCCAGAGCCACCAGTAGTCTCCCCCCATCGCCATCCACCCCTAACCCCACCATATCCCGCGGAATTCCCCATCTCTCAGCCCCAGCCCCATCCCCCACCCCCTAAACCAACACACATACAAACACACACCCCCACACTTACCAGTTCTCGTCCTGCGCTTCCGGCTCCAGACGTGTCCGTCAGCCCTTGCGCACACTTGTGTGTGGCAGGGGCGTGACAGTTCCATTCAGAAAGGCCGCTCCATGTGGTCACGGAGCGGTCTTTCTAAATCTGTTTTTAGGTGAAAAGATCCAAATCAGATCTTTTCACCTAGAACGAATGAGCACTTGACTGTCCCACTTCACCTGTTCCCTGCTCTTCAGGCAATGCACCACATAATTTCATTACTTTGATAGCTCAGTTTCCATTTCTTCTGTGCTATAAACAGCTGCTTAACCTTTTTTTAACAATGGTATGAAATCACTATATTGTTCTAACCATTTTACTCCAGGTTTACAGTTTGGACATAGGCTGTGCTTTCAATGAACACTTTACTCTTTAGAAAAGAAACATCTTTTCATACTTCCCCAAACCAAGTTACTAAAAATTTAAAACGGCTAGTTTTCAGTGAATTGCAAGACTACTAGAATGCCATCTCAGTTCTAGTGACATTAATAAACAGTTACATCCTATCTTTCTTATGGTACCACAGCTCAACGATGGTTTCATGGGCATGTAATTTACAGCAGCCCATACTTGGATATCTATATAGTTGCAGTGCACACAGTAGAATTACTTAAAAAAGTGTGAGGATTGTCTTGGAAATGTAAATGTAACTCACCTTAGCCTCTCCGAACACAATGTAAATATCCGAAGCAGGACTTTTGAAGACGTCAGGCTTGGTTATGACGAATAAAATATTCTTGGATTTCCGGATCGTGATGCGTGTGACACCATGTATCTGTCGCAGACCCAACTTCGACATGGCCTGTAAAATAAGACACAGGGATGGCTGCCTAGTCGGAGCGCACACACCACAGGCTAATGGGTGAAAGGTAGAGCTGTGTGAATATATAAGTTTGCCTCCTTCAACTCCAAAAGTTAAGGGCAAAACCTTGCATGTTTTGTACATTAAAATGTGTAGACCTATTTTCTTGGAGAACAGGTTTGCTCTTGTGAGAAAACAAATGTTATTTTCACCAGAAAGATTTGAAAGCTAAATATTTGTGATACCATTAATTCACAATTGCAACTTTGAAAATTCAAATACACATTAAATGCCATACACATGTCCAGAAATTACTTTAATAAAAAAATATATAAAGAACAGGTCTCATACTCTGGTTTAAAAATGTCTCTTAACATAAGCAAGGAGCAGAAATGGAAAAAAAAACCCTGCACATTCATGAAATTTCAGTTTTCAATAATCCAGTTGGAATCAAAATGAAGAATCAGTCAGCTATGCAAATAAAGTAACAAAGAAGGGAAATTGCCTCAGAGACTGCCTTCGAGGACTGACAGTATTTGTCATTCTGCTTTTGGGATTCTGACTTCTGAGGACCTCCGGTCAAACTCTGTATAAAAGAGGGGCACATGGTATGCTGCAAGCCGCTTGGGGTTACCACTTGTCCGTGCTTACATCGCGCAGTGGTGCAAACATTACTAGGAACATTGGCTGCATGGCGACACAGAATGAATGCACTGTTTGTAGAGCTCAGTGACGCATAGTATTTCTTGTAATCCTATTGGCTGCACATGTTGGGGTGGAGTGGATTCGATGCGTGCGATTGTGCAGTTTCCGCCCGCGGACAGACAGGCTGGAATAGACCATGAGGAGCAGGGCTTTGGCCAGGTCTGCAGTAGCTGACATTCATGAGCGAGGACAAACATGTCGTGGGAACCTTCACCCTATCCTGTCCATCGAAGGGAGAGGTCTATCCTACCCTAAGTGTTCGGCACAAGGATTTCATCTGCTACAGATGCTGTTTCCATGTAGACTGCTTGTTTTCAAGGATTGAGCTGTTGGGAAAGCATGCCAGTTGCATCCACTCAGGCTTCTCACAGAGGATTACCTGGCTGCACAATGTAAGGTCCTTGGTATTGACTGTAGGATTGAGTGAAGCCTGTAAAGTAGGACTGACGCTGGTGGGTTTTAATGAAATGGAAGGAGTAACTGAGTGCATTTGAGAGCAAACCAAAATGGTGTAAGGTATGACAGGGTCAGGGGAAATTGGGACCCCTTTCAGAAGTAGGGAGAGTGAGGGGGGAGTGCAGGGCACGGACGGCAGTCCCTGTTACCTCCCCACATGCCATGCATGCTACCACTGGTCACACAATGCCAGAGTACTCTTTCTGGCCTGAGTCTCCTCTCTGTTTTTAGGACAACAAACCCCAGAAGGCTTTTGGGGACAACCAAGAAAACCCAAAAAGGAGCCTGGAGAATAGAATCAATAACAGACAGTGAATGGACTGGGAATTGCCTTGCCAAACAAAAAAAAGACAACAAAAACCAGACTTGCCAACCCCGACCAATCCCAGGGAAATGGTGGGGCAACTGAAAACGAACTGGGAGGGAGGATAGATGGTAGGTGCACAGCAGGAACACAGAAGCCCCCTTCACCTCCCCCCCCAAAACCCAAACCGAATTAGAAACATCACGCACCGAAGGAACATCTCAAGGAAGATAACATTCAAGACCCACAGAAAGCTAAGAGACCAGAGACCAGAGACTGCAAACCAACAAGTGCTGGAAAAGGGTGAGGGTCTTAGCGAGTTTATTTGAAACGTGTTTCCCCCATGTAACTCAGCCCCTGGGGAAAAGATGGGCATAGATTTTCCCAGAGCCAGGTGAGCACTGGGGCCAATGGGGGACTGGGGGAGGTTAAAGGCAGGAGACACAGTATATAAGGGGAGTGTGCGAAGAGCAGAATGTGGATTTCAGGGGTGATGGCAAGAGGGGTGGAGAATGACAGAGGAGCATAATTCTGAAGATTTGGTGGCAGAGTGCTGGTGAGGTACTGATACTGAGTATGTAGTATCAGTATGTGAGAGTGAAGCTGTGAGTAAGAGTATGAGAGTGAAGGTAGTAGAGAGAAGGAGTCGGAGACAGAGTGGGGGGGGTGAGGGTAGTAGGTATATGGTGCAGGAGAGAAATGAGTGTGTGATAATAGCAAGAGAGTGCATTAGGTAGATTGGGAAAGAGGTTAGTAGAGAAGGGTGTGCAGGGCACAATATCCCTGGGAGAGTCAGCAGAGCACTGTATCCCTGAGTAGGTAGTAGAGACAAAGGCGTGTAGTGAGAGGTGAGAAGTGTAGGAGGAGAGAGAGAGGGAAATATCGAGAAAGAGAGAAGAATGGAGGGACAGAAGGGGAAAAGGGAGGCAAGGGGTATTGCAGTAGAGGTGGCGAGAGGAGTAGAAACATCAGGGAAAGGAGTGCAACGGAGAGAGGAGAGCGGGAACAAACCAGTGCATCGGTTATTGGTACAATCCTGACAACATCATGTGTATGCTTGGTGGAAAAGGTTAGGGAATTCTCAGGAAGTACTGGAAGGAGAAAGATAGATAAGGCTCCTTCCTTTAGGACCTTACCCCCAGCTGGTGAGTTTATACATCAGCAAAGTTACCAATCGTTAGCTGACCACAGTAGGATTTAGGGGTGCCTGGTCTAACGAGGTGGAAGCCCACAGGTAACGAGAAGGATGCCCAATAAAGTACCCCTGCCCCGTTCATCACTGTGCATTGCATTGAACAATCTGCACATTGTCCCATTAACAGGTGATGCACCTTAAGCTGTTTAAAGATTAAAAAAACCAAGAGCCTTCCTGGCGACTGTTGCATATGGCCTTAATGGTTCGTACAAAGGTCTGCACTGGAAGGGGAGTGATAAAAAGCCCACAAACATATATCGGTGAAGGCGGTACATCTGGGGTGGTATGCTCGGGTAATTACAATGTCTGAGATAATTTTACCAGAGGAGTCCGGCAGATATGATAAGACATTAAAATACTCGAGGCAGGGGCATATCTGTAGTGTGGGAGCAAAGGCAGATTGGAAGCACAGGTTGAGTTTGGGGTGTTCGGGACAAGGAATTGGGCACACAGGATGGGTCTGGGGGTCATTAACAACCCATGAAGATAGGGGGTCTTCTGTGGACAAGGGAATGATATCATAAAGCCAGTGGCAGAAAACCGTGAAAGTGCCAACCAGGCAAAAGGTTTGATGTCCTCCATCTTGTGATCAGAGCCTTCACTTCTTACACAGATCACAGCCAACCACATATGCGGACCAGTGACCCATTGCTTTAGAACAGCTCTTCCCACAAAGCTGTTCCATATGTCGGTTATGATCCGATGGAAGCCCTTCAACCCTGGTTGCCCCGTATGCATTGCTGGTGCTCACCTTCCTGGCCTTCTTCTCGCTCCGGCTCTGCTTGGCTTTGCTCATCATTTCCTCCCCTGTTCCAATGGAGTGTGCCAGCTGAGACTAGAAAACAAATGACACTTATGCAAAAGGGGGCTCCAGCATAGGATTCTTGGTCACTCACATTTTCTTTTTTATTGGGGTGGAGAGGGACAATTTCTTTCTATGACCATTTTGCAATAGCTTACCCCCTTGCTTTCCACAAATGCACACATATCCCCTTACATTATTACTTTACATGAAATAAAGCACAGCCATTTTCACAATACTATGTCAAATCAGTAGAACATTTTTATATATAGACATCACTGTGAAAGGGCTTGCGGCTTCATAGCCTGCAAAACGGTATTTACGATTCAAATTAAATCATATACCATTCATACACAGTTTAAGGATAAAACACTATCCAAATTTTCTATCACATGAGACATCCATTTGTGGGCAGATAAAAGGGTTCTTATCAGAAACCATTTAGTAACTTGTGATTTTCTTTTTTGGGTGTGTGGCCAATTTCAACAGGAAGGACATGGCATCCTAGAGAGGCAGAAATAAGGAATGTCTTGAACGAGGAAGCTGGTAGTGCACCTTGTGTGCAAGGATCCATGTGTGATTTGTACTCGATAGGTTTGAATCATGGAAAGGAAACTTAAGCTCTCATCATTCAGAGGGAGAGGGGTGTCATTTTTACTGCTGTGGTCAGTGGGTGATAAACCAGTTATTTATACTGGAAGAGTCAGAAATGAAAAATATTTCGTGTTTTGTATGGCACCGCATACTGGGAGTAGTAGCTTCAGAGCACTTTGGTGAACAGCTGCTAAAATGAAAAATGATTACCCACAATAGTCTGTGGTGCGCGCTGTACACTTGGTCATTGTTGTTTCAGCTTCAACTCCTTATAGACATTGATATCTAGATTCAAGGGGGAAATTGTGTGGAGGATGTGGCATCATCCCAGAAATGCTGCTTCGAGCTCAAACAGTTTAGGAAGCCCACACGTTGAATGGATGTACAATATATATTGTGTTCACTATGCCACGTAAAAGATCTCTACATTTAACTGTTTGCTCCATTTCGGAAGTCAGCCATTTGTCCCCATATGTTGACAATGGAGGAGAAGCGTAAATGACGGATCCAAAAGAACAGGAAATGCCGCAAACAAGACACGGAAGTGCCATCAGCCTTGGTGCAGATGCAGGAGTTGGCCACAGCTCCAGGCAGAAGACTGCGAGATCATGTGTTCATTCAGGACCAGGTGCCAGATCCAATGTACCAAAATTAACATGTCTTGTGCTCATTTAAACAAAGTGTACCGTGGCAGAACAAAATTGCAGTTTGTACAAAGTAATGTACTCTGGGGCAGAGAGGAATCATGTGATGACTTACCAGTAATCTTCATTACGCCAAGTCCTGCTCTTCCTCGTCAGAATCATTGCTAAATGAACAATGTCGTGCATGGCCTCCCCGCTAGTTTTTGGCCTCCCAGTTTTGATCTCCTACCCGTACTCCTGATACTTCTACTGCACCACAAAAGTGAAACAGAAATACTGCCCTTCACAAAACCTTTGTTGGCTATCCAACCAGAAGGGCCTCTGCCTCGACGGGCCCAATCAAGTTCCACAAGGATGGGAGGGTTATAAGAACTATGAACAGAAACGTTAAGACGAAGTTATGACGATCCATAAGTAATCCAAGCATTACTCCCTCTGTTGTCTTTCTCGCCAGAGCCCTACTAAGTAGGGTACAGCAAGTAATTATGTAAGACGAGAAAATTAGTGCAACCATTAAACACACATCCATGGACCTAACCAAGAAAAGCGTGGCATTGAGACACAGACTGCAGAAGCACAAACTAACGCTCTGGTGGGAGATCAATCTGTAACTTATACGGAAGTTAGACAGGGAAGACAAAGTGTCTGCAGAGCAAATGTCCAACATAATAATCCACTGAGTATGTGGCAATGTCCTAGTTGACCTACCCTAGATCATGGACAGTAAACTGACTTGAGCCGGAGTGTGAATGAACAATATTCCCAACCACAGCCATTTACTCATAGGAGAAACAGATGCCTTTAGTATGTGGCTGTTCAGGCCACAATTTCTCTTTCTTAGCAAGGGCTTGCATGTAAAACCGACAAAACGACTTCTGAATTTGTCCGGAATTAAGCGAATATATTTTGTTAAAATGGACAGATTACTGGACCTACTTAGGGATTAGTTTCCCGTGACAAAGATAACTATTTGCATTTGAAAGAACAAATCTTAAACATGTAGTACTGACGCACGCCTCACAAAAGAAACCGATGGGCGGCAAATCAAAGACTAACCCCAACAAACCTTGCCAATGGAACTACAACCAGAAAAAGAAGCTTTGTAGAAAACAGGGGATCCTCCAGCAAGGGCTCATAGAAGAATGTTGCAAGACACGAAGAGATAGTATTATTATTGTTATGAGCTTATTTATTGAGTGCAAACCTAGCTTCGCGAAGCAACGGCACGCTTTGCAAATCATTGGTGGTTTGGGTGAGAAATGCATGGCTAGGGAAGCAGATTGAAAGGGATAATTACAAGGGAGCGGGGAGCCAACAACGTGGGGATTGGCAGCAAGTGATTTGCAAGCAACAAGGGGAGGAAACTTGGGGGGGGGGGGGGGCGGTTCTGAGAGGCAGATTGCCCAGTCTCAGGTTAGGTAGGAAGTGAAGGTAGCGTGGACCTAGATTTTAAAGAAGAGCCATTCCTTGAAGAGGAGGGTCTTGAGTTCTTTCCTGAAATGTAGATGCAAGGGGTGAATTGTTGACTGTGAGGAGGCTCCGGGATCTGGGGGCGTAGACAGAGAAGGCCTGTCTTCTGGTTCTTTCCTTCTTACACCGGCAGTGCTCAAGTCTGCACATTTCCTTACTTCTTTTGGATTGTAAGCCTCTGGAGATGCTAAGCTTCTGAGTGAGGTAGCTTGGGCACTTGAGGGTGACTGCCTTGTAGACAATGGAGCAACATTTGAAGGTGATATGTGCTTGCAGAGAGCTAGTGTAGTTCAATGAGGGTCAGGGTGATGTCAAATTTGTGGAGTCCTTTGTTGAGTCATGCTGCAGGATGTAAGGCACATCTCAGGGGAGCCAGGGCGGTCTCGGGAAGTCCTAACAGGAGAGCATTGTCACCATCCAGGTGGGTGAGGGCCAAGGATTGGACAGTAGAGCATTGTGTTTTTCCTGTAACTCTTTCTCCAACATGGGTCTGGCATGGATTCACTTGCTCATGAATATTCCCAGTCATCAGGCTGGATTCTCAGTAAAAGAAAAACAGTTTCACTTTAGCTTTAAAGCTGTATTTCTCCTCTAGATAACTATCCTCTGGGTCATAGTGCCCCCCTCCAATGACAGCCCTCTCCCTAAGCTCCACCCCTGGTGGCCACCTTCAGATTTGGTAAGCACGTCAAGTGACAGTATGAACCAAGAAGAGCCACAGAGGGGAAGGAGGGAGGGTTTGCATGTGAATCTATGCCAGACCCATGCAGGAGATCAAGAGTTACAGGTAAGTAACTTAAACCTTCTCCACCATGGAGTTGGCATGGATTCACATTCTGATGAATAACGATTACACAGCAGTACATATACACAACCACAGCAGGTCGCAAGGCTCACCAGAAACAAACGCTCACTCCTGGAACAGACTTGCCTCAAGTAAACAGGTTGCGCAGCACCGCTTGGTCAACCCATGACTCCTCCCGGGAATCCCAGTTTACAGAGTAGAAGGTAGCAGCCCTGCAGATGCCGAGCAGGGGCACACCAGAGAAATGCTGTCATTAATGCTATGGCTCTGGTGGAGTGGGCTCTTGGGCAGCCCAGAAGAGGCCTATTAGCCAGTCGATGAAAGTGCATGATGCTGCTGGAGAGCCACCTGTAGATGGAAGCCTTCAACAAGGACTTATCGTGATTCACAGATACAAAACTGACGAACAACGGAGTAATTTTCCGAAAACTGTGCGAGCCGCATAAAACTTCAAGGCACGAGCAAAGTCCAGCTAATCCAACACCCTTTCTGCTGGCGACGGTGGATTCAGGAAAAAGACAGGCAACACCAAAGGCTTGTTGAGGTGGAACTCAGATGGCACTTTCGGCATAAAGGTGGGGTGTGTACGCAGTACAACCCTTGTAGCGTGGAAGGATAAGTACAGCTGTTTGCAGGACAGCGCCTGCCTGGCTGAGGGATATGGCGGCCAAGTGCACCTTGATGGAGGTGTGAGCCAGTATAGCCTTGGCCAAGGAGGACATGTATGGTAGGAGCTGCAGGGCTTTGACATGCAGGGGAGTGATCTTCTGAGCCCGGCACCATACAGAGAATCACTTCCATTTATGGCTGTAGCACTTTAACGTGGAAGATGCTCTGGCTTTGGCCAGGATATTTTTAAATTCCATTGGCAAAGAATAATGTCCAAATTCTAGGGCTGCAGGAGCCAGGCCCTGAGGTTCACGGTACGCTGGATTGTGGTGTAGAATCACTCCTTCTCTGGCGAGAAGATCAGGAAGTAGTGGCAGCCTGTTGGATGACGCCATCGACAGGAGTAGCAGGTCCAGATACCATATCTGTCGCGGCCACGCCAGAGTGACAAGTATCATCCTGTAGTGACTGAGTGTGATGATCACTCCTAGCAGGAGTGGGAATCGAGCAAAGGTGTAAAGGAAGAGTCCCTCCCACGGGAACAAGAAAGCATTCCCCATGCTTTTCAGGAACCTGCTGGCAAACCTCTGACACTTGGAGTTTGTCGCCGTCGCGAAGAGGTTGATCTGGGGCGGACCCCATTTGCGGAATAGAAGATCTACTTGGTCCTGGTGAAGTTCCCACTCGTGGCAAGAACATAGCTCCCTGCTGAGCAAGTCTGCAATGGTGTTCTTAGTGCCCGCCAGGTGGAAATGGACGAGAAACATGTCCTGACTAACGGCCCAGCGCCACAGCTCCTGGGCCTTCTTGGAGAGAGCCGAAAAGCACGTCCCGCCTTGCTTCCGGATGTAGAACATGGTAGTGGTGTTGTTCGTGAAGATCCTCACCACCTTGCCCTTTAGCAATGGCAGGAAGGACTTAAGGGCCCTGAAGACGGCCCGAAGCTCCAGCACATTCATATGAATAGCCTTTTCTTCTGGCAACCAGGGCCTCTTGCGTGTAACTGTCCAACCTTCCAAGGAAGAATCTGTGGCGATCATCTCCTGGTACGCGGGATTTGGAATGGAGCCCCTTCTGAGAGGTGAGGGCGCATGCCACACCACTGTATCATCCAACGGAACTCGTTGAGGCTGCCCTGGTCTGTCCAGGATCCTGAATCCTGGAGAGATCTCATCTGCAGTCTGCAAAGGCAGACGAAGTTGATGCAGAAGGACATCATGCCCAGCAGCAACGTGACGGCTCGTATTGTAGCCAACTTCGCGACTGACATGCGCTGTACTTTCCCCAGGATGGCTAGCCCCCTCTCTTCCGAGAGCAACGACAGACACGTTACTGTGTTGAGTCGGGCTATCAGAAACAGAGCGTTCTGGGATGGCTCCAAGCAGGACTTTGGATCATTTAGAGAAAATCCCAGATCCCTCAGCAGACGGACCGTCCTTGTGTGTTCGCTCGCCAATGCGTGGTAGGAGGATCGGACAAGCATATCGTCCACATAAGGGTAGACGTGGATGCCCTTGAGACGAAGGTACGCCATCACCGGAGCCAAGTACTTTGTAAAGACCCTTTGGGCCGACTTCAGGCCGAAGGGAAGCGCCTAACTGATAGTGTTGTCCCTGTACCACGAACCACAGGAATTTGCAGCGTTTCCGGTGGATGAGGAAGTAGGCGTCCTCCAGATACAGGATGTCGCTGTGTTCCAGTTGGCCTAGCATGTGCTAAAACATGACCGTCCTGAACTTCTGGGACTTCAAGTACTTGTTGAGGCGTCACAGGTCCAGGATCGGCCTCCACCCTCCTGTCTTCTTTTGGACCAGAAAGTATCTGGAGTATTTATATATTCATTATTTGTTTATTTGTAATGTGCCAGTAGCTCGCAAGCATTGAGGCGCAGAAACATGTACACGTCAGGAACAAATCTGTCATACAACATAACACAGGACACTTGGTATTACCAGACAAAAACACTCATCTAGCTGTACTGAGGAGTTGCATTGATTTAAACAAGTGTGTTTTCAGTTTTTTCTGGAATGCAAGTTATTTTAAATCCAGTCTCAGATTTGCTGGTAGTTTGTTCCATTTACCAGCTGCTACTATCGGAAAGGCTTTACCCATTCCGTTGGAGTGCTTATGTGGTGCGACAGCCACTGTACCCAGAGCTGCAGATCTAAATGCTCGGCCTGGTACATAGAAGTTAATCTTAGATTTTAGATAAATGTCTCTACGGGAAAGCCCCAGTTTATGTACCAGGGTCAGAGCCTTAAATTGTATTCTGTCTTCTACTTTCAGCCAATGTAAATCTCTTCTGGCATTGCTAATGTGTTCAAATTTTGATTTTTGTTTAATTATTCTATTCAACAATTATTATTATTATTATTATTATTATTATTGTTTGAATATGTTGGTAGCTAGCAATACATTGTTTATTAGCTCCCAGTTAGAGTGCGTTGCCGTAATCTAAGCGTGATAGAATGGTCGCTCTTGCTATGGTGGCACAGTTTGTCACTCAAAAAAGGTTTAATGGTTTTCAATAGCCTTAGGTAGTAGGAGCAGTTTTTTTTTTTAAACATGTATAACTTGGGCATCGGCCCCCATGGATGCTTCCAAAATCATCCCTAGGGTTTTAACTTTCCCCAGTACCTGAATGTGGGTATCTAATCAGGAAGGACTCAAAACTCAGATAATTTAGCCCTGGCTTGGTGTGAACCAAAAACCATCAGCTAGTTTTTTTTTGCTGTTCAGACACTTCCAATTTTGGTCAATCCAGGATTCCACTGTACTCTCCGGAGCCCTGGAGGTGCTTTAGGGACAGGCTCCATCTCTCCCTTTTTTAACATGGCATGGACCTCCTGCAGCAGCTGCACAACATGCTGTTCTTGAACCACAGGGGGAATACAAGGACAAAGGTGTGTCCGTCCGAGAACATCCAGCATCCATCTGTCAATGGCGATTGTCTGCCACACGCAGACAAACCTTGTCAGCTGGCCTCACACTGGGGTGCACAAGTGGGGTCCCGAGTCCACGACCATTTCAGGCCTTTTTTGGTGTTGGGCCCTGCCTTGCAGGCGTCGCTGATGCTGTCCTCGGTTACCATATGCCTGTGAGCATCCTCTGTACGCCTCTTGCGTCGTGGAGCGGGAAGGTTGTCGATAAAGGACATTATAGCCCTTGAAGGATGTCGACTGACGTTGCTGCAGGGTACCCAGTGAACGTGCTGTCTCCGTGTCCGTCTTGATCACTTGCAGAGACTCAAAGGTCTAGCCAAAAAGGTTTGCGCTCCATCAAATGGCATGTCCAACACTTTGGACTGAATGTCTGATCTGAAGTTGGTGGCTTTGAGTAATCCCTGCTGCCGAAGAGACACTCCCGTTGCCCATTTGCCGGAAACCTGCATCTGCAATGTCCACTGCCACTGTCATGGCGTGGTCCAAGGCCACTTCTCTTTCCTGGAACAGCATCAGAGCTTCCACTTTCTTATCGGGGGGGAAAGAAGTCCAGACTAGGACCCAGTTTGTACCCTAGTTCCCAGTTCTAGCGGGACAAAATTGACAGGGTGTTGGCGGTTTTAATGGTGCTTGCAGCAGTGTATATGATCCTTTTCTCCATCACGTCCAGTTTCTTTCCCTCTTGGTCCGGGGGCACCGTGGACGAAGAGGACGGGTTCGCTGATCATTTTCTGGCCGCGGCCAAGACCACAGAGTCTGGTGAACGCTGTGACCTCAGGCACTTGGGGGCCGAGTCCAGGACCCTGTATTTCTTCGAGCCTATCCTGCTTGGTCAGAGCAGTGCTTGTGGTCATCAGGGCCAAGCCCTCTTCCCAGATATCCTCCAGCAAATAGACAAGCATGATTGTCTTCCGCCAGGACTCATGTCTTTGGTAAAGGAAACCTTCCCTTTTAGTCTGCTCAGGTACCAGATGAAATGGCTCAGAGGCCCTGGACATCATAGCGTGAAATGAGCCGATCTCATCTGGTGGAGAGGCCCTGCGGGGTTGATCTGCGCCCAGCGGCTCCCCATCTGCTGGTATTAAGTCATCGTCCTCGTCTGTGTCCATGGCCATAGCTGCCGTATCAGTGTCCGTGTGCGTTGTCGGATCCCCCGTCTGCGTCAAATCCAGAAGTGGCGGTGTCGGTTGACGCCTTGGGCCCAGTAGGTCCTTGGCCTTGCGCTTGTGCCGTGGTGGACTCCCGGGCTGCGGTCTTGGAGGGAATTCCTTTACTGCCCTTGGGACATATGTTTACACTCAAAAACTAGATCCAATTTTGCCTCAATGCCGGTTTGCATACTCCTTAATTTGGGTATGAATGATCGAGCACACTGTGCCTCTCTACCTCAAAGTCCCGAGGACATGGGGCTACCCATTGTTATGGCCTGGAACTCAGGCTGGCTGTGGTGTGGACACTCAAATCTTAATGGGACAGCCTAACCCATTTTCTTTCTGGGCCATATCTGGACTTGTCTATGTTACTTAGAGGTACATTTACTTAGAGGTACATGTATTTTGTTCTCCTGACTAGTTATTGTTTTTTCCCTCTGCTGCTTGCCTTTACAACCAAATTCCAATGGATGGTTGGGGGAAGTCGGGGGGAGGGGTGTGTGTATATATATATATATATATATATTGTTCCCCTCCACTGGGAGTATGCTGCTAAATGAATCCTGTGTTAGTCTAGTGCTCTTATTGTATAATTTTGCAATAAGCAATTAATGGTAATGATTTGTTATTTATTTAGCGCTGTCACCAAAGCGCTGAACATATTTACATACAATTATCGGCCAACTAAAGTTGGTACTCATGAGGGATAAAGGCAGAGTTGGCCTTGCCGAGATTTGAAACTTACACTGACAGATCACACACAGATTGCAGAAGCTGAACTATCTTGCCAGATAAAGCCATGTTTTTCAGTAAAGTCTCAAAAACCAAATTCTCACAAACAGTAATTAAGTTTCTCATTACTACACATGCAAGCCTCACTGACATTCTCAACGAGACACTTCCAACAATTCCTGCCATAACATGGCAACCCTCTGTCGACCCAGACCCAGCCCACGAGGGCTGACACTGCCTGGCCTGACTCACTGCTGGCTGTGTGGGTGCACTGAACAAAGAACAGCTGCTATGCACTGAAGGAGGAGCCGTCAGGTTTGGAAGCATGCATACAAATTAACATCCCACATTTAAAAACAAGATGTGTTCACATTCTAACTCAGAATAACCACTAAAATCAAATGTATAGATCCCGCTGCCATAGTTTCACATTTGCACTGGTGTTCACAAAGGTCATACCATTAGTTAAGCGCAGACCTGGCTCACGTATCATTTGTAGTTCACCTATATACCCTGAATATTAAATAAAAGGCTGAGTCACCTTGGCAGACATCTGCAGCACATGCTCCAAGCAACGAGCGATTTTAACAAAAGCCAGAAAAAGCAGAATAAACTACAAATCCACAAAATGCCTTCTGCACACCTTAAGATGGCCAGGCGGCCACTCCCACCAAAAGAACAAATTACTTACCCCTGGTAATGTTCTTTCAACTAGCTGTTCCTCCCACATATTCTTCCTTTTTGATATATTCGTAAGTCTGCTTTTTCATAATATCGGGTGCCATGCGTCGTGGTCCTCGACGGCTAATGTCCTGTCCTCGGCTGTGACATCGACACTGGTATAAATGTCTCACATGGTGCCCGCTGCCCCAGTTCCAGTTTTTACCTCCCTATGCTCAGAAGTCTTAAGGGTATGACCCAGACATTGTAAGAGAGGAAGGTTTAAAAATACAGAAATACTCTCCAAGATGGAGGGGTAGGATAGGAGAGTGATGAGGAATACGTGGGAGGAACATTCAGTCAAAAAAACATTACCAGGGTTAAGTAATTTGTTCTTCGAATGGTCCTCCCCCATATTCCTCATCTTTGATAGACTCCCAAAGCAGTATGTAGAAGGAGGTGGGAACAGAGAATGTATTACTGATTAATGCTGTGAAGTACATCCTTGCCAAATCTTGCCTCCTGACCCGACAGAATCCAGGCAATAGTATTTGCTGAAATTGTGCAGAGGACCAAGTTGTTGCACCACAAATGTCTTGTACGGGCACCCCTCTCTGAAGAGCCAAAGAAGAAGCCACTCCTTGGGTGTAATGCACTCTCAAACCATCAGGCACATTTTTGCCAACCAATGCATAGCATTCCAAAATGCATACAAATTATCCAGCGAGAGATGCTTTGTTTGGTGACAACAAAGAGCTGCACATCTTGGACATCTAGAAATATGAAATATGGAAGCTCAAGGCCTTCTTAGGGTCCGAGCGATGTGATCTCACTTCCTCAGAAGGATGAGGAGATGGATAAGAAGCAGGAAACACAATATTTTTAGCTAAATGGAACGCCAATACCACCTTTGGTAAGAAAGAAGGACGTACCCTCAAAACCACCTTATGCCTTAAAAAGGTAGTAAAAGGTGGTTTGGAAGAAAGAGCTTGAAGCTCATTGTGGTCTGATGTAATCGCCATCAGAATAATAGTCTTACGGGTTAACATTCTGAGTGGACAATAATGTAAGCGTTTAAAATGTGTCCCCATTAGGTACCTCAACACCAAATTCAAGTCCCAAACCGTTACAATAAATGGAACCGGGGGAAAGATTTTCTTTAGTGCCCTTAAGAACTGAATTACTATAGGGGACTTTGAAATACGAACCCTGATCTGTCAAATGCTTGAAAATGTAAAGTGCTGCCAAATAACCCTTTACCGTAGAGATCTGCAGCCCCTGATGTAGCAAAAATAAGTAAGCAACATGACCCGAGCGGCGGGGGCATTACAGACTCAGGTAATGCCCAGGGGCCCATAGTTATAGGCCCGTGCGAAGCGAAAGCCCTACTTCTTCTGCTAAAAGGGGAAGCAGGGAGGGAAGGGAAAAGAAAAACGGGAAAAAAAAAACCTACCTGCGTACCCGGCGGGGGACCATGGAAGCCTCGAGCCGTGTGGAGGCGCAAAAGGCTGCCATCGTCCCCCACCGGGGACCAAGGAGCACAAGGTAAGTGGGGTGGGGAGGGAGGAGGGAGGAAATGGAAAACAAAACAAAAAAAAGCCTTACCCGAGTCCCCGGCAGGGGGCGAAGGCATCCTCTCAGCCGTGGGGGGGCTCGGAGCGGGGATGGCCCCGCTTCGAGCCTCCTCATTGGCTGAGGGGCTGCCACGGCCACCCGCCAGGTACAACAGCCGTGGAATCCTGGCCGAGTGATTCCTGGCTGGGTAATGCCTCGACGATGGCCAATCAGAATGGTCGTTTCATTCCGATTGCGCCCTTGCCAGGTACTAATACAGAATATGTTTTGCATGTAAAAGGATCAATACTCTTTACTCTGGAAGAGCTGCAAAATGTATTCCAACGGCAGAGGTACAGAAATTTTGTTGATGAAAGCAACGCCTCAATTACATCTTCCGGACGGTCCCAATCTTTGTATCTTATCCTCTCAGAAACCAGGTGTGAAGGTTCAGAGTACCGATTTCTGGATGAAGGAAAAGACCACACTCTTGCAAGAGTAAGTCCTCTCTTTGGGGGAAGACTAATAATTGGGGGGCAGATGGCCATCTCTTCCTGTGACCAGGTTCTCCTGGCCTAATGCGTAGCAATCACGATTGCGGATTTCCCAAACTTTCTCAGCCTTCTGATGACATGAGGAATGACGGGGACTGGTGGAAACGCATACAGAAGTGAAAATTCCCATACAGAAGTGGAAATTCCCAGTCAGCTTTGAACACGTCTCCTAGAGCTCCTCTCTGAGGAAATTACCTAGAGGAAAATAGGTTGCGCTTCCCGTTGACACTGAATGCAAACAGATTCACCCAGAGGACGCATCCAGGACCGCTACAATAAACGGAAGCTTCTGAGATGGTGTCAAGTGGGACTTCTTGAAATTCAGGGAGAAGCCCAGCCTGTGGAGGAAGTGTCAAGTATGACAGTTTATCCAAAGCCTGTTGGGGAGAGCAAGCTCCGATCCTACACTCGTCCAGGTAGGGGTAGATGTGAATGCCATGCCTCCTTATCCTTGCTGCCACCACTGCCATGAGTTAGTGAAGATCCTCGGGGCAAAGGTGAGCCCAAATGGCAGGACCTGTAAATGAGAACCGCATACTGCAAACCTCAGGTACTTTCCCTCTTCTTACTTGAAGCACTCTTCCAACTAAGCAATGGCACGCCCTGCACCACCTCCTGCCTTCAATGTCATCCGACCCATGAAAAGTGTCAGTGGCTGCCTTTGCCTCCACCTACGCTCCTCCTACTCCTGCAGCTGACTCCCACCCTGACACAGCCCTCTCCAACTTTCATTGTTCCATCTCCAACACTCTTGACATTCCTGCCCCTGTCACACGGGTCCGACTAAACCTGCCAAAAAGTGCAACTCTTGGTACGACTCCCATCTGGGTGCCCTAAAACGCAAGTGCAGAGCAGCAGAATGGAAATGGGACTCTTCAGATGCACCCTGAGACAAACTGGTCTGCCACCTTCTTCAAAGGCTATATAGACTCTGCATCCGCTCCAAGAAAAGAGTCTACATTCAAGCCTGCACCTCTGTGCCATCTAACAACACGGCCAAACTCTTCAAAGTCTGCAATGAACTGGCCAACCCGACCGCAGCCGCATCCTCTACTACACCTACCAAGGCCCTTTGCACAGCCTTGGCCGCACAATTCACCAAAACACAGGACATCCTGTCCTCTCTTCTGCTCCCCCTGCACCAACATCTCTTGGGCCCCCCCATGGCTGTCCCCACCCCTCCCCTCTTCTCTCCTCCCTCTCCCCTGTCACACCCGATGAGGACTATAGACCAGTCCGGTCTATGAAAGCCTCCTCCAAACAGGTGGACCGCTGCCCCTCCAAAACCATCAAGGACAATATTGACACTCTCGCTCCAACCTTGGCCGACCTCTACAACCTCTTTCGACACTTAGAGTTTTCCCTTCTCTCAAGCACTCTTGGGCACCCACTGCTCAAAAAACCCTCTGCCGACCCGTCCATTCTGGCAAACTATCGCCCGATCTCAATCACCCCTTTCCCGGGAAAACTCCTGGAGAAGCTGGCCATCACTCAATTAACCCTCCATACTCAATCTGTTGGTTGTCTCCATGACCATCAGTCTGGCTTTAGAGCATCCAGAGGCACGGAAACAAATGAAGACCTACTCAAATGTTGACTCCAACTCTTCCCCTCTGTCCTCATTCTCCTCGACCTCTCTTCTGTTTTCGATACGGTAAACCACAGCATCCTGATCACCAGTCTCCTTGATATCCTGGGCATCACAGATCAGTCTCTTGCATGGCACACCTCCTTTCTATCTGACAGGCCTTCCAGGTGGAACTCTGGCCCTTTCTCTCCTTTACCACATTCTCTATGTGGTGTCCCCCAGGTTCTTCAATATCTACATGGCCCCTTGGCCCACAGGATCTCTACCTTTACCTCTACCTCTAACTTTCAGTGTTGCAGATGACCTGCAGCTCTTTCAGGCTACCCTCTGCCTACTCATCCTCCTCGCTCTTCACGGTCTATTCGCAATTCAGGCTTGGTGTGCTGATAACAATCTATGCTTGAATGCCAGTAACACAGAGATTATCATCATTGGGACCCCCTGCTCCCGCTTTGCCACTGGCCTGCCTCCCAAGGCCCGGCGCCCTCACCTACCAATGAGGCAAAAAATCTTGGGGTCATCTTCGACTCCACTCAGTCCTTCTCGTCTCACATCTCAGACATCTCCAAAAAGTCCAACTACCAACTGCACCTCCTCGGAGGTATTCTACCTTTTCTCAATTTCCCCCATAGGCTCATCACCTCAAGAGCACAGGTTCCCTTTAGGCTGGACCATTGCAACAGCCTCTTTCTCAATCTTCTGACTTCTACCCTCCGTCATCTACAACTCATCCAAAACAGAACCGCAAGACTTATCCTTGGCCTCAAAAGCTGGGACCGCATCTCCCCTGCGCTGAAATCCCTCTACTGGCTCCCCGTGGGTGCAAGGATCAAGTTAAGACCCTCTGCATTATCCACAAGACCTTCTGGGGCCGGGGCCAGCACTATCTACAACACTCTCGTCTGAAATATTCTCCCTCTAGAGTCCTCTGCTCGTCCTCCAAATCTCTGCAGGTGAGCCGCTTTCACAGACAGATGTGGGGGTAGATCTTTATCCTCTGCAGGTGCTTCCCTCTGGAGCAGCCTCCCTACCTCTCTCGGTCTTGAGCTAGAGCACCTTAAGTTCGGAAACTCCTCAAGACCTTCCTTTTCTCTTCCTACTTTCTTTTCTCTCCACCCGACTTCTCCTACCTAACTCTGTTCAGTTTTGCTGACTGGTTGCCTGGTTCACCTCCAGAGCCTACAGGTCCCAGGCTCTCCCCGCCAGTCTTTTGCACTTGCCTCTCGGCCGCTGCACTTTCAGCTTTTGCTCCTTAAGCGGGGCAACCTCTGCACTTAACCCAGGGCCCTGCTGGACCCGACTCTTTGTTCCTCCCACCCTCCCCCCCCCTCGTCTCTGCACCTCTGTCTGTACGTATCCATGACCTAAATGTACAAGGACCAGTTAATTTGTCTGTCCTCTCCCCCTTCCCCCACCACCGTTTCTGTCCGCCTCCCCACCCTCCCGAGCTTGGTCTCAACTGTACCCCTTCATGCACTTGCAGTAGGAGAAATGTCATCAGGCTAGTATGATAGTGTCTTCTGTTTAGATCATTCAGAATCTTCAAGGCCTAAGAATGATTACTGTATTCCCTTGTTACCTTCACGCCTTGACGCACTTCACCTGTGTAGCACTATATAAATAAACAATAAATACATTTGTGATGAATTGGCACATGAATGTAAGCATCCTGAAGATACAATGTCACGAACCAATCTTTGAGTCAAAGCGCTGAAGGATCTGCAAAAGAATTACCATCTTGAACTTGTCCTTCTTGAGGAACTTGTTCAAGCGTCTCAAGTCGCATGATGTGTCACAGTCCTCAGTCTTTCTTGGGGATTAGAAGATGGGAAGAGTACCAACCTTGATTCCTCCCCGCCACAGGTACAGAATCTATCGCACCCTTCTCCAACAGGGTGTAGATCTCCTTTAGGAGGAGCGTATCTGGATCTTTTAAGGTTTGGTCCCCCTGGAGGTCAATCTGGGGGGAGCCGTGAGGCACTGTCTGCAGTGCTCAAACATCCCCGCCAACTCTCCAAATGCTGAGTCAGCCTGCCCCCACGACAGTCCTGTGAGCCAAGAACTCAAAATGTCTTTGGGGTTGTTGCTGAAGCAGAGGGCAAAGAAGCAGAGGCTGAGACTAGAGTTTTTCCTCCTCATCCTTGTGAGCCACGGGGTGCTCTTCTTTGGCCCCTTTGTGCAAACTGGCATCTTCCTCGGTCCATTGAGAAGAAACGAGAAAGCCATCCCCTCCAGCTGTGGGAAGACCCTTGAGATTGTTGTGGCTGGCATATCCCTGATCCCAACGATTTAGCTGCTGCCTTCGATGCCTGGAGTTTTTCTAGGCTCACCTCGGCCTTGGAGCCGAAAAGGTGGGAGCCATCAAATGGAATGCCCAAGAGTATTGATTGGATGTCGGGTGCAAAACCGGATTTCCTTAACCAAGCAAATCTTCTGGCGACAGTACTCATCGCCATAGCCCTACTTAAGTCTACAGATTCAAGACCAGACTGGAGAGATTGGCACATTGCATACTTGCGGCCATGCACCAAGTTAAGAAACCCCCCTCTCTCTCTCTCTCCTCCCCCTCTGGGATATGCTCTAAGGCCCAAACTATCACGTCCCACAAGGTGTGCGTATACTTGGCCAGGGCACAAGCTGCATTTAAATACCCCTTTCACCTAAGGCATCAAATCTTTTTTCCCTCTTTATCTGGGGGATAGTAAAATAGGCTGCAGCCTTAGAGGTTGAAGTGGCTGCTTGGACCACCAAGCTCTCTGGAGTGGGGTGTTTTGATAGGACATCTGAGTCTATTGTGGCAGGCCTGCATTTCTTGGCCAGATGTTTGACCGTTGGTGTGGTATCCAGTTTCAACCAGTTTTCCAAAAATCTGGTTCTTAAAGCAGTGTGGATGGGTAACACAGGCATCCTTGGCAGCCCACTATCCAACTAAGGTCATCCTTTTCCAGTATTGCCACAGGTAGGTTTTCCACATCCTAGATATTCTGTGACCTTACCCATCACTGCTCTTTATGAGAGGTCTGTATGACCTGAAGAGTCAGGAGTGGCAAAATCTGTCTCAGGTGAGGCATCTAAGACACTAGCATCCTTCTGAGTGTCCACAAGATTTAGCAACCTGGACTCCTCAGAGATTAACTCATCGGGCACATTGGGAGCCAAAAGGTACATCCTCTTCTTCCTCCTCAAAAATCGACCCCATGGTCTTAAAGAAATCAGCTTTAGGCAAAGGCTTATAAGACTTCTATAAGTTGATACAATCCCTCGAAGTCTTAGAGGGCGTTGAAGACATCAAAAGCAACAAGGGCGTCGGCTTCGATGGGCCAGGTACCCACTTCCTTTACAGGAGTTGAGGAGGAATAAGGAGGCTTCAATTTTTAGAGACAGACTCTTCGATGGATGTCGAGGAGACTTACTGCCCGAGCTCTTACGTGCATGAGTAGTGGTCTCAGAAGATACCCTGCCGGTCTTACCAGGTGCAGTGGGTTCTGAAACCTTCTTGGGCTCTTTCCAAGGGGCGATTGGGGCTGCCTTTTGAAAAACGAAGCATTTGGAGACAACATTTCTCCTAATCGGCAAAAGATGCCGACCTGCTAGGAAAGTTTACCATCTGTCTGGAGAGAAGCCCGACTAAGACGACCTCAACCGATGGCGTAGTTTCTTTGTCTTTTTGTGTGATGAGGTGAAATGTCTAGATCTTGAGCACTTCAAATGTCTGGCGTGCTTTTTCACAGGGGAATCCTCCCTGGACTCACCCAATTAACTTAAGGGGTAGTAGTAGAAGGGAACTTAGAAAGGGCCCTACCTGGCACAGGTTTTCCGTCCTCCCCCTCAAGGCCTTCACAATCATTGACTGACAGTAACCACATTCCCAGGTACCACAGGTGGTCTTGGATGATTTTCCCGCATTTAAAGTTTTGCATGAACCAAAAGTTCGAAAAATGCTACCACCAAAGGTTCGAACACCAAAGGTTCGAACCTTTGGTGGTAGCATTGAAAAATTAAACGGGGGCTGCGCAGGTGTCCCGCGCATCGCCCCACTCACTATAAGTCCCCTGCATCACCCCGCTCACTATACTTTGTGGTATAGTGAGCGGGGGCTGCGGGACACACCCCCCACAGCCTTCCATAAAAATAAAAAAAGGACCCTGCAGCGCCAGTTCCCGATCACGGAAGTGAAAGGGAACTGGCGCTGCAGGAACCAGCATGCAGATGAAGGTAAGTGGGGTTTGTTTATGTTGGGCTGTGTGGGTGGGGGGTATGTAATGGGTGTGTTGTGTGTGTGCTCGCATGAGAAAGGTGCAAACTTTTGGTAGTTCGCACCTTTCTCATGCGAACGATTTGCCCGCAGTACTTTCAGCCGCGGGCAAATCACTCGGATTCCCACAGGCAGATCGGATGAGGGTCCGTAATGGACATTTTAGCGCCACATTTGGAGCACTGTTTGAAACCGGTCTTCGGTGTAGACATTTTCTATGATGAACCGTCCGAAGCATGGGTAAAAACGGAACAGAGGCAACCGGCACCACGCAAGCTACTTAAGCCAGCGTCAACATCACAGCCCAGGACAGAAGCAGTCACGGGCCAAAAAAATCGATGACCACGGCACCCGATACTAGAAACAAGTTTCTGAAGCTGCAAGCAAACTTACAAATATATCAAAGATGAGGAATATGTGGGGGGACAATCCATTCAAATGGCCTTTTTAATTTCAGTTTCACGTCAGACGAGGGAATTTCTTGTTATGGTAAAAAGGGTCACATTTGAACTGCAGACATGTTTATACTCATACCATGTCAGCATAGTCAGGGGGGCACAACTTCTTTTGCCAGAGGGCTCACCTCCCCAACAAAACGATTTCATTGAAGTTTGATCAGATTTGCTAGGCCTAAGAAGAAACGACTATGAAAACCTATCATCCTCTGTTGTCGGCTATTGCATCTTTGGGAAGCGTTTACTGCAGATGGGGGGTTTCTTGGCAGTCAGGAACAAGACTAGCAGAATCTGCATTTCACACACATTAACAAGAAATGAATGCGAACGCTCTTTCTCCATAACTCGATAATTGTAAAGCTGCGCACTCCAACTTCCCTCTTCGCTTTAAGCACTGTGAATCAGCTTCTGAAGTCTTAAGTGCCAGAGAAGCACCAACAAATGATGCTGCCCGTTTTTCTACTCCTCTTACCCTGCCACCCAGTCACCAAGTCCCCTAACTCCCATTTCTCAGTACTCCCAGCAGCCCATTGAAGTGAAGAATTTGTTAACTATAGTGGGGTATGCAACAAAGAATGATTTTGCGCCGGTCCTCAAAATGATATGTTAAATGAGAAATGAAAGGAGAGAATCGGTTTCAGAATTAAATGCAAGCAGCATGGGTTACAGGATTCCATTCATACCCTAAATGGCTTTCATGTAACGGAAGGAACAAGTTACTTACCTATAACTGTTGTTCTCCAGCATGGGTCTGGCATGGCTTCACATGCTCATGAATATTCCCCGTCGTCAGGCTGGGAATCCTCGGTAAAGAAAAATCAGTATCAGTTTAGTTTCTGATCTGTCTTTCGTAGTAGTAACCAATCACTGATCTCTGCGTCATACTGACCACAGCCAATGACTGCCATCTCCCTAAGACCCACCTCTGGCAGCCATCTTCAGATTTGGTAGCACGTGAAGTGGCAGTATGACCAAGTGAAGGGCCGCAGAGGGGTAGGCGGGAGGGTTCGCATGTGAATCCATGCCAGACCCATGCTGGAGAACAACAGTTACAGGTAAGTAACTTGTTCCTTCTCCAGCATGGGGTCTGGCATGGATTCACATGCTCATGAATAAAAGAATACATAGCAGTACACACATGCACAACCACGGGAGGTAGCAACAGGCTCAACATTAAGCAATACAACAACTCAACATTAAGCATCTCTTACCTTCTCACCAGGCTCACCTTAGGCGAACAGGTTGCACAGCACTGCTTGGCCGACCCTGGACTCCTCCCTGGAATCCCGGTCGACGCAGTAGAATTTCGTGAAGGTGTGCGTCGACCTCCACGTAGCAGCCCTGCAGATGTCCAGCAGGGGCACACCAGATAGGAACGCCGTGGTAGCTGCGATCGCTCTGGTGGAATGGGCTCTCGGACGGCCGGGCAGCGGTCGGTTTGCCAACCAATGACAGTACATGATACAGCCGGAGAGCCATCTGGAAATGGAAGCCTTTGAGAAAGCCTTCCCCTGATTGACAGGTCCAAAGTTCACAAAAAGTTGTGACGTCTTCCGAAAACTCTTTGTGCGGTCCACGTAGAACTTCAGCGCTCTAGCCACATCCAGCGAGTGCAAAGTCCTTTCAGCCGGCGACGAAGGCGACGGGAAGAAAACAGGCAACAGCAAGGGTTCGTTGAGGTGGAAGTCCGACGGCACCTTGGGCATGAAGGAGGGGTGCGTCCTGAGCACTACCCTCGTGTCGTGAAAAGTCAAGTACGGGGGCTTGCAGGAAAGGGCCTGGATCTCTCCCACCCGTCGTGCGGAGGTGATGGCCACAAGAAACGCTGTTTTCCACGACAAGAACTTCAACGGAGCTGAGTGCAGAGGCTCGAACGGAGGTCCCATGAGCTTGGTCAGCACCACGTTGAGCTCCCACGCCGGGGCCGGAGCTTTCACCGGCTGGAACGATCTGAACAGTCCCTTCATGAATTCTTTCACCAGACGATGAGACCACAAAGGCATCCGTCCCGTGGTTCTGGTGTATCGTGAGATCGCAGCAAGATGAATCTTGATGGAAGCGTGCGCCAGTCCAGGCTTGGCCAGCGTCAGTAGGTACGGCAGTACTTGAGGAGCCGTAATTCGTAGAGGGTTAATCTTCTGTGCGTGGCACCAGACAGAGAACCTCTTCCATTTGTGTCCGTAGCATTTAAGAGTTGCCGAGTTGTCTTGCAGCACTGGTTGAGGGGATTCCGACGGGCGGTCAGGAGCCTCGTCGGCACCCTCGACGTTCTCGTCGTCTCCTATCTCCTATGTCGGGGTCCCTCCCGACGGGCTGGTCTTCTTCCACGCCAATGCCGTGGCTTAAGACTTCGATCAGCTCCTCTTCAGAGGGTGAGGCCGAATCCACGACGACCTCCTGCCCCCCCTTTTTCTTCTCCGTCGGAGGTTTCACGGGGGTGCTGTCGATGGGCTTGAAAGAGGACTCCCTCCGCGGTGGCAGGGAGACTCTGAGCCCCGAGGTCGCCTCCACAGGCTGAGCCAGGGCCGCTGCGACTGTCTCGATAGAGGCCTTGGCAGGGTGGATCAAGGCTTTCACCACCTTAGGTGCGCTCACCGCCTTCTCCTTGGGGGGAGGGTCACCGCCTCGCTCCCCCTCCGATGGGGCCTTCGAGCTCGACCGGGGTCTCTCCAGGAGCTTCGCCGGGTGCTCGGCCTTCCTCTTACCCGAGCCAGAGCGTTGGCTCGTGGTTGATGGCGCCGGGGAGGATGCGCCCTGCCTGGCAACCGTAGAGCCCGACCATTCGGCGCTCCCGGTGCCAGCAGACTCGCGGTGCTTGGCCTTCTGTTGGGCCCCCGTCGCCGGGGCGCCCTCAAAGGTCTTAGAAGACCGCTCGGACTTCTTCTTCTCGCCTGACGGGCTCTTCCCTTCCAGCCAGTTGGCGAGACGCAGATGGCGGTCCTTCATGGTCCGCTCCGACATACTGCCGCAAAACGCACAGTCCTTCTCCACGTGCGTCTTGTCCTCATGCAGGCAGTAGAGGCAAAGGGAGTGCTCGTCCTCCTTAAAGACATTCTGAAGCTGGCATCCAGGGCAGACCCTGAACAGCTTTCCGGGCGTCGAGCTTCCCTTCTCCTGGGCCATGTCCGAGATGGGCCTGAGAAACTTCTGGAGTCCTCCAAAAGCGTGGCTCGACGAAATCTTCACCCTTGAGGGGCGTAGAAGAATCCGACACGGGTCCCCGTTGATCAGATAAAGAAACGGTGGAGTTTGAGGCTCTTTTAACCGAAAAAAGAGAATTTTCCTATGAAAAAGTGCGAAAACGCACTAAAGCTCGAGAGCAATAGCACGAGGATCCCAACACTTGAACGTGCGGTAAAAATCTGAAGATGGCTGCCAGAGGCGGGGCTTAGGGAGATGGCAGTCATTGGCTGTGGTCAGTATGACGCAGAGATCAGTGATTGGTTACTACTACGAAAGACAGATCAGAAACGAAACATACTGATTTTTCTTTACCGAGGATTCCCAGCCTGACGACGGGGAATATTCATGAGCATGTGAATCCATGCCAGACCCCATGCTGGAGAAAAGGGATTGTTCCTGTATCCTAGTGTGCTTGGCTTTACAAGTCATAACTGAAAAGAAAAGTTACGTTTATATTTGAAAGAAAGACCAATGTTATACACAAATGAGTGGCTTATATAAAATGTCCTTTAATGCTCTGTGTTTAGAATTGTAAATCTATGGCCGACACGTGTTTCACTCAGAGCTTCCTCAGGGCCTCAAATACAAAACATGTGCACGATTGTTATTGTTGGCAATGAAAGCTCCATATTGTAATGCTGCACAGTAGTGACGTTCTCTGAGGTTCTATTGTTACCAACATCTTATGTCTCATCTTTTCCCATCTGACATAAGGAAACTTATTGTGTATGGTTTTGGTATTCAAAATTGCTGTAGCGTCATAAGCAATTAATTTGGTGATTTATGGGGGTTTAACAGGAAACCTTTTGTTCTGGGTTTCATATTTTGTCTCGAGTAGTCCACTTGAATAAGCACTTTTTTTTTAGATCGGTCTTGCTTGCTAGAACAGCCTCCATGACAGTGATTGTAGTTGCTTCATGGCAATCAGTTCCTGCTGGAAATTAGCTTAGAGATTAGAGAAATTAGAGAACCAGAGAAAAGAAAGGTATTATGATGTGCATCATGGGGTGAAACCTATTGGTAATACCAAGCAATTAAGGAATTCCTATGGTAGGTAGGCATATGCGCCAAACAAAGAAGTGTGTTTTGAAGGGAAACGTAGCATAGTTCTGGAAATGGTGATTATGCTGCTAATTGGACGGGTGCCACACAAGACAGTCGAGACTGAAGGTAGACAGGATGTTATTGATCAAAGCAGCATCAAAGGAAATCCCAATAACTCAATTGATAGAAATGTCAATAGCCCGGGTGGCATGGCTGCAGGAGCAAGGCAGCATAGAGAGCATGCATTGCCACCAAAGGTAAACGACTTTCGATTTGAGAGTATTTTGGAGAAAGGTTTATTGTAATGGATGTTACTTTAGATCATGGGAAATGAGCACATAGCACTGTTATGAAATAATCCATGAGGGTGGTCTCTGGAATAGTAGGTGATCAGTGGGGGGCAGATCATCACCATGAGATCATGTGAAAGGTTGACGAGTGTGCTGGCAGATCCTTTCCTGTAATTAAATGCTCATCACAGTGAGCAGAGTATTGATCGTAAGACAACAGAGACAGGAGAAGTTTGAGCAACTTCTATGGTGCAGTTGGAGTCAAAGGTGGAGAAATTGCAACGCCAGTATACAACCTGCAGTCCAGAGGTTCCTTGATCAGCTTGATCCTCTCTAGACCAGGGCTGACATGTTTAGTAGAGAATCTGATTCTTAATGGGGGGTTAAAGCACATAGTGTTGCATAGAGCATTTAGATTGTCCGTGATACGTGGCACATCACATACAGGTACTGTGGAAACAGAGCTTGACGAGCTCCAGGATGGTGCAACAGGAGAGGCAAGATTGAGAAGGGTACGCATTTAGAGGTCAAAGTGTCCTTCTATTCCCTAACTTGCACCCTGAAATTATTCATAGGCGGAAAGGCATAACAAGCGGTTAAAGGGTCACTCCAGGCTCCTAGTGTGTCAGCCTCAGTCTTGCACCCGGACCGACTGAGAATGCAACATAAAGCAAAGTCGCTCATCTTCTCGCAGGTTGTTGCAAGTAGTAAAGGAAGATCATGTCCTGACCCAGGTCATAAATGATTGTGTATTCCCTCTAGTGATTGCAGTCAGGATCCCTATTGCTTTATTCTGTTAAAAAGGTTTTGTATAATTGGTACATTGGCTAATTTGGTTCCAAGTTCAGCTATGTGAACTGTGAAGAATCCTACAGATGCCTCACTGAAACTCCTGGCAGGAGACTTTAGGCAGACACTTTCTGATCCTGACCTTGGCTGTGGTGTACTGCATTAGGATCCCCGGGGAGGAGACAAGGCCCGGGTGGTGAGGAGATTCCGTGGGATGAGATGTTGTCTTCTAAAAGGAAGTGTCTTTCTGGGTTGCCAAAACAGCTGATGGCATATTGTCATTATAATGTCCCTGACCCACAAAAGATCTGTGACTCTGGGTACGTTCTGTAAAATCTGAGCAAACCTCGTTAACAGAAAGATCTTACAAGGTGTTTCAAGATAAACACCCTCCTTACTCCCAAAGGTATAATGTAAATAAATGTTGCCTTAAATGAAATGTCTTCCCCTGTAACACCACATTCGAAGGGTTCAGTTTTAAAAGACCTAAAGGGAAGTAACTAACCTTAAAGTCAAAGAAATCCTTAAAAGAACTGACTATGTTGAAGGGGACTACAAGTCCCATAATCCCAAGAGCACTGGGACAAGGAAGAGGCATGCTATGGCATTAGTCAGGCAATTAAGCTTAACCGCCCACACCTGAAGGAGCCTGGGAGGTATAAAAGACCCCCTCAGGTGCAGGCAATCAAGAGGGAGCTGGAACTGTGGTTGGAGTGAGCACTGTAGGGGAAAATGCATGGTGCTGGCGAATGAAGCAGTAGTGGGAGAACCAGATGGACGCCGGCATATGGATGCAGCAGATTTCACCAGCCTCTTCTGAGAGGAACCTGGTTTTCCAAACCCTGAAGTGCAGAGGCTGCGCAGTGGAAAACGTGCAGTGAGGCTGCCTTTCGCCCCTGTGAGCCAGATTGCTGTGATTGCTATGCAGGAGCCGTGCTGGAGACCAAAGAGTAGCTGTGGATGTGTTGCATGTCTCAGGAACGTGAGGGGCTCCAAAATAAAAGTGATTGGATCAAAGACACTTTCAGCGAGTAAGGGAGCGGGTCCCTGAGAAGCCAGAAGCAGTCGAAGTTGAGCAATACGCAGAACAAGGATCTCAGAAACCGGTGAGCCAAATCTGGCATTCTGATTCCTTGCGCAAACATTGCAGGTACAGTATCCAGTCCCAATAGCCACTCGCGTATGAGCTGAAGTGTTCGTTGAAGTCTTTAAACAAAGGGACAATGGGAAACTAACACTTGCGTGGGAACGAGTAATTCACATTTCACTCGCGCGAAGAGCAAACATTACAAAGACCATTGTTAAACCCTTAAAGCTCATATCCTTTATGAAGTGGTTGTGTGTCTTCCATTATACAGAAGAACACTGTGAAAGACATAGTTGAACCTCACCTTTGTAAAGCCTATTAAGTGGTCACGTATGCCTAATTTTGATTTGAAAAGGAATACTGAACTCTAATCCTTTATTCACATGCACAATCAAGTCTACCACTCTGCCATCCGCTTTCTCTGCCTTCTCTCCCCATGACTCCTCTCGTCTTCTCTCTCCTCTCTAGGTTGGCTCCCATTTAATTCCCAGCTCAAATTCTATTTCCTCTGTCTCGTATTCAAACCCCTTCATAGTCTTGCCCCCCCCTATCTTTCCTCCCTCCTCACTTTCTACACTCCTCATTCTCTCTGCTCCTCCAATCTCTACCTACTCTCCACCTCCACCCTGTGACCCTTCTTGCTTCTGCTCTTTCCAACTCCTTGCCCTTTACCACTGGAACCGCCTTACTCTTTTCATCCACTCTACTTCTTCCTTCACTTACTTTCATACCTCCCTAAAATCCTATCTCTTTCATTCACCTCCTTAAAACCCTTTCCTTCCTCTTACTTTTAGTATTCTCTCCTACCCCTCCTTTTTCCTTTTCCTACTTCCCTTGACCATCTCTCTCCACTCTCTCCTTCCTTGTGTCCTGTCTCATCCTCCTCTTCCTTCCTCTCCCTTCTCCCTCTGCCTCCTCTTACTTCTACTCTCACCTTTCCTCCCACCCACCATCTCTTCTCTCTTCTTGACCCCTCCCTTCTCTTCTTCCCCTCCCATAATGTAAATTGTTTTTTGTACTGCTCTCGTTATCTAATGCTTGCTGTATATTGTTGGTTCCTCTTGTAAACGTTTTGGATTAAAACACTATATAAATTCAATAAAATACAAATCCAAGTCAAGTGGTTAAACACTGTATCATTGCATATATGACTGAAGAGAGAGCAAGCATTGCTCAAGCCAAGAGTCTTTTCCCTACTAGACACTAAAGTTGCCCTTCTCAGTGCCAAAACGCAATCTTATCCATACTGTGAGGCAGTAGAAGTGTAATCTTGCATAAGACATCAATGTGCAAGCAAAACCTGAAGCCAAGAGATTGGCACTGAGGCCTGGGGGTAATTGTTTGGCTGACAGTTGGCAGACAAAGTGAAGGCAAAATTAATTGAGGAAGGGGAACTTCCTGCTTACAAAGATTGTTGAAGTTGACACAACCTACATTGCCAAAGACAGAGAAGTGGTTCATAAAGGCAAACTTCGGTTGTTACTGGGTCAGACAGACAAGAGAGGCAAAGAGGCTGTCCCTTTTGAAGAGACATTCAGAGGAAGAGTGCCTTGCCTATGTGAAGGTGTTGAGGTACCATGAAGGGAGTCTTGTCAAAGTCTATCTTGAGTCTTAATACCACTGAAACACTGGTGGTATATCAGATTTCTGATCATCAGTGGAGGCAAACTTTGTGATCGAAGTGAAGTTGAATGCTATGAGGCAAAAAAGAATGTCCTCATGGTAAACTATAGTAGGGGTGAAGTTGTGGAAGTAGTAACTAGCACTGTGAAGTCATCCTGACAAATATACCTATTGCGAAGTCTAATATTGAAGCTGTGGTTTATTTATTGTGCATTTGTAAGGCGCTTATACAACAAGTACATTGTGATTCAAAGCGGTGATATAGATCTTCGAAGTTGTATCACAAAGTACTGAAACTGTGGTTGTATCATAATTTGAACAGACAAATAAGTACTGTTAACCAAGAGTCATGTTCAACTAATATTCTAGAAGTTGTATTTATTTTGAACTGTGTCAAGTCTTCTGGAAGTGGTGAAAAAGCATTATGGCTGGGAAAAACATTGATTCTAATCTGAGGAAGTGGTAAGTCTGCATTTCCTCAGGAAGAAGAACTCGGTTGTTGGAACTTTGGTTTGCAAATCTTTACATTACTATTGGATTTTCAAGAACTGAATAAAGAGTGTTTCACCTAAGTGGATTTCCTTCTTTTTTTTGGATGAACAGCAGAGCTGAAATAACCTTGAATCCTGGGGAAGGGAATTCACCCATGTTACTGAAAAGGTTCCAAAGAAACTGTAGCTATCTTGGTTTATGGGGAATTGCCATATTTGTTTCCTTTGTATTGTATGTTTAAGTGTGAGGGCCAGACATCCTATGTTAGAGTCTTTCCCCTTAGTTTTATAAGGCAGGGAAATCCTCCGCGGAGTATGGATAGTGAGGCATTTATTATTATTTTCAGATTAATTAAATAGCATGTTTGAACAATCAGTTGTCCGCCTCGCATTGCTGACGGCTCCGAGAACGCCATCATTCCACTACCCCCATTTTGCCACGCCAGGCTTCCTTTTCTTTTGTGCCCCTGGCAGAATTCCTAATCATTTTGTTTCTTCTATCCTGAAATGAAAGTCAAAGCAGGCAAGAATACAAAATTCCATATGAAAAATGGGATTGTAACAATTCAAAACGCATTAAACAGAACAGGTAATATTCACAACAATACAGATTGCCATTTAATTTCTATGTGGCATTCGGTCTCCCCAGCATGAAGAGTCTTTTGTGTATCCCTCGTTTCTAGGCAGAGGACATTGGATTTATCGCACAGTAACAGCTCTTGAAATCAGGATGAAGGAGTTCTTAAAATCCTACTTCATACAATCCAAGCCAAGAAAACCCCATCCAACCCGATGATATGTACAGGAATATTGCCTTATTCTCTTTTTAATGATGCCATAGTTTGTGTTAATTGGAGTCACAATGTGTATTGGAAATAAAGCATTGGTGGTCAATAAGTATGCGATCATTTGGTTAGTTCTGCATACAATTTTTTGTGAATATTTTGGCACCATGATTTTGAGTTAATTTGCATTTCATCTGTTGTAATGTGTGAAGAGTTAATGCAAGGCTACCTCAGGGTTCCTGCGGGTGAGGAGCAGCAGTTAGAGGATATTTGGGAAAAAGGTGGCTCCATAAAGAGGTGGAAAGGCCTCAACGCAATGATTGCTTGGGTTGAAACGACAGGCCCCATGGAAAAATGTCCATTTGATAGCTTTGTAGAACTTGGAGCTGGCTTTGAACATTAGATGTTATTCCTCTTGAATGTTTGAAGTTACCTTCACAAAGCCATAGGTACTCTACAAAAGACAACAGCAGAAATACAGTCTTAAAGGGTTTTTCGGGGATGGTTCCGAAATTTGGCAAAGCAAAATTAACGAACTTCAAAATATTAATCAGGATGGTTTGTTCTTCAATTGTCCCTCCAGATCGCTAGTGGACCCTCCAGGTCTCTGAACAGCCACACAGTCTCCGGGTTGAAGACCTTTCTTGATCTTCAACGCTTCTTGGATGCTTGCTTGGGTGGTGGGACCATTCCTCTTGATCTCAGGTTTGGACTTCTAGCTCTGAGTTGGAACTGTGCTGGAGGTCAAAACTGAGCCCGACACTTGGAAAAGCCTGCAGCGCCAACCATACTGGAGGCCACCATTTAATCTCTCCTCAGGCTTCTCTCAAGGGGCCTCACCAACTCCTTGTCTCAGAGTCCTTGCTCTACAAACAACCAGCCGCTCTCGCTTTCCATCTTGACATGTGATCATACTTGGGTGAAATGCCCCTATTCTCAAGCTTCACCTGTACCTCCTCACTGCATCACCACAGTATGTTGTTCCACCTGTCTCTGGCTCAACTCCTTCAGACTTCGTGTTCACCTCTCACTCCTTAACCCTCCTCCCTCTGCTACCTCAGTCTTTGAAAATCCTGAAATGCCCCTTCCACTGAGCTACTTCTAAGGTTTCTCTTCCACTCCCCTCTTAACTTTTCCTCTAGCCACCTTACTTGGTCTTTCGTTCTTCCTCTTGATGTTAGTTTTCTCCTCCGCCTCTTTCACCTCCTTACTCTTACTGATGTTGCTCCTTTTCTACCTCCACCTCTCTCTGCTCCCTTTTCTCCAACTCTCACTTTCTCCTCAAAAAGCTCCAGCTCCCTCTGCAAACAAGTTTCTGCTCCCATTCCAGATACCCACACCTTTTTGCCAGGACGCATCCTTTATACACAGGCTGAACCCCCTTCTCAAGTGTGTAGAAGTTTAAACTATCTTCTCCAATTGTTTTTTTTCTGTAATACTGTGGCTGTGTTGCCATTCAAATCGCTCCAGCCCCTCGGTAGTGGAAACGCTGAGCAGGCTGATAAACTGTCTGACCGCCATTTTTGTTGTTTACAAGGCACATGTTGAGCTTTGAAGGCTGTCCAGCATCTCTAGTGCCAAACTCCTTCTGGGTAAAGGATTATAACTTCTGTTCTTGTATAGCGCTTAGAGACAGGTTCCTTCCACTTCTACATTCTCCAATGACGGGTGGTATTATTATCCCATTTTATGGTACTAGGTTTATCAACTAGAGAGAAGGAAAGGCTAAGTTGACCCTGCTGCAGCAGACTGCTCACATGTTCGTGAATAACATTGCTTGCAAACTACCCGCCTGCTCAAATAGGAGAGCATAGGAACCTCTAGCACAGGGACTTGTGCAAGTTTGCTTCGGGTTACACTGCACCGCGGTGAAGCAGCATTAATTCCCCAGGCTTACTATGGGCAGACATTTCACCCTCCTTCTCTTCCCATATAATTCCAAATTGTGTGAAGGACCAGACCATGGCAACATTGTGAAGTTACACGACCTATATACTGTTCCCTTAAATGGATGCTCCTCTGTGATGGCATGCCAAAGTGATGATCCCCTGCCATCTGCCCTGGGCACAACAGGTATAGCTAGGGGATCCTCCCTATGCCACCCTCAGGCCAAAACAGAGTGGGTGGCAACATCCGGCCCACTTGTTTACCCCACCACCAAATTCTGGGGGCAATTAGTTACTATGAGCAGTATTTCTGTTTTCACCTCATGCGGCACGACAGTTTTCTTGGGTCCATTTTCTTTTAAACTCCAGTCTGTGGATTTATAACAGTTCACACGTTGGCCTGATATTTTGATAAACCGCTACATTTTATTAAACGACATGTGGCATTTGATGTAGCGGTGGAGGATCTCTGCAATTTGAACCCTCTATTCGTTGAAAAGGAGAAGCGAGAGGGACTTTCCTTGGAGGTACACCGATTGGCCAGCGGGAGCAGGCCCCATTTGGACCAGGCGAGTGCTGTTCAGTAGAAAGGAATGTAGCCAGTACAAGGCGGTACCGCCCACCCAACAGTCCATTGTGCACCACAAAGAGTGCGTGTGATCAGCTGTGCCAAAAGAGACAGATGGAGGAGGGGCAGGAGAAAGGATTGTCCGTATTCCCTGGTAGACAGAAGGTTCTGCCCGACATTCAGGACTGCTTTTTCGGTCCCCTGAAGAGGGCGTAAACGGGACTGGAGGTCGGGGAGGATGGGGGGGTATGGGGGGAGAACCCTCTATTCAGAAGACTCACTGCCACCACTGCAAACCCTTTCAACTGCTACCCGGGGCCCAGCACCGTGAAGACCCTTGTGAAACCAGCCCTACTGTGACAAGACCACACAGACCAAGAAGAATCCAAACCCATGACTACACACTCAACCCGAGAAGATAGAGTAGTTTCAGGTGGGGTGACAGCTGTGAGTGGAGCATCTCCTCTATGCTTTTGGACGTGGGCAGCAGGCCGGTGATTTGCTCGAGTCTCGGGTTGTCATTTGGGGGTTTTGAGTAAGGAGAATGGGGAAACTTGATTGTTAATGTTAAAGGACATTTGTACCGCGCACTATCACCACCGGAGTGGTGCCCTGGCGGCTCTGAAAGAGGAGGGGAGGTTGAGTTAGTGGGAGGAGGCAGGAAAAGTGCAAAAGAGCAGTGATGTGCTGTTGGCGGCCTCAGCCCGATTGGTCTGTTGGCTGGGCCTGGGGTGTTTGCGGCCGGTAGTCTTTGTGTACTGTTGTGCAAGACTATGTGTGTTTTTGTTTTGTTGTCGCAATGTAGTGAAGTTTGTGCGGTTTGTTGTGCTGTAGATTTTGGTTGTGTTTGGAGTTTGAGAGGTGTATGCAGAAAGGGAAATTGTTAGTAGGGTTGGTTAGTTTGCGTCTCTATCCTGAATTGAGGCGCTCGGCTTGCGCAGTCTCCCTTGATGCGGCTCTGTCCTGATCTGGGTCTGACTGGCATACGGGTTCCTTACTCCTCTGGCACCCACCTCTAACATGTTCTCTTATAGCTCCCCTTATCCTCCCTTCATGCTCCTGTGGCCAGTGCACCTGCCAATGTCAACCTCTAAGGTAGAGTGGTGATTTCCAATATCTCGACAATTCCACACCACTGTGGTACCTGGCGGTAACTAAGGGACGGGCGAAAGTGTTGGTGGGATTGTCTGGGGGAGTTGGCTCAGTCTTCGTGCGTGCCACCGCCTGTGTTCCAGTCTATCCGGTGTCACCCGTCCAGGTGCTGTGGGAGCTACCCTCTCGAGTTGGGGATGTCCGTGTCCTTTCCGGATTAGTCATCTTTTTTCCAGTTTGTTTCCAGATTTAGTCTGTGGTGTTAAAGAGCCAGGTTTTTAGTGATTTCCTGAATTTTGGGTGATTGTAAAATATCTCCTTTGGAATCACAACTGAAGAAGGGTGTGGGTCGGAACAATCTCTTTAGAAGGGCTGGATTGCAACCTAGATGCGTCACTCATGTTCGGGGTCTGCCAAACGCAAGCGGGTCCTTTTTCTAGGCCGACCTAGGGAGGCGAAAACGATTGTGTTGTTCCACGTGTTTAAGACGTGGTACAATACGAATGTACGTTTCACTGGGTGCATTATCTTATGCAGGAGCGCCATCTGCTGCCGAGGATTGGCACGGGCTTGAATGCACCGAATAGGATAATACTGTAAAGCACATATCGTTTGCATGTATTCAATCACTCGTTTATTCATTAACAACTTTTGTAAAGTGCATATGCATCCATTTCTCTCACATCTGTTAACTATTACTCCTACACACTGGTTCCAAATTGATATCAAACAATGCAATCACTCCAAAGAACACGAACACATCAGCCCTCGTTTTTATTATGGTCTTTAAACCGATGAATAGTGATTATTTATTAGGCGCTTATACAGCAGGTGTTTTCATGGTTACGTCGGTCATTCAGACAGTCTGCAAGTGTATTATTGAATTATATGCGCCCTGCGTGACACAGCGTTTTGCTATGCAAATGCAACGCCCGCTTTTTCACAACTGCAGCTCTGTGGCCTTACGCATCAAAGAGTAGAACGCAGAACCATGTTCCTAGGCTGCCCTGCCGTATTCTTGACCTGTGTTCGCTAAGCGGCATAGTGATTTTCCTGTTCGCGAGCAAAATGCACAATTCACATTTTGTGTTTCACAATTAGAAGTTAAAAAAAAAACATTGGTTCCGCTTTAATTTACCAAAAATGAAATCCCTCGATAACCGAGTAAACGGGCGCGAGTCCCACTTTCCTCGCGCATAATGATCCCATGCTAGCTGTACATTTTCATTATCATTTGCCTGTTATTGTTTGCTCTTTTTAAATGCAAATGGCGGTTCGTTGGTTGGCGGAACCTGATCCTTGACAATTTCTTTGAAACCAAATACGTCCAAAATGGAAGCCGCTTTCCAGATTAACCAGGTGGAAAGTGTGATGCGGGAGCAGAGTATTTCCGTCTGTGCTTTAGGCAACGAATGATTGATGCATTTAACCATTCCAAAGTGTAATAGTCCTCCAAAGGGCGGCCATCTTTCTCGTCCCAGACCCGACAGAGGTGCCACCAAGGGGTGGCCAAGAGGGGCCACGGTCACAGTTATAAAAACGCTGCCCCCCCCCCCCACCTCTTAGAGTCAATGAATGCAGTGCCACCCTAATATTTCCAGTCACCTCATCAGGCAACCCCTATGAAAAATGTCTGGAGGTCCACCGCCCGACATACTTGATATGAGGGTTGTGGTACTATAGGTAAGATTCCAGTGTTTCGTGATCAGCATCTGACAGAGCAATGAAGGCCTCTCTTCCATAGGGATATCGAGACCTTGCATGCACCGCTCTGGGAACAGGCCATGACCTCCTCGCACTGGGCCACATATACATTAGCTAGGTTAGGAACCTTGAATATGAACATATCGTTGGCACTTGAAAGTAGAACACAAATGTCTGTGCTGTTCCAGAGAGGGCGTTCAGGCACCTGGTTGGTTACTCCTGTGCCCTCGTTTTTCCAAATATTGAAACACCACCTCCAAAGCATCCTCCTCTGCAGGGTTCGAAATTGAGATTCGATGAGCAGGGGTCTAAAACTAGCTCCTGGGTGTTGGGCGTCACCAAGGAAGCAGGAGTTACCGCTGGGGAACCAGGAGCGAGTACCCAGATCCCCGTGAATCAAAAACCACACGAGATACACACATTCACTTTTTGCACACATTTGATTCATTGCGTTTAAATGTGTACTGGAGGGGTGCTAATTCTTCTATAGTAGCAGTCTCAAATATGTCACGCATGCATGTTTGTAAGGCAAATTGTATGAGGAGCCAAAGGGTAGCTCCTAGTAGCTGTTGCCTACCAGCTAACCATGCTCTCCAAGGCTAGAAGCAGGAGCTAAATAGCCCCAAATTCCCCTCAATTCAAACCCTGCTGTGGGATATCCCAACAGATGCTTGCCACGTCTAAAGGGACTAATGTTTGCATTACCGGATGTCATGCAAGGTTCTCTAGCACGATGATGCTATGCATTGCAGCACGTTGATACGAGGGGTATGTTCCACAAATGGCTTGAGAAGGGAGGCGATTCCAGAGACAATACAGCGTTTTGAAGCCTTTGCAGTTTTGCAATTTGGGACATTGGCGGGCCTGCATAGAGTATTTTGCAATTAACTAGCCTAGAGAGTATAAACGATCAAAGAAACATATTTGGCTGTTAGAATGAAATAGCGGGAAAAGATTCCTGAGCATCTTCAGTTACTGGTTGACGCCCTTGATCATGACATTGTGCTGTGGTGTGAAGAACATTCCTGTGTCAAAGAGAATACCCAAGACCATGGCTTTTTCTGTAGGTTGGGGCTCATTACCCAGCGACTGCTGCCTCTTGAAGGTAAGGTTGTTGACGATTCAGCCACCAATATTCGCACCGCTTTCTTTGACCAGGAAGGAAGAGACATATTTTGTTCCTTCAATGATGGATACGCTTCAGGCATTCTGAGATGATTTGCTGGTTCCCAGCATACCCCACTCAGTTTTCAGTGGACACGAGTACCCTTGAGCTGAAGGTTCCAGCCGATGAGCCAAATGCACATTCAAACATTAAAAAAGCACCAGGTGTAGAGAAGATCCCAGAGGGATCCCAGACTTGAGCTTTGATGTGTTTGCGTGAGCAGATCCCATACTGGAATGCATACTCGATTTGTCGGCAAGGAATCCACCTGGCTCCCAAGCACATATATTTTTGCTTAACCCCAAAGATCTGATAATTCACTGTGCCAGAAGATAGGTCGAGAAGTAGCACTGTGGGGTGGTGTTGTGTACAATGAAGAAGGAAGTTCCTGACCGTTGCCCATCAGTACTGGCTCAGTTTCCCCTGGATGGACCGAAACCTGCCTGGTAGTCATTGAGGATATTCTGGCTCAGTGTTCTTTCTTCAAATTCGTTTAGTGTCCTCTCTGCTTATAAATAGTACATTTGAACTTGGATGGTATTTGTTTGGGACTCTCTGGTCCTTCAGAGGTGTAATAGTAGCATGTCTTAGAAAGTCTGGTATGTTGCTTTCAGATAAAGACACATTGAGTGAAGAGATATCCGTCAATAGCGAGTTGTGTAGGTCTCGATCTACGCATTTGCATACATTTTAGAAGGTTGATGCAATGCTTCGATTTTTAGTGCAGGGCATGTGTCTTGAGAATGGATCAGCAATTTAAAGGTTGTGAAGCAGGCTTGTGGATGTGGTGGTGATATTTAGGGAAATGTTGAGATTTCAAAGGTTTTTATAGCTCTTGGTGTGGATCTCCTCTTTTGTTCAAGGTCTTCACAATCTTGATCAAAGACAATTGCAGCGATTTCCACAGTCGGGATCAACTGTTTCACAGACCATCTTGAGTAATTGGTTTGATAGGTTAGCAGCTTCTAAGTTTGAGCTAGATCTTCCAAGACATTTTTTTTGCATTGTGTCCCATCACCTCCGTTGATACTTATGACAAGTTCCGTCAACCACCATATTAGATTTGCACCATTTCTCTTCAACTTCTGCTCTTTTATTCCCCCCCCCACCCGATTCTCCAGCTCCACGGTGTGCCATCTATTAATTGCTTTTAAGTCAGATTTCATTTTCTTCAATCATATGGTTGTGTACGTTAGGATTGGCTGTGATTGAATGGAATCTGAGTGGAATGTGGAATTAATGGAGAGAGGATGAGAGGCAGTGGAGAGATAGAGAACAAGTGTGGGAGTTATAAAAATGAAAATAAAGATGTCAAAATTACAACAAGGGTCTCGTGCCATATATGACGGCATAACTGGCAACAAGTTTGCGGAGCGACGACCTCCAGATTACCTGCATGTGCATAGGAAGTTGCTGAAGTGGTTGTTGCCCAGAAGACTGACGCCGAGTGGTGCAAAATTAAGGCATGCGTTTCATGTGCTGCAGAGATCACAGGGAGCTGGGACCAGTGGGGTGCGACTTGCTGGTGGTCCGCCTCAGAGACATTCGATGTACTCGCACCGGGGAAAAGTGACTGAGTTACCGTGCACACCAGGATATCCAGTGGAGTTTACACATTATGGGAGTGAAAGACTGTGTTTAAGCGGGGCGTTTCGGAGGGCACACATGAGTGGTCCTCCGTAAGTGTTTGCATGCAACGGCTGTCAAGACTGGCATCCATTTTTTAGAGCAAGCATGAGCTGGAATACCTGTCTAGTGGATAGGCAATCTAGGGTGCCATCTTTGGGTTAGGAACATTTGGGACATGCTAATTTGATCACTATTGGCTGCCATTATAAGGTCAGGCGGACTGAAAAAACAATATAGAAATCTAGTTTTTATGGGAAACGAAAAGGTACAGTGGAACAATTGAAGAGTACCATATCACATTGCAGGCACATACCAGTTAACATTGTGATTGTGGTAGAGTTGCAGCATGGCAAACATACCTGCTCCTGGTCTACCATCTCCTGGAGAACCAAATATCAAATGGTCTGGCTGGAAGCAGGGGTTCATGAAGAACCTGTTGGCAGTGTTTGGGCCAGATTATTCCAACGAAAGGAAAGAGGCTCTGTTATTTTACTGTTTGGGCACAGCTGGGCAGGAGGTACTTGAGAGACTACCAGACCCAGTTGGTATGGGAGACATGGGTCAATTTGATGCAGTTGGTATGGGAGACATGGGTCAATTTGATGCAACTATTGCCAAGTTGGACAAACATTACGAAGTGAAATAAAATCAAATACTAACTAGTTCTCAAACAAGGGTGTGGGAGCCCCTCTGCTGAGAACCAACATGGGTTAAGCACCCTGTTCTATGGGATTTCTCCCACTAAAAGGGTCCACAACCATGTTTTAGCTCACTGCACCCTTCACAGAGGAGAAATATCCATTTACATATAAAAATTATAATTTTGCCACCAGCGAACAATGAGGAGTAGGTTACAGCTCTCAAAAGGTTAGCAATAAAGTGTCGTTTTGGGCATTGTCAAATGAGCATATAAGATGAGCTCATGATAAAATGCATCTCCGGCAAAGGTCACAAAGTTAAAGACCCAAACTTGGCCAGAGCCATTGAGGTAGCAAAAAATAGTTGTGCATCCAGGAACTTCATGCAGATAAGGGTGGTGATGTGCATACGTCTCTAGTGGAGGACGGTGTGGTCAATGAGACAGATGGGCACAATGCAAGTAGGCAAAAATCTGTAGAGTGGTAGACCGGGACACCTTGCTAGGTGTTGTAAGAAATTCAAGAGCACTTCTGGATTGTTACATGAGGTTTATGAAGACAATTTCAAGCACACTGATGAGGCAGGGTGAGAGCTAGTGTCCTCGGTGAGTGCACTCTACGGGAAAACTGAAGAAGCTGCATGCTGATATGCAAGTGAATGATCTGCCAGTTTCAATGCTAGTCGACAGTGGAGTGGACTACACTTTAATAATTCTACAAGTGTGGAAAGACAAATTAAGATGTTGTACATTGAAGAAACCACATATAAAGGCCAATGCATATGGTGAGGTTCTCACTGACATTGTGGGACAGTTTGACGCACATTCTCAATTCATGGGAAGGCAGGCCAATGGGAATGTATAGGTAGCAAGGAGAGGAGGTGAAACGCTCTCATGGGATGAGGAGGCAGATCCAGAGCAAGTCTTTGCAGTATGGGATGCAGTGGGCGGTGAGGCAAGTGGAGCAGGCGAAAGTGGTAAAGCATCATTGTGGTTTCCTGAGGTGATTAAGGAGAGAATAGGGTGTCTAATGGGTTTTGTTCATCGGATAAGGCTCAAGGGTGGTGCTGTGCTGGCATCAGCCAAGGCGCCGGCTGTTCCTTTGGCTCTGAGGCGAGAACTCGAGTAACGGTTGAAACGAACGGAAGCTGAGGGTGTTATTTAGCGTATTGAAGCCCCAGAATGGGCAGTAGTTTGGAAAACCAGCAGTGCGGTGAAGCTATGCAGCGATCTCAGAAGTCTCAACAGGAATGTGATGGCTGAGAAGTTTCCACTGCCAAAGATTGATGAACTGTTGATGTGTGTGTCCGGAGCACAAGTATTTTTGATTTTAGCTCTGCGGTCTGGATACCATCAGGTGGAGCTTCGTGCAGACTTCATGGATCGAACGGCATTCATCACACTGTTTGGACTTTATCGATGTAAAAGGATGCCGTTTAGCTTAGTGTCTTCAGCTAGTGTGTTTCAAAAAGTCATGTAAAAGTTACTGGGAGGGGAGTGTGGTGTGATGTTCCATCAGAATTACGTACTGATACATGGTTCTAGTGTTAGTGGGCATGACAGAAGACTGAGAAGAGTTCTATATTTTTTAAAGGTGGCAGGATTTACCATATCCATAGAAAAATGTAGCTTCAGGAATGACAAAGTAACCTACCTGTGTCATGGGATCACAGGTGATGGGGTCAAAACCTAAACATGATATCGTTGTAGCAATCAAGGATATGCCTGACCCGAAAAATAAGATTGACGTGGCTTTTTTTCTTGTATAGCTTTAGAGGCTTGGCAGATAAAACTAAGAACATGAGGGGGGTTTACGAGGAAGGGGGTGGTTCAGTGGTCTGAGTAATGTTCAAATTAATTCATGGAGGTGAAAAGGGATGCATTGCAAACCCTGTTCATGTCAGTGTTTAAGGATGATCGGAAAACAATAGTTTACACTGATGAAAGTGATTCAGGAGTAGGAGCTGCGCTCTTGCAAGCGGACAAGGGTGCTATGCACACACACAATTGCATTTACTTCCAGGATGTTCAGGGATGCAGAAAGCAGACATTCAGTGATTGAGCGGGAGGCGCTTGCATGTGTTTGGGCCATTGCCAAATTTAAGATGCATTTGTTAGGAGGAGCCTTTGTGGTGAGGACGGATCATAAGCCTCTGGTCTGTTTATTCAACAAAGGAGGTTCGAAAGGTGTTTCCAGAAGAATAATGAAATGGGTGAGCGGTTTACAAGGGTTGCAGTTTTAGGTAGAACATGTAGTTGGGAAGGACAATGTGGTTGTAGATGCCTTATTGAGACTGGCAGTAACGCTGATGGTGGAGGCAGAGGATGAACGTGATGTGGAAGATCTGGAGATAGAAGGTATATTCCAATTGCGGACGGTGTGAAGCGTGGAGAATGGGATGAAGCTTGTGTGTGATCAGGTCTACCAGGCGGTGACGGGACAATTGCACTCCAAATGGATTGAATGAGTAAAAGATGTGGAAGGAAAAGCATTCGGGAGAGTGCAAAATGAATTGTGCAGGAGAGGAGGACATTGGTGCAGAGGACATCGTTTGGTGGTTCCAGAAGGCTTGAGGAGCAACCTAGTGGCTATGGGGCAAAAAGGATACTTGTATGTTGGCAGAACAAAGGTGTTGATTAGGGCAGTTTTTTGGTGGGCAGGCCTTGATGGTGAGATTTTAAAAAAAAAAGTTATGCTGCGCAAGTAGTGTGTGGAGAGCGACAAAAGGTTGAGAGTGTGCACGCCATCAACAAAAGTACGAGATGTACCCAAGGTGCCTTGGGAAGAAATAGCTTTGGATTTACTGGATCCGTTCAATATTAGAGGTGCAAGGGATGCATACGTGGTGGTGGCGATGGATATGCTGTCAAAATTGCTGGAAGTATATGTATTGAGAGATGTGACCTCCAGTAGCATTATCACATTTCTTGAACCGTTCTTTTAGAGAGAAGTTTTCCCGCAAAGGTGTATATCAGACAATGGTCTGCAGTTGGTCTCCCTTTGAAAGGATATGGCCTAGAGCAGGGAACTACATCCTTATACCACCCACAAGGAAATTAGTGTGTGGGGAGGTTCCGTCATAGCCTCCTGGATGCCTTAAGAACTGCAGTTAGTACAAGAAGTGTTTGGGTCCGGGCTGTGAAGGAAAGGGTGTTCCAGAACAGGTTGGCACCGCATTCGGTGACGAGAGTGTCACTTTTTGAATTGCTGAGAGGAAGGAAGCCTAATGTGCATCTGTGTCCAGGATGGATGGACACAGCAAGAGTTAAACATACTGATGTGGAGGAAGCTAAGATTTATGAAAGTGAGGTGAGAGCAAAGGAGCGGTATGATGATATTAAGTGCTGCGCAGAGGTAGGAGTGAATCCAGCTGCTACTGTGAGGTTGAAACTGCCCGGACAGGAAGGGTAAGGAAAGGGAATCAAGGTTTGTCAAAAAAGTGGGGGTAGTGAAGGATATTGGTGTGTATCATGGCTAAGGTGTGGTGGTGTTTGAAGCAAGGAAAGGATGGCCGTGGTACAGATATGTAAGTGACGGTGTGCAGTGGAAGGGAGGGAGGTGTTAGGATTGGCTGTGAATGGATGGGACCCCCGAGTGGAATGTGGCCTGAATGGAGTGACGATTGGAATGGAAAGAGGAGAGGAGGTTGGTTGACAGATGGGGGATAGATGTGGGAAGCCATCGTTGTTACTTATAAAACGAAAATAAAAGAAGATGTGTCAAAATGACAAGGGTCTTGTGTCATATGGGAGCAGATGACATAACAGTGTTCCTGCCTTATGGCATGCAATGTTTTTATTTAGTGCTGCCATAATTAGACGTGGCATTTCAAATGTTATGGAATGTCTTCACCGATGGGCGAGTCGATTAGAATATGTGATCACACTCTGCTGGCGAGATCTTATTTAGATCTCTGGTGCTAGTCATTTCAGAAGTTCATTAGACCTGTAAGGTATGGGTTCATTGAAAATTATCAAACATAAGTGGAAAAGGGTAGTCGGACGAGGATTGTGGGCAACCTGTAGATTAGCGTTGATCTTTTCTGAGAACATTAGGTCCAATGTCTTGTCTGCTTTGTGAGTGGGTACCATCACATTTTAGTTTTAAATCAAGAAGTTCCTTGGTCTTACCCATCTCTACGTTCAGTTCCCTATGATGACAAGTCTTTGATGTGACAATTAGAGAGCCATCTCCAAGTTTGCATCCTATCCTGGCTTCTGCTAAATGGTGGTGCAGCACAGGCAGACTTCTGGGCTGAATAAGCATTGCATCATTAGATACTTGGCACTCTGCTGACTTTTGTGCACGCAAAATGTGTCTTAAGGCTTGCTGCCACACCGCCTCCTTGGCCATCCCATTTGTCAATCCCTTGCAGAAATTTTAAAATGACTGCCAGTTTAGCAGCCTGTGTTTCAGGACAAGCAGAATCTGTGTGGCCTGCTGGACCTGTGAATAAAAAGCAGCAGAGATCCACATTCAAAGAGATACTTCAACTTGGCTGGCAGGGCAGTCGGAAATCGTCATGCTGCAAACGTTGGCTCATGCAGGAGCACAATAAGATTTTAGGAGCAACAGCTATGATTAGGCTAAGCAAGGACCCCCACCTTTTGTCTCTTACGGATTCCTATCCCAAAGTGGATCTTGTTACATGGATACCACCTACGTTTAGGACAATTACACAATACTTTCTGTATCCAGAGGGTGGCCAACTAGGATATCATATGGGTCTAAGAGCCCATAACCAGGGATCTGTCAGTTTAGGCCATGCTCTGGCTTTAACCTTTTTAGGTCAATTTCTGATCAGGGTACCCTACTGGCCACTCTTTCCCATGCCTAGAAAGATCACAGAGGCACAGCTTCACCTAACTCATGAGGCCCAACACGGCTGAAACACGGGTATGGGGTTGCTGGTGGTACTCTTGTTCAGAAGGGAATTGCCATAGCATTTCGGTACTGGACTGCCCATGTGGGCGGGACAAAGACTGATATGCAAATGGGTATTTCCCATCTGTGAAAGGTACAGTGAGCAAAAAAGTGTGTGCTGCAAACTCTCATCTCAGAACAGGTTATCATGCCATGTTCTTTCTGGAGAGGAGCGCCTGCTACCTTTTTTTAAATACATGCTCTCGCTTTAACCTTTTTTTAGGTCCATTTCTGATCAGGGTACCCTACTGGCCACTCTTTCCCATGCCTAGAAATTTCATATCCCGCATCTGGGAGGTCTCTAACGCCATGCAGTAGCACGTGGCTCTCATTATTTCAAATCGAAGCTTATGCATGCAGCACTTGCTCCCTCCGTGACAAAGGGAAGGGCCTAGAGATGTGTCACCGTCATATGTTTAATTATATTTGCCTGCTCTAATGCCACGCAGCCCCAACGGAAAGGGTCTCGGCACCGTCAGCGGCTGCCTGAAAGACCCTCAATACAGGGATTCATCATAATCCCACGGATAGGTGCTGTCCCCCGGAGCAGGGACACCACATTCATGCTCCTCTGCACTGCTCTGCATGGCACTGCACTGCACCCGCCAGTAGGAAGTGAAAATGTCCTACACGCCTGGCATCCACATTCTCCATATATTACAAATGTGTTTGTAATGTACTTTTCCCCCTCTGGTTTACCCAAAATTAAATGGGTGGGGGTATCAGACCAACGTGTGCTAGAGTTATTCAACAAGCTGGTATCATGTATCCATCCATATGGCCAGGTTTCATTGTGTCAGGAGGTGGCCTCATGCTCATTATAATTGGCATCAATTAGCAAGGAGGTGCTACCCAAGAAATGAGTGTATGGAATCTTTAGGGAATAGGTCTTGCATGGGTAACCACACAAACTAAAGTAGCAGCACACAAACAACAACTCAAAGGGTCGAATGCCAGTAACGGCATTCAGGCAGTGCGATTATATTCCATGCTAGTAATGCCAGTCCTATTTCCTCGGAAATATCTACATAATATAAACTAAGGCATTCTGCTCACTATGCTCAAAGAAACATTCACCGAGGCACTTCAAAACCTTGCCGCTTAAGAAACCCGCCTCATAGGCAGGGCTATAAGTGGGTCTGGGCTGGCCAGGGCCGAACCCCGGCAGGCTCAGAAATCCCATTCTGAAGCAAGGCCCTACTGTGGCTCACTAATCACCTGCCCGACCCCTGGCAGCCATAGATGCTACAGGACAAGGCTCGTTTTCCTAAAGCCTGAAGCTCTCGCTCATGTGCTCTTGCTCCCGAAAAACAGACAAGTCTGCTGCTGTAGAGTACGCAGAGTTCTGTTTTTTTTTTCAAAATCATGATTGTACATGTGCCATACAGTGATGAAAAAAAAAATGGAGTACCCATAGAAAAGAGGCCTGTGGTGCAGAGGCCCACAGTGAATCTCCAGAGTCCCCTGTAGGCTACTCCAAAAGGGGTGAAGTGTGACCCTAAAGGCGTTACAGGGGCAAGGCGAGAGTGTGGGCTTCAACAATGCCCTCTTCTTTACCCACCTCCAGTGTTGCCATTAAAACCATTGTCCTGGTATTGAAAAGAAGCCATTATGCTGTCCTTCTCTACAGACAGAAATCACTGGGATGAGTAAATAATTCATGAATTTTCATGGTGCAATCCGACTCATTAGGGTGAAATGCATCTTTGCCTCTTGTATAGGAAAAAAAAGGTTTTAAAAACTCCTGGGGGCTGACCACCACTGCAACTTTGTAATACAGACAATACAGCCAGAGCGATATACGTTGATTCTTGTAACGAGGAGTGTGGTGGAACAGGCAGCGTGTAGCAAATAACGGCTGCGTTAGCTTCAAGGCTGCTATTTCGTCGGTAAAGTGCATAGTTGGTGTTGCTAGTGTGCGATATCCCCAACGGAGCTTCCTCCTACTACAACGGATATTCAGCCCCCTCACGCGCCACTTTGCCCCTTTTAAGCCACCTGACACAATATTGCGTCAGTCTCAGTTACTGTCATTTTGCCCAGTGTTTCAGGCAGAGGAGCACACCCTCGTGTTCAATTAAATACAAACCCCAAAAGAAACGTTGTATATCCTGTTATTTCCTTGAGGTCAACATCCATCTCTCTGCCTGCATTTTGCAAATGCCCCACTTTAACCCCACATCTTTCCCTAGGCATCTTGGGAAGTATAGAGAGAATGGTACTAGGTGAGGTGACGAGCCTTGTTGGTAGTTGGCGCTGGCAGTTCGTGGTTGTCCACTTCCTGTGCGGTTTGTCTTGGTTCCAAGTATAGGTAAGTGGATGGAGAAGGTAGACATCAGTCAAAGGTTGCTTCTGTACATGCTTTTTAATGTACTCAATAACACGTGACAAATTCTGGCCACATTTGCCATAAAAGGTGAAACAAAGCCGACGCGCGTTTCGACTGTAGTCTTTATCAAGGCCGACACAAGTTAGGTGACATGGATGCCAGATGAAAGTGTTTGAGGTCCGGAGGCCTCCCTGTTGGGGGTGCCTGCTGCAAGCTGGATAGCTCATCTCAGGAATGCTCCGTAGCTCCGTCAACCCCACATCTTTCAGAGTACTCAGCCTAGGCTGGAGCAGAGGGATGGGGGCAATGTGATTTATACAATACCTCGCGTGAAATGGAGCAGCACCCCTAGGCACCTTGGGAAGTATAGAGAGAATGGTTCATGGAGATCCTCTGAGCCTGGCCAACCTCACTGGCAGCCCCACCATCAGATTTATTTAGTCCTTTTTTGCTTAGGTTCATCTTAGGTCACAAGCAACAGAGCCCTGACCATTGCATACCATGATATGATGAGTCCATCAATCAGTAAAGCAAATACATTATCCAGAAATGCAAGGCCCCACACACACAAGTACCATACTGTTCAAGAGCAGGTTTCTTATGAATGACATTTTAGGGAGTGTGAGGCCAGCCAAGACTCAATCATGGTCAGGCAATCTTTCAGACATCACATTGAAACACCACCCAGCGCTGCCGCCCACCAAGACGCACTGCACATACAATAGCACTGAACGTGCCCCTAAAACAGGGGTCTGCAACATATGGCTTTCCAGATGTTTTGGGCTCCCTTATCATGGACCATGGTGACAAGGGATAATGGGATTTGTAGTCCAAAACATCTGGCGAGCCCAAGGTTGCAGTCCCCTGCCTTAGGAGAGGAACGGGCCTGTAGTCCTATCTAGGCAAATTGCCACCTTGAGCTTTCAGTCGGATAGGTTAAAAAGAGCCCAGAAGTGCCACCTGTACCCCCACCGAAAACCTTCCCCAAATAAATACGTGTGTCTAGGCACAGGCCAGGCTTTAATGTCCAACTTCCTTCTAAATTCAAGGAACATTGTGTTCACAGCATCTGATCAATCTAAACAGGATATGGTTATACAGGGGTAAGCATTTCAAGTTGAAAGCTACTAGCCAACCATAAAGTGTCACTCGCCACCGCAATTCCACACATACACTCAGAACACCATTTCCTACTCACCAACAGTCAATACAAATTTAGCCAATGGATAGTGCAAATATATTCCTTATAAAAAAATTTTTAAAAGGGAGCTGTGGAACCAATTAAAGTGAGTGCACATTGCAAATCTTTCAATGGCAGAATGACACACAGGGAAGGCTTCCGTAATTCACTGGATTTGCATCCCCCCAGGGCCGGCCTTAGGGCTGCGCCGCCCGGGGCCCCATTAGCCCCCTCGGCCACACCAGCTGGGGGGATTCTTTCAAGGGCTCCCCCTAGCAGGCGCGGCAGACACCCTACTGAAATTAAATACGCCTGCTCTTGGACTGGCGCCGGGCTTTCCAGTGCGGGAGCAGGGCGCATTTAACAATAGGATGCTGATCTTCGCACTGGCACCCTATTGAGGTGATTATCTCCACGCTCCAGCGCAGGAGCGGGCGGAATTCATTAGAATAGGATGCCGATGCTTTTGTGATTAACTCACTGCTATACAGGTGGGTACACATTTTTCTTTCACTGCCCGGTGCGCTGCTGCTAGGCCGGCACTGTGCTTCCCCTACTGCATAGTATATAAAAGGGGGTTCGATCCCTGCAGCGGGTTCATGCTCGCTCCATCGGGTCAAACGCCACTTGTGAGGCTGCAGAAATCTGAAAGGTGGCTGCTTGTCCACTCACAGCACGCGCTTCTTTCTGGGCGCAAGCATCAGAGAACATGCTGAGTTTGGGCACGCTGTGAGTACAAAGTGTTCAGAAATGTCACCTTGCAACGTGTGCCGAAAGGACATCCATTGGAAATGAAATAATGAGGTCAGCGCATGCGCCAGCGGGCCTGCTCTTGGCAGGTTCCCAGTCAGCACGTCTCCGTGAGCGGGCTGATGTTTCCGCTTCTTTTCACGCCGGCACATCCCTGTCAGCTCACTGTGAGTAGGCCTAGCCCTTTGCCACTAAAGAGGAGCTTTGCATCGAGGTGTTTTCCTTGCTGCCATTCTTCGCCCCTCACCCAACCCCCACTGGCCTCCCAGGCGTGATCACCCATCTTTGACACCAGTGATGCAGAGCATCACATGTGACTGCTCGCTTTGTACACAGTTACTTGATTGGCTGATGCGTTGCGACATTATAATTATTATTAAATAATTGGTTATTTATAACGCGGACCCGGGGATCGAGCCTGTGTTGCTCCGCATCGTCTTGCTTCCAAGGCGAGCGCATGGCCCCTGAGCTATCCTCCCGAGCCTATAACGTGTGCTGCCACCAGTACCAGGGAAGTGGCGGTGGAAGGGTCACAAACTTAGTACACCTGCTTTTGTCACACAACTGAACAGACGAAAATTACATGAGGAAGAACGGCTTGTTGAATAGTGCCAGCATTTCCTCCCAGCTTTACTAGTCTATAGCACCTTGCAGTTAGACACTGCTGGTATCCTAGGGAGCAAGCAGAAGGAAGTTAGTAGAGCTGGGCGGACACACACGGACACACACACACACACACACACACGGACACGCACGGACACGCACAGGCATGTACATAACCTGGGCATTTGTCCATTAGCTATGCCATATGCATCACCCATTACTCATTCTTGCCAGCCCCTTTCCTTTCCCCTCAGTAAGGTGCTGAATGAGACATTTTCCTTTGGTTTGGCATAACAAGGCCGCAGATTTATTTTCACACATATATATATAACCACAGTAAACAGATATTGAAAATAGTTCCAAAGATGCGGCGACTGCTCCTCGTCCTGCTTCCCCCTTTTTATCCATGTCCATTGCAGGCCCAACTCCCCCAAGACCTTCCAGTCTGAGGACCGCCTGCCCCTGCAGGTATTTGCGGACTGGGGGAGCGCCGTTTGTTGGGGGGAAGCTGAGCCCCAATTGCTACCGCGAGACACCCCTGCCGTTTAGGCTCCAAGGAGGCGCTGTCCAGAATGGGCGAAGCCCCTTCCGGTTTAGCAATGGCTCATTCGGAGTCTTTCTGTTCTCATTGTTCGCCACAACACCGCCACGCCAAAGTTGGGTTACCGCCACGCCAAAGGTGAGTTACCGCCCACCGTGGCTCCCCCTTTTCCTAGTTTGTAGCTCTAGAAGTTGTGTACACCTTGCTGCCCGGTGCCAGTCCTTCTATCCTTCTTTGACCAGGGATGTCACCTTTGCCAGTTGTGCCTGATCCTGGGGTACCTCAGTCCCCCCCCCTCCACATTTCCATCCTCCTTGACCTGCTCTCGCACCACCGGCTCCTGGTTCTACCACTGCTTTGAAGCCAACTGCCTCCTTCTCTTCCAACCATCTCCTTACTAGGCACAACTCTCCCAACACTCCGTGCCTGGTAACACCCTGCCCCTGCAGGTGTTTTAGGGGTGAGAGAGCGCCATTTGTTCGAGGAGGCTGAGCCCTCGTTGCCAACACCAGACGCCCCTGCCGTTTTTAGGCTCCCAAGAGGCGCTGGTCCGATTCCGTTCCTGATTATCCAACCATCTCCTTCGTGGACACAACTCTCTCAACCCTCTGTGCCTGATACCTCCCTGCCCTTGCAGGTGTTTTCGGGTTGAGAGAAAGCCATTTGTTTGAGGAAGCGCAGCCCTAGTTGCCACCACCAGACGCCCCTGCCGTGTTAGGCTCCCAAGAGGCGCGGGTCCGACTCCCGAGCAGAGGAGTCTATACACGAAGCTACTGTACATACTGACTTGTCTTTTGGCTCAAAACCTAGCTCACCTTTTGCTACATACTACTGGTGTTATATTGATTCCACCGAACTGACCCATGTGCGCCAGCCCAATAAATTGCGTTGTGTATTAGTAACTTTCATGGCCACTTTCTGCAGCCCAATGGTTAGCCTGAGCCCTCTCCCCCGCATCAATGCCCTTGCAACTACCAGGCCCTGCAGTGATAAGGTACCCCACCATGACCCAACCTGGACAACCTGTTTTGTAGGGTATGCCCTCCTATGCATTGACCTCGGTGGATCAGCCACTGACCCGAGTGCCCCAGCAACCTTCACCCCCTGGCCAATTCAGATATGTCCCATCCCATGCCCACTAGAATCTGCCCAGATATGGTTGCCTACAAGGGTATCCATCTTCCTCTGTGCCCTTATTGTCTCCCCGGCCTATTCTCCCATCCTCTCCTAACCTGCTTTACATCATTTGAAACGTTGGCAGGGGGATAGGTTTTTTTCGAATGCGCTTAATACCCCGAGGTTTCCAAGGGCTAGCATGGGATCAAACTTTTGTTGCTCTGTGTCATCTTGCTTCCAAGTCCAGCCTGCTCCGCCTGAGCTATCCTCACCTCTACGCTTTGTACCTCCCCCGATTAGCCCTATTCACTTAGGTACATTCACACTTATGTCTTACAAATTTGCAATGCCTTGCCACTCCTGTCAAATCGTGTGACCCTGCATGATCCCGACCAACCACCTTTGCGTGGTGGAAATTCCCTTAAAAGCCTGCTGCACTGAAAAGTTGTCTACCGCAACGTCTCTTCACGGGCCACCAAGTGAGTTCCGTAATAGAGTCCCTCACTGCAAACCCCTACCAGTTACTTGCAAATTCAGCTGACCCATTTGAACACACTGTAGCCCCTGTGTCATCTCTGTGGCTGCTACCACAAGACACAAACAAATGCCGTCAACCGACGTGGCTGATAACTAATCCACTGTTGCTGTGCCATACCAACAATTAGCTAAACTACTCCTAATCGTTTTTCACCTCCAGCCCCCCGAGCAGCAACTGCGGTACCAAATAACAGCGCAACGTGATATCATGTCCCCCCCAAGGACTTAAACCATGTTCGCCCCCTTTTCCTACATTGTGTGTCCGAGCGCTTTTACACCCGCCATAATTCCAGATACTTTTGCTAACTTTACATTGACCGCCATTGGGGCGTCTTGTCCTTCCAACCGCCCCAAACCCGTACCACTAGCTGCTTTACTGGAGCTCTACTGGTGCCTAGGCCTATCTTTCCCAAGAGTACAGCTGTCACCTACAATGAAAGCCTTAGACCCCACTCATCTACAGAAACAGCAGCTGTACCACAAACCCCTGCACCATGTGGCAGTTGCGATAGCACCGTACAAGAGATATGATCCTTCCAGCACGCTCCGCCCAGGTAAACTGTGGCCCAATTGAAAGCTTTAACCCTCCCATGTGCAGTTGCACGGGAAGTGGTGCGGTTTAAAAATAGTCACTATCTAGTGGTATTGCCGCCGCCGAAATTACACATGTTAATCCCCCGGCTGTAGCCTTCCATACTTTCCCTGGCCGCACACCATCACCTCGCTGCTAGTGGGTCGCTCAGCCTGGCCAAAATAAAATCGACACCTAAGACAAGTTGAAACCTGGCTGTAAACATGGAATATTCCCTTGATGACACATGCAAGCCTACTGCACTGCTCACCCATCCCAACTGACGGTAGTTTGCCCTCATTTCCGATGTTCATGGGCGCCAATGCCCTGCCTAAGCCCCACGAGGAGACACTCAATGTCACCCATACTGAACACGCGGGCGCCTTGCAACCTTCCCTGCAATGCGCAACATAACGCATGTGTGGCGCCTAGTCATAGTAAACACATCCCTACCTCTGACGGTGTTACCCAGTCATCAAGAGGGACCTCCACTACTATAAGTCCCAGACTGCCAAAAGAAAACCGGGCCTTGACCGGTTTCCCCCCCCAAAATGCAATGGGTAACGAACACGGTAACTCCCGCTTGTCGCTTTGCCTCTGACTTGCTACCATGCCCTCTGCCGCTCTCGTGTGCAACGTAATGCACTTTCCCCTCCCCACGGTAATTTCCCTAATGCTGGAGGACATATTGGCCGGAAATTCGCGTACCACCTGTACGTTCAGCTTGTCGCATCTAGGAAATAAAAAGCGTTGCTTCTAAAACCCCATCCCCTATATAGACCACTTTTGAAACGGTGTTGCCATGGGGGCCATGTACGCCATATGAAACTGCCTTCCTTTGTTGCGCTTGGGAAAGCACGACTGTCATCTCTGTAATGTGTAGATCTACTGCTATTTTGTACTGTAAATCCCTGATCCTTCTCCATTGAAAAGCAAGGCAACGTGGAAGACCCCTGTCCTGCACGTCGTACCACCCACTGCCATAGTAAACCCATGTACCATTAGCCCCGAGTGCACAGCTGTAAATATCGCCTGATGACTGGGCAGGCGGCAATGCGGTACATCATGACACCCTACACGCCCCTGTACAAATTAAAACAACTCGCGGCACTCTTCAATAATTCCAACGCCGCACAGAACGCCAACAATGATGCCCACCCCCATGTCCTCTAATAATGCAAGCCCCCCAAGTTGATTGTAGTCTGAAAAAACCTTAGCTCACGGGCTACTACACAAGCCGTTAATCATAATAATATCCGGCGCCACAGCACACTGTTTCACACCCATGAACAGGTACCACCTCCCTTTTATCAAAGAGCTTGCTACCGACATTTCGATCGTGTTCTAGCACTGTACGCAATGAAATGCTATTCATTATTTTCCTGCGAGCAACGCAGTAAGTTTAGGTCAAAGGCTTAGAGCACTGCATACTATTGTAACTGCAACTGTTACTTATAACGTGCTTAATGCCCAGCACGAATCTAGCACCTGAACCTGTGTTGCTCCGTGTCTTCCACGGTGAGCATGTTGCCCCTGCGCTATCCCATGCCGCCCCGACGCAGAAAAGCAAGAACACACACCTTTGAGTAAGCGAGTAAAAACCCAGGGAGGGGGGTGCCAATAAACTCATCTTAAAAAAATGGCAGCCCAGAAGTGCCAACCTGGAACGCTGCGGTTTCTCAATTCGAGCAGTGCGTAGTTAATGGGCCAATCAATTGTAGCGCATTGAAGGCCCAAGGAGGCAGTGAATGGGCGCTGTTGCCAGTGAAGCCACAGCAACGAACGATTAGTGGACACAATGAAGCAACACTGATGCGTGTCAGCCCTGGATTTGTGATGCGTGAGAACCCCCACGGGAATGTGTACCACTCAGCAACCTGCAGGTAAACAGAAGAGGTGGGCGGGCACGCACGCACGCAAGCACACTCCTTCCCGTGCACATGCACGTACCTCTACCACACAGGAGGAGTGTACACAGTCACCCACCTGAGCCCCCTGCATGTGGCTTTGCACCTCCAGAGAGGTGCGTTCTGCATTAGTCCCCCTCCCTAACAGCCCCACCACCCTGCTACCTACAGCTGGCGGGGGAAACTGCAGGGCACAGCTTGCCCGGACAGAGGATGGGCCCAGTCACGGGCCCTGTATTCCGAGTTGTTTCATCTGAGGAGGAGTTTGACTCACCAACCCTCCAGGTTCGATCCACGCGCTTTTACTGTCCGTGCCACAGAGACTGGCTAAAAATTCGCTGTCTGAACCCGACTCGCGTTTAGACATATAGGGGGACTCTGGACCGTATTTATTCCTTACACATTTGCCTTTACACACCCATAAACCCCGCTCTTTCTACGTTACGCTTGCTGCATCATGTACCATTTCTACATGGCCTATAACACTCCCGCCTCAAATGAGCCCGCTTACTTGCTCCGGCGACCAGACCCACCAGTTACTGAAAACCCCTTCTATGTAATTACGGAGCCAGCCGCACTATGATTCTATGTCAAGACGGAGGCGAGCATTAAGCTTTCTCTTCTCTTTAATTCACTCTCCAGCAGTTTCAACAAACATCATATTTTGTGAAAAACATTAAGTATATATGTATTTTTTTTTTTTAGAAAAACTTCATATCCCATCATTCTCTGTAGTCCTGTCCTCTAGCCTCTGTGCCTTAGTCCTTCCTGTTCCTGTGTTCCTCCTCTTCTTTTCCTGCTCTCCAGATAAGTAACATCGTTTCAGTAGAGCTCCGTAAAGTTTGTGTTGTATATGCATAGATGGCGTGAACTAATGCTAGCTGTAGCAGTGTTTAGTATTAAGCTTTATTTGCTCTATTTGTATAACCAAAGCGCAGCACGAACGCTGTAGTTTAGAGGTGGAAGGACTCGGCAGCCCCGTGCCGCATTACTCGGCTCGTTAGGGGCCTGCCGAGCCTTCCCTTTCGTCAGTCAGCCCGCGGCGCTCGCTAGGGCGATCGGGGCTCGCGGCCCCCACCTTTGGAGGGGCGGGGCCAAATACGCGAGCGGAAAGTTTTTCTTCCCGCTCGCGCTACGAAACTAGTAAAGCCCCACCCTCGCGGAGGGAGGCGAGTCCTCCCCCTCCTGGGAGATTACACGATCACGTGAGCCCACAGACCCATTGGAGCGTAGCGCTCAGCTCCTCGGAGCCCCCCACCCTTGGGGGGGAGGAGCTAATCACACGGAGCATCGGAGGCCGACTTTGAGAGAATTTTCCCCGAGTTCCGCGTCACGGAGCACAGATAAGTCCCGGAAACTAAAGGGAAAGGCACAGTTACCTTAAAAATTTCGGGCAAATAGCCTTATTGAGAAACACTGCACGCAGTACAAAACAATCAGGTGCAGCCTCACAGAGCGGAGCAGTGGACGCGCGCCTACACCTGACAAGGTATTGAGAGGCACCTATACAGCACAACAATGTCTAACTTCGAATGGAGTGACGAGGAGGAGGCTACCTACCCAGAGGATTTAGCCTACAGCTTTAAAGAAGTGCTGGGAGACTCGCTCACTGAGGCAGTAGCGCAGGGGGTGAGACCCCTGCAAGACAGGCTACATACTATTGAGTTATATCTGAGTACTCAAAATATATGCACCGAAGACAGCACGTCCACCAAGGTCACGATAAAGGACCCCAAGGGGTGTAGCAAGGCCCGGAAGAGCAAAGACTCTTCTGACCCCCCCGGGCCACTCAGAGGGGGCAATTACTGAGGCCCCGGAGGCTGTAGACGCTTTTAGTAAGCTCAGAGAAGCGTTCATAAAAAGAACACAGGTGCCAAGCCTCGAGACCCCCTACCCAGGGGATGACAATATGGGCAACATGGAAGGAGGTTTTCCCCGAGGAGGAGACCCCCAGGATCCCCTACCTCCTCGCAAGAAGAGGCGGATAACGAAGGGGACGGGAACGGCCAACCTCCGCCGAGGAAGAGGCTCAGGAAGCTCAATAACCTAGAGGAGGATGAGACATCCGATATGTTTAACCCTGAGGAAATCAGAAATCTGAGATCATCCGAATGGGTGCCATCACCAAGAGTGACAAAATATATGTCGCAGAGACTACGTAAAGCCCTGGAAAAAGAGGTCAGACAAAGAATGAGAGCAGAATGCCCGAAACCAGATTTACCAGGCAGGGTAGCAGAGGCTCCGGAGCTGGACCCGAAAATGTTGTCTTTTGTCTCGAAAGCGAACAAAGACCCAAGAAAAGGTATTGACCGCTCTTGGAAAAGCTGCCAGGAGAAGCTTCTGGACATAGCAGGACCATTGGCAAAGATCATGGACCTGGCCGAACGTGCTAAGGACACAGGAGAGGAGGTAGACCCAGGAGTTCTGGCAAACTGGGCCCAGAGAGCAGTATGCCTGTTAGGCAACGCAAACTGCGCAATTTCTTCTGAACGCAGGAAAGGGCTCCTGTTAAAGATTGACCAGAAATTAGGAGATCTGTCATCTTACGAAGCGGGCGAAGCAGCACAGGGCTTGCTCTTTGGGGAAACCTTCGGCAAAGAAATGGGAAGGTTCGTGGGGACATACACGTCCCTGGAAAAGGCACAGGCGTCCATGAAAAAGATCTTTCCAACGCAAATTTTTGGAGGGACCGGTCGCTCTAGAGGCCGTTCGGCCGGTCGCTACCAATCATTCAGGAGGCCTCAAGGAAACAGGAATAACTACTGGGATAGCAGACAACCGGATACCTTCTTCCCTCCGAGGGGTCGCACCCCGAGAGGAAGACGTGGCAGAGGACAAGGGAGAGGCCAAAACTTCCCCGCAGGTAAGAGTCACAGACTATCCTCCGGTTGGGGGGAGGACAGCTATTTTCTGGGAAAACTGGCAAGCGCTTTCCAGCGATGCATGGGTGCTGCAGACAGTAAAAGGCATGCTCATAGATTTCATAGAATTTCCCACTCAGAAACAGACACCTCGCCCCCTAGCGAAATCTCAAAAAGAGATAGACCTCCTGCATACAGAACTGCTGCAGTTAGCGAGAAAACAGGCGATAGAGCCTTGCAAGGGCCCGCCCAAGTTTGTGAGCAACATGTTTTTGGTCCACCGGAAGGACAAGGTGCGACCCGTGATAAATCTAAAAGACATGAACAGATGGGTGACTTACAACCATTTCAAAATGGAAGGAACTCATCACCTCAGAGATGCACTTCGGCAAGACGATTGGTTAGTGAGGATAGATCTCAAGGACGCCTATCTAACGATACCCGTCCGAGCAGACTTCCGTCCATTCCTAGCGTTTTATTGGGGCGAGCGATTATGGCAGTTTGCCACCATGCCATTCGGCCTAGCATCAGCACCTTGGGCCTTCACAAAAATTATGAAACCAGTAGCGGCAGCGATCAGGGAGAAAGGGATTCGCATGATTATCTATCTGGACGATATCCTTCTGATGGCCAATTGCCGGGAAACCCTCCACTATCAGACCGACTGGGTAGTGAATCTACTGACATCACTAGGGTTCCTAGTGAATCGAGAAAAATCCGAGATGAAGCCAGTCAGGAGAATAGAGTTTCTAGGTTTCGTAGTAGACACCAGATCAGCAACACTAGAACTTCCAAACAAGAAAATACGAGACATAAAAAGAGAGATAAAGACATGTCTCAGCAGTACAGTTATATCACTGCGTGCTCTAGCGCGAGTAGTAGGGCTCCTGGCGGCCTCCACACAAGCCATATTTCCAGGTCCCCTACACTATCGGGCCCTTCAGAGACTAAAGATAAGGCACCTTCAGCGAGGGCTACAATATCATCAGTTAGTGCACATCGACCAGGAAGCCAGGACAGAGCTAGAATGGTGGTTAGCGAATATGGAAGCGTGGAACGGGAGAGCCATTTTTGGCGACCGGCCGGACCTGATAATAGAGTCAGACGCCAGCAGAGCAGGCTGGGGAGCCCGCTGCGGAAATCTGCAGACAGGAGGGAGGTGGAGTTCGGAAGAGCTCAAGCTTCACATCAATTGCCTAGAATTACTGGCAGGGTCTTTTGCGATCAAGGCGTTTACGAAAGAAAAAGTGAATTCTTGTATTCTGTTGAAAATGGACAACATTTCAGCAGTGAAATATATCAATCATTTAGGAGGAACGAGATCCAAGCTCCTAGCGGAGATAGCCAAAGATTTCTGGCACTCCTGCCTAGAATCTGGGATTTCGGTAGTGGCAGAATATCTGCCAGGAGCGCAAAATGTGATAGCGGACTGGAACTCCAGATACCTCTCGGATTCCAGCGACTGGAAGCTGGACAAAGTAGTGTTCCGACAGCTGGAGGAGCGCTGGGGGCCGATTTATAAGGATCTGTTTGCGTCCAGACTGAACGCACAGACGAAGAGGTTCTTCAGTTGGAGGTTAGACCCAGCAGCAGCAGGAGTAGACGCGTTCCTACAAGACTGGAGAGAACAGATCCTTTACGCCTTCCCTCCATTCTTGATGTTGAGCAGAGTGCTAGCGAAAGCGCGCAGGGAAACGGCGAATCTGATACTGATAGCCCCTATATGGAAATCACAAGTCTGGTTTCCAGCACTCATGGAAATGCTAGTAGACTATCCGAGAATGTTACCGCGAAGAGTGGACCTGCTCACGGACCCAGTTGGGTAATTTCACCCTCTGAGAGTGAGGGGGACGCTGCCTTTGATGGCGTGCAGGATAGCAGGAGACGCTGGAACCTCCCAGGTATTTCGGCGCAAGCTGCAAGTCTCATCGCCGAATCTTGGGCTCCCTCGACCAGAAGGAGCTACGACGCAGCTTGGAATAAGTGGTCAGCATGGTGCAGAAGGAGAGATCTTCATCCCGTTTCTGCACCTTTAGTCGAGATATTGAATTTTCTGGCAGAACTTCTACAAGATGGCAAAGCGTATAGAACCATTGGAGTCTACAGATCTGCAATTTCGGCAGGGCATGTACCGCTAGACGGCACACCAGTAGGGGAGAATACTGCGGTGATTAGACTTTTGAAAGGAATAAGATTTAGACAACCGCCGCAACCTAAGTACAAAGTACTTCGGGACGTATCCGTAGTGCTGAAACTGCTATCAGACTGGCCCGGCGAAAGATATCTGTCTTTAGAACAATTGTCAGGGAAACTGGCCATGTTACTGTGTATGGTGTCGTGCAGGAGAGTAGCAGACGTGAAGGTGCTAGAATTGGATAGGAAAACATACGGCCCGGAAGGAGTAACCTTTTATCTGGCAGAAAGAACTAAAACAGACTCAGCTACAATCTCATACCCATACATGCAGGACTATCCGAAATGGTGCGTGGCATCATGCATTAAGGAATATGAGAATAGGACAGCAGAAATGAGACCGGTAGGAACTACACAGCTACTTATAGCGCGCAGGAAGCCGCACAAAGGCGTGGCAGCAGCCACGATAGCTAGATGGGTCAGAGGTATCATGAGTCTAGCAGGTATTGATGTGTCAGCATTCGGGGCACACTCAGTTAGAGGAGCGATGGCATCTAAAGCAATAGGACAAGGCGCGACCTTACAAGATATCATGAAAGCAGCAGATTGGTCTAATGATAAGACCTTTAGGACGTTTTACTTTAGACCAATCAGCACGGTAGCAAGTGCAGTAGCAAGAAGCTTTGAACAAGCTTAATGCTCGCCTCCGTCTTGACATAGAATGAAGATTCCCCCTGCTAATAGCGCAGGGAGCTCTTGATTCTATTAAAGACAAGGAGGCGAGCATTAAATTCCCGACCCAAATACACGGAAAACGGGAAGAATATTGTAATGAAAGATATATGAATTGTGCATAATCATGAGGTCCGTTTTTTCTCCGGAAAATAGGGAGTGTATTTCCCAGCCCTAACATATTCCTTTTGTTTTCATTTCTGACACTAGGAGATGACCAAAAGAACGGATGAAAGCTAGTGAAGTAACGAATGGTTCCGATCAGATTGCGAGTTCCGAAGCTAGAGGTCGAAGTCTGCAGGAAGCAGAGATAGTGAACTGGTTGAGCCCGTTGGCTAGTTAAGGTTACAAAGGTTTACAGTTAAGCAGTCAAAGAAGAGGAGGAACACAGGAACAGGAAGGACTAAGGCACAGAGGCTAGAGGACAGGACTACAGAGAATGATGGGATATGAAGTTTTTCTAAAAAAAAAAAAAAAAATACATATATACTTAATGTTTTTCACAAAATATGATGTTTGTTGAAACTGCTGGAGAGTGAATTAAAGAGAAGAGAAAGCTTAATGCTCGCCTCCTTGTCTTTAATAGAATCAAGAGCTCCCTACGCTATTAGCAGGGGGAATCTTCATTATCCACCCTGTCCTCTAACCAACGGAGCAATCGGCTCTCCCCACCTGTATGTACCTTCTCTCCCTCTCTATCCGCGACACCCAAGCTCCTCTCATGACTGCAGCCGGCGCACAAAATCATCCATTGGACCACCGTGACATCTAGGATCTCCCACGCGAACGCTGGAAAGGCCTTCAGCTGCAGTGACCGCCACACAGCAACGCGAGCAGGGGTGAGCAAGGAGAGCAGGAACCCAAAACGACATCCTTCTTGAAACGAAAATCTACTCCTGCTTGGCGGGCGTCCGGCTGCTGGAAGAGCTGCAAGTGCTCCTGTGCCGGGCGCCCGCCGCTTATGAATCCCAAGCTCCTCCACCTTCTTTTGTTGCCCTTCGCGGGCTTTTGCAGCGCATGGCGCTCTTTTTCTGCCTCTTGCCGCCCTCTCCCCTGCCCCCGCGGGGGGGAGGGACGAGAGAGCGGAAGGAGTTAGGCCCCTGCCCCGGTGATCGGGGTGCCTCCTCCATTTCCCTTCGGGTCTCCGTTCATCACCTTCATAAATGCTGTTGCCCGACTTCCTGTGCTGCCCCTCTTCCACTCATTGATTGGCTGGGGTGGGAGGGAGGGGGGGGGGGTTGAGTCTAAGGATTTCCTATTGTCGGAGCGCAGGGGCGATTTTGAAGCCGTTAAGTGCCCTGCTTTGCAGTTCTCCACTCCTAACTCCTACCACCCTGGTGGCCCCACCAGAGCCACCATCCCTCGCCACTCCCCATGCCACTTGCTCCCTTTCCCTCCCACTTCCTCACACCACTATCCACAGTCACCACCCACCTAGCGCCAAGCCCAGTTTATCCCCTCTCCCCCACACCACCAATCACAACACATCAGTGCAAACCCTACCCCCCACGTTGCACAAACCACTTTTCTCACCCGCAGCCTGTTTTCTTGCACAAGACCCTTTTGCATGGCCCTCATCCCCTTTTCCTATGGGCCCAGCCCCTTTTCTATGCTCCCAGCCCCTGCTACAGACACCCCCCTATTTTGCATGGTCATTTCCCTGGCTCATCTCAGTTTTGGCTCCAAGAACCCTTGGCTTGGCCCATACTCAGCCCTAGACCTGAGATTCTGGCTCTCCCACTTCCTTGGGCATTGTCCAGGAACACCCAAGCTAACTATGACACCCCCGTGTTCCAGAAGGCCTCAGACCCTCCAAAAACATGGACACATCACTAGAACATTCCACATGAAAGGGTGCCAGAGTCCATTTGGGCACTGCCTCTCCACTTACCCAGTCCATCTACATTTTGCATTCCTCCTCCAGGGTCTATATTCTTGACTTGGCTTGGCAGTCCCGCAATATTGTTTTGTGGGAGAACTTAAAAATAGCCCTGGGCAAGAAAAGGCTGCATACTTCAAGGGCCCACGTGAGCACATCAGTCCAACACACAGCCACACACCACTTTCAGACACAACTCTGCATCTCACAGGAACTGCCTGGGGGAAAATATCTCCTTCTCCTTCAGATCACCTACAAAGTGCACTCCTAGCTCCTGCAGTCCTGACCTGTGACCCACTTTGGCTGGATAGATAGGGAAGACTATGGTCTGTATTCTCGGGTCGGGGGCAAAATACGCCAACTTCCAGACAAGCCTCAGCGCCCGAGACCACCACGTCAGTGGTGATTTGGCACCATCTGCACAGTATAACATATCACACAACATAACTCTGCATAGAGGCGGAGGTTGAAGGAATGCAGCTCTAACCAGCTGTATGCAACCAGGCTACGTGACAGATGCTTAAAGGACTGTTTGCCTCTGACTTCATTATGCACTTATTTCATATATTTCTACTGCACATAGATCGCCCCAGGGTAGTGGTTTTCTGTGCAGCCGCAAAAAATGTATTCTTTGCATGCGTTCTAAAACTAGGCTGGTGTGAACTCTCTCTTCCTAAATATCTTCCTTCCCGAGCCCTTCGCTCATCCGTCTCCAACTCCCTCAGGGTCAGCCGCTTCTCGAAGCAACGAGCTGGGGGTAGATCTCGCTCTGCAGCAGGGGCCTCCCTCTGGAACAGCCTTCCTGCCTCCGTGAAACTTGAGGAGAACCACCTCCGGTTCTGGAAGCACCTCAAAACCTTTCTCTTTGCTTCTGCTTTCTCTCTCCCTCTCCCCTGCTGAACAGCTTTAATTCTTCACTGAATCTGCTCTGAATCTGCATCTGGGCCACTCTCAGTGACCTCGGTCCAGGGCCCAGCCACTCTCCACTTGCACTGCCTCTCTGGCACCCCCCCTGCACTGCGGGACTGTCACTGTATCCTTACAGCCCCCCCTTCCCAGCACTTGTTCTGCATCTACCTTGCACTTGCCACCAGCTGGCCTTATTTATTATTTTTTACGCTACTTACCTTGTACTGCACTCCCTTGCGCGATCTGAATGACACCTGGCCTAGTAGGATCGTTGTCTGTCTTCCCCTTGTTCCCCCCCCCCCCCGCCTCGTCGCGCCTTGAAACACTTGTGTATAGGCACGTTACAAATGCCATATCATATCAATATCAGAATAAGCTGCCACGGTGTACAAGTGGAAAGCAAATTGAAATATCTTTATTTTTAACATTCATTTTAGGGCATCTAATGTTAGGACTTCTTTTTTACAGGACGCTAGTTCACCCCCTGTTGCCCTAAAGCTCATACTAAACATAAGGATCCTGCTCGACTAGCTACCCTATGAAAAGAGTCATAATGGTATGGTCCTACAGAATGTCACATGTTAACAATGAATGTAATGTCAGCAACCAAGGCATTTGGAGGCCGGGCCGCCAAGCAAATTCTTTTTGAATTGAGGAACGGCCAAACTATTGACAGAGCACAGGTAGAGGGGCACGAAGAGGGATGTTTGTAGGGTTGGCATAGAAGAAGGGGAGGGGGTCCCTCTTGATCAAAGGATCGATGGTCAATGAGCAAAGGATTAAAATGGATCCTTATGGGGACGGCCAGCAAATAAAGATGGCGTAGGAACGAAAAACAATGTCTGGATGTCTTTCCAAACGGATAAACGAGTGGTACATTCCTGTGCCAGCTGAAGTTGCTTAATGGGGGTATACTGGGCCATTCCTATGTTTTTACAATTCCAAAACTGATCAACCTAATTCACATCACCTTAGAAATATAAATATAATTATTATCTTAAATAATGTGTAGGGGTGAGTGTGTGTGTGTGTGTGTGACAGAATGCCATACGTGAGGGGGTACTTGCCTCAGCTTTTTTTTTCCTTTTTAAAATACAATTAAATCATGTTGGTAAATCCATCTCTCGAAGTGTGATCTGCTAATCAAACACCATTTTCATGATTTTCCACGCTGAAAGGCAACTCCGCTGAGATATAGGTCGGCCGACACCCACCGTGGCTGCCTTATAGTTTCTCAGCGTGGCAGTACGAGTAACATTCTGCTGGAATCAAAGTTCCAGCGATGATGGGCTGCCCTTTTTAACTGCGGGCACCCCCGATCTAAATTCTGTATATTTGTGTACCCCCAGGGCCTGGTGGCATGTTGATTAATAAATCCATATAAGCCACGTAGCTCTTTGCTCCAGAACCAGACGAAAACGACTAGGATGCAGGCACCCAACGGGAAGCAAGAACCTGAAGGAGAAACCCATGGTCCCAACTTAATTTTCCCTAACTGGAGGGCGGGGGGAGGCCACCCCAACAACCCATGTCCACATAGGAAACTTTGGTAGGAATGGAACCCCCCTTCGCCCCCCCCAAGGGACAGGCAGGGAGTGACCATAACCCTCTATAACAATCATCTCCAACCCAGGCAGGGGAACACGCTAGCCTCAGTCAGCTAGACATACCACTACAGTAAATTGCCCCTCCCAAATATGCCTGCCAACTAAGCGGACAAACTACCACAGCAAACACACAGGATAACCATAGATGTTAAGCACAGAAACGCAAAGACAATGAGGTAAGGAAAACCTGCTAACCCAACTCTAAAACCTCAACTTTTCGCATACGCTTCCCATAAGAAACTCACAACTACATCTCTACACAGCAATACGCACACACTACAACAACAGATTAACACAACCCCTCACAACAGACATGGGAAGCCGCACCGACCCAAAAACCGCATTTAAGCCCAGCGAACCGAACTGAGGCTGCCAACAGGAAATCACAACTCTCACTTTCCTATCCCAACTACACCAGACTAACCCACCCACTCCCCCCCCCCCTTGTTCACACCCTCCTTTTCAGATCCACCATAACGCCTGCGCACCACTTTGGTGGTGACGGTGCGTGATACAATTACCTTTAACATGTCTGGTCCGACACTGGCTCCTGGGAATACACAATTACACTGGCCAAACATCTTGATGTCATTTTATTGTCAGATTGGTTTCTAATGACCAGTTCCACTGACAGGGTCTTTCTGCAGTAGCTGTCTGGGACTGAATCTCACCCAATGCAAACCATTTGGGCTCAGCCTTAAAATCCTCTTTGTTCTCTCTGGGAAAGACTTGCCACCTTCCCTCAGATGACAGGAAATACCCAAAGGGGTTTGGAGGGGACCCATACTTCAAAGGTTAGACTCGCCAGGACAATAGGAAGGTCTCACCAGCGGGTGAGGGGGGTAATTACTAGGGACTCTTAGATGTAGGGCATACAGTAGAGGGGGCGGAGTTGGGGAAGCCAGGTTAGGTGTTAGTCATAGTACAGAGAAGTGCCCCCCCATCTTGGAGTCTCCCATGGCATCCACACTTCCTGTGTCACCTCCCCCACTTCATGCAGACAAAGGACTCTGGCGCCGATTTCACCAGGGAAAATACCACGATCAGTGTAGAAAGGATTTGGCCCTTACGGAATGCTAGGAGTGGACCAATCCACAGGGACAACCCCTTCAATTGAATACTTTTTGAGAAAGAAACAGAAAAATAAGGAATGGGAACAGTCTGTCCAAAGACCCCTGCCATACAGGTAAAGATACAGGCTTTCAAGAAGAGGGAAAGACCATTATCACTCACAGGAACATTTGGGGTGAACTTCTGTGTGGACACATCCTACCTGCTGCCTGAATACTGGTACCAGGAACTTGCTCAGTAGAAGTGAAAGCCCCCTGCAAGTGCTCTCTGGTAACCTTTTGGCTAGAAAGTGCAGAAGAAGGACTTACCATGCCCTGGAGACCCTGGATGGAGTTTCAAGGAGCAGCTCTGTACATTGTTTTCCAGCTTCAATTTACGTTTGAGGAACTTCACCATGAAGATGTCCTTCGAACCACTGCAAGCAACCAGAGCTACCTTCAACACTCACCTCCTTTCGCTCCTATTCAATACATCGAGATGCTGACGCGAACACTGCCCGACTATGCTCCAGCCATTTGAGACCATCGCCATGAAGAACTGAATCTCACTGTTGTACCTCTATGAACTGAAATAACCACCTCAAGATGTCAAATGGACCATCACCTGTCTTTTCTTCAACAGATTAGAGCCAATCACTGGCGCAGGACAGTATTGCATTGCTGGACCGTTGGAGCCATCGCGACTTGTTTTACTGCACTCAATCCATTAGGAACCTCTGACTGGACCCATTGCAAAGAACCTAGACTCCCGTCTAGATGTTAAGACCAAAAACAAGGCAAAAAAAGTATCTGTAGTGAATGAATGAATTTTTTATTCATAGCGTGCCTATACACAAGTATTTCAAGGCGCAACAAGGCATGGGAAGGGAACAAGGGGGAATAAACAATCTTACTAGGCCCAATAACATTGAGATTGCGCAAGTGCATGGAGGGGGACAAATGGAGCAATGCAAGACATAGGAACAAGCACAAACAAAACAAGAAAAATGAAGTGCGGCCAGCAGGGAGCAGTGCACGGGGAGAAGTACAGTGATTGGGAAGTGCAGGTAAGGGCTACAGATGAAGCCCTGAGTGCAGTGTTGCCAGGCAGCAGTGCAAGTATGCAACTCGGGGGTCAGGGACCTTGGCCCAAGGTTCAGAGGGTAGCAAAGTAACCAGTGCAGTGACAGACAGGCGATCAGCAGGGAAGAGGAAGACAGAAGGCAAACGCAAAGAGGAAAGTGTGGAGTAGCTTCCGGAACCGGAGATGGTTCTGCTCAAGTTTCAGAGAGGCAGGGAGGATGTTGCAGAGGAAGGCACCAGCCGAAGAGAGATCTGCCTCCAGATTTTTGCTTGGAAAAGCGATTAACCCTCAAGGAGTTGGAGGTGGAAGAGCAAAGAGCTTGAGTAGGGAGATACTTCCGAAGAGCAAGCTGGAGATATTTTGGTCCCAGCCCCCAGAAGGCCTTGTGGACAATGCAAATGGTCTTGCAAGTGGGAGCAAGAAGAGGGCTAAGGGAGGCCGGCCAGAGTGCAGGGAAAAGCAGGTGTAGGTGTGCCAATAAGGAGGATCTCCGTCTTGCTGGCATTCAGGCAGAGATCATTGGCGGCGCACCATTCTTGGATTGCAGACAGACACAGGGATGAGAGGAGACGGCAGAAGGGTGCCTGAAAACAAGCTGGGTATCATCAGCATAGCACTGGATCAAAGTGTAGCAATGCAGTGGGCAAGAGGTGGCAAGCATTGGTTGAACAACCAGGGAGAAAGGTTAGACCCCCCCTAGGGGACACCGCAGGTGGAGCGAGATAGAGGAGAGTAAGGACCCAAGTTGGACCTGGGAGGGTCGGTCAGAGAGCAAAGAGGTCACCCAGGCCAGAGCAGCGATACCCAGGTTATCACGGAGCCGGTTGAGCAGGATGGCATGGTTGAGCATGTCAAAGGCAGAAGAGAGATCGAGTAGGATGAGGACGGAGGGGAGATTAGAATCAAGGTTAGAGAGCAGGTCTTCATGGATGTTCAGGAGAGCAGTTTCCATGCTCCTGGCAGCTCTGAAGCCAGACTGATGATCATGGAGACAACCAACAGATTCAGTATGAAGATTAGGCTGGAAGATGGCCAGCATTTCCAGGAGTTTTCCCAGGAAAGGAATGATAGAGATCGGGCGGTAATTAGCCAGAAGGGAGATTAGCCGGAAGGGAGGGGTCAGCTGAGGGTTTATTGACAAGAGATTGCACAAGAGAGTGCTTCAAGGGCAGGGGAACGTCCCAGAGGCGAAAGAGTGGTTGCAGAAGTCGACCAAGGCTGCAGCAAGGGTGTCAATGTGGTCCTTGATGGTTTTGGAAGAACAGGGAAGATCCTGTTTGGATGAGTTTTTCATAGATCGGACTGGTCTAGAGACCTCGTCAGGGGAGAAGAGAGAAAAAGTAGATAGGCCTGCCTTATAGGCCTCTAGTGGCATTTAATAACCCACTTTTAAATGTAACTGTCTTTTAGGGTAGATAATGTTTTGGAATTTTTAAAAAGTTATGATTTTACCTTAAGTTCATATTTTGTTTTGTGAAGGTTTGTCTTGAATAATCCATATGCAAGAAAATAAATAAATACATTTAAAAAGAACCCACTTCTAACCTTTTGAAAGGAATCTTCAGTGGACTGGACACTGCTGCTGGCAATATTGCCAATTTTCCCCTTTTTCAGACTCGCAGTGCCCCGTTTATCTTAAAGTCTGCATGTTCTGTGTCTTAGCTTATGAGGGTTCGTTAGTGTTTTTGATTTGTGCGTTTGCATTTATAGTTTAATACCTCCTATTTTATAGAACCTTTGTTGGACATTCTTTTATTTTGGTACTGCAGTATTATGGTTGTTTAGAGGCTTCTTTGCCATCTCATCTCCCACCTGAAGAGTTTAGCCTGCCCTCGCCCACGTTACCAGGAGAGGTGAAGGACGTTTGCCTGTGCCGATTTCATCTTTATGTCTGGGTTCACTGCTGGTTTAGTAGTATTCTGGTGCTGAGGAGTTTTATCCACTACTAAACTCTGTACACCCGGTGAGCAGTAGCCATTTCATTACAGTGTAAAAACGTGGTTACCACGTTCCTATCTTTACATCTCAACATTTACTTACTCTTCTACAGTGGAGGGCAGATGGGCAGCATCTTTGTATTTTGCGTGTGTGTGCTAAACTGCACAGCTGTTCCCCTTTTTGTGCTTTTGCTTTGCAACACTGTGCCACTGCCATTCTCATGCTACTTTCTGCCACCTCCTTTATTCTCTTTACTTGTTCCTTTTCTGAACCAAGGCCCTCAACCCTGCTGCTTCTTTCTCCGACCATATCGATTGGGCTCACCTTCACAAATGTCTGTGCTTCCATTCATTTCCATTTACCATTTTGTAACGTGCATCCAACCCACACCATGTCTCAATTACCAGACTCTCCACTCTTGGCTCTGTCATGACTCGGGTCCCAATACCACCCTCATCACCCTTGGCTTTGTACCCAACCCCAGGATTGAATGCAGAGTGACAAGGCCAAAGACTGGAGAGTATGTGTGACAAGTGTTGATAAAGCCAAGAGGCTGATAAGGAAAAGCCACAGGATTGTAAATCCATCAAAGTGAAGAGGCCCAAAAGTCAGGCATCCTGGTTGCATGACCTGTAATGTGTGGACCATTTGGTCCGACAACTGTGCCTAGACCAGTGAGCCCTACATGTTGACAACTCAAAGACACTCTGCCAATGAGGATACTTGGGAGGGAACCCCCAAAGCTAAAGGAGCCACATTGTGGGTTCTTGAGAACAAAGCCTCAAGACAGTTTGTTTTCTGTGAACTGTGTGGTTTGGAACTTGGGAAAGGGAACCTTCAGGATTGATTTTGAACTATATTGAACTGTATTTCTGTGTACTGGAGATAGGTAATTTTGAGACCGTTTCATGGAACTTTCATACACTTGGGGAAGGGAAACTAAAAGGAAGCTGCAAGAAACTCAGAACTTTGAGGTGAACACCATTTCTTTTGATTTTGACATCCCTACTCTTTGGCTACTTTTAGTTGTAAGGGCAACGATAGGTTTTGGACACAGACAGACTTTCCAGTTTAACTCCGACTCAGAATTTCCTTAGTGTCATTCAAGTAGGGAAATCCCACCTTAGCAAAGGGAAAGTTAGGACTTCTACCATCCTGGCATTTGATCTAATAAAGTATTTTATTTTGAACTTTAAGTCTTTAATCTGTGTCTTGCTTCATGATCGCTTCACAAACTGCAGTGCCAAAATCACTAGGAGGAAGCAGATGCCTGATTCTGCGCAAGAGGTGTAGTTGTAGATTGCATGTTTTGGTGACAGCGACTACGTGGTGTGTGACAGAAAAGGGGATGGGGTCGATGGTGAAGACAAGGGATTTAAAAGGAGTGGACAGTCATATGTGTGGGTTGTTTGGGGCAAGTTCTTGGTTTCAGGGGGGGGAAGAGGTCTGGTTTGTGCCTTGGGGGCAGATGAGGCCGTATTCAGTTTTGGAAGGGTTAAGTAGCGGGAAGTGGATGGCCATCCAGTTGCTGACGGTGGAGAGATAGGTTTTGAGGGCGTGGAGTTGTGAAGAGGAGGACATTTGGGAGTAGATTAGTGTGTCATCTGCGTATTGGTGGAAGTGTGCATTGTGTTTACTATGCGTTTGTCCAAGGGAATCAACATATAGGTTGAAGAGGGGTGGAGATCGAGAGGAGCCTTGCGGGACCCCATGCATGACAGGGGTGGGGTCTGATTGATAAGGGGGCATGGAGACGGTGTGTATGGTCAGTGGGAAAGGAGGTGAGCCAGACGAGTACGGTGCCAGAGATTCATCCTGTGGGCTAGGATGTCTAATAGAATGGTGTGGTTGATGGTGTGGAAGGCTGCAGAGAGGGCTTGAGGAGTACGGGTAGCACGGTGTTCTTTGTCTGTGATGCAGTGGAGGTCATGGAGGATGTGAAGAGTAGCCGTCTCAGTGCTGTATCCAGGTCAAAAGCCAGATTGGAAGAGGTTAAGTAGGTGTGTGGTGATGTGTTGTTGCAGATGGGTAGTTACAAAATTGTCCACGATTCTATTGAGGTATGGTAGGATAGTATTGGGGCGGTAGTTTTCAGGGAGCGTGGGGTTATATATGATGGCAATGCCACCACCTTGTGTGTGCGGGCAGTCTCTGGTCGATGAGACAGTGTGGAGGAAGCATGACAGGGATAATAGGGGTGCAGTGGGGTTAGAGCCATGTTTCCGTAAGGAACAGTATATCTGAGGAGTGTGTGCCAATTAGCTCATTCATTTCATGTGTGTGAGCAGGTGCAGAGTGGCAGATGAGAAGAATGTAGCTGCATGCAATTAGTTGTTCTAGTGGAGTGTTGTGTTGGAGTTTGATTTAGAAGTTTGTCTGCTGTATGGGAGGCATTTTTGAGGCAAACGGGGCTAACAAGGAACACAGAATGAAATAGAGAAGGATATTGTGGCAAACCTTCGCTTTGCTCTGGATGCCCGAGCGAATGGACTCCCAAAGGACAGTGCTCACAAACCCAAAGTAATCCAGAAGTACCTTTGTCAGAGGCAGCATGAGCAGTCCCTAGGTCGATCCTGGATGCTTCGTGCAGATCACTCAACCTCTGCCTTGAATTATGCTGTTAATCTCCTAAGAGCTTGATTTTATTTTAGAAGAGTTTCATAAAGGGCTTGCAGTCACAACTCTTTAATTACACTGTGCCGCCTTAAGAGCATTCTGCAAACCTCTGGGAGGTGGGGAGGATTGTTGGTTCTGGAAGAGTTAGTCCCCAAGATTAATGTATTTCTCCTTTTAAATCATCTTAGACAGAAAATCCTCCCTCCTTCGAATTTGCCACTTGTTCTTAATGCCTTTCAACAGGTTTCTTATGAGCCCTTCGAATCTGCTAGCTTTGAGGCCCTCTCCTGCAAGTTTGTTGTTTTGATGGCCATTGCATCGCTTAGGAGGCTTGATGGGGTTTGTCACAGGGCCCCCTACCTAAAGGTTCTACCAGCTTTCTTGGTTCTCAGTCCAGGCCACCATTTCCTGACAAAAATATATTCTTTCCTCTGTTAGGCACAATCCTGGGCAGTGCCCTTAGGGACCAGGTAGTACAATTTCACCTTTGTTACAAGCCTGTCCTACACAGAGTGGTAGCAGCAGCAGAGCAGCCAGACTTATCTCAAGAGCAAATGAGCAGTAGTAGAGATTACACAAATGACTACAATTACTGTGACTCAAGCAAACACCGACTCATGGTTTTTGGTTAAAAAGTAAAAGTAAATTTATTTTAAACCATCTGTTCACAAAACACTTCACTTCTAATAAATGTAAACCACACTTCAAATACACTACACAACCAATTCCCCTCGTGCAGAACAATTCAAGGTAAGTACCTTTGGTTTTGACAGACCAGTGTTGTGAAACAAAGACGTTACCGGGGGTTATTGCACAATCACTTTTTGACAGTAATGACAGTTCAGTCTCACGAAAGAGAAGCATGCCCGGAAGCAGAAATGTTACCGTAGTCAAACACACTCAGCACATGAATTAACACAAGAGGGTTGGGGATAAAAATCATAGGCAATACTTTTGTCAAGGCAGATAGAATTAAGAGACACTTTCTAAAATGTAGATAAAAGTCAATAGGCCTGCGCCAGTGTCAATGGGACAGGGGTCCTGTTGTCGAGGATCACAATGTTAGAACAGTTCACGATTTGAGATTGCCAGGAATACTTGGATATTGTCAAAAGAGGAGGCAAAAGTTATAAGAGGGAAGGAAGATAAGGACAAGCCTTTGGTGAGGAGAAAAAGTATTCACCCTAGTTCCTCGAAGTTGGACACAGTACCTTATTAGTTTGAAGAAGAGCTGATGCCACGGCAGTTGTTCCTGCGGACTCACGGTTCCTGAAGCTTCAGTCGTGGGGACAAGTAGGACGACGTCTGGAGCGATCTGCACTACCCAGGGATGAAGCCAGCAGCAGCAACAGTGAATAAAAGGTGCGCTCATTTAAAACAGGAGAGGCTCTTCAGATGGCTATCCGGACCACTACAGCTGTGTGCAGCGATTTCGACCAAGAAGAGGATCCTCTGCCTGTGGAAGGTGGGCTGGTTGAACCCACCAGGCTCAAGGGAAGAAGACTCCAGACTGGATCTTCTCTTGTCGTTGAAGGGTAGATCGCTCAGGAATGCAGCAGGGCTTCATCGGCACTTGGTAGTTGCAGCAGCCGTCTTCTCCTCTGCTTCTCTCCGGTTCCTTGCAGTTCCAGTGGCAACTCTGACTTCCAGCCCAAGAGTCCTGCCTTTTATGCGAAAATCCCCCATTCACACAGCCCGGACAACCCCTCCAGCCAATGGACACAAAGTGCGCCTTGGGTCTCCAAGGAGACCCTGTGCAAGGGGTTACTAAACCCTTCCCTCACATTCAGCCCACCTAGAGGCCAAAGGAGGGCTTCTGGACAGAAGCCTGCCAAAAGCCGGCGAACAAAGGAAGCAAACCAGGTTTGCCACGCAAAGTAAAACACAAGAAGGACTTTAACAAAAAAGAAATGGCGAATAAACCCGACCGGAGCCAAAAGAAAGTATTTGGTCAAGCGGGTTTATGTTCGAGGCTAATACAATAGCCTGGAACAGTACCACGTTTATATAGTATAATCGCGGTAGGAAAGTTAGGGTAGATAGCACTGCCACCAGCCAAGTCTAAATGTTAAAAGAGCAAAACAAAGCTCAGAGAGGGACAGACAAAAAGGGATAGGCGTTACCCCTTTCCAGTACTCCATGTGAGATAGGGTGTACTGGGTCTGCAGGTTTTAACGACTATATAAAGTTAATGGCAACTTTACAGGTTTCTGGGGGACAGTAGTCAGCCCCAGAAAAATGTAGTCAGTGGGAAGTCTCAAAGACAACCCTGTGTCACTGCACTGAAGGTGCTGTGTAACACACAAAAAGTGGGGCTCATGGAGTGGTGTGCTCCAGAGCCCAAGATCACACAAACAGTAGAAGTACACATGGCAAAACACATGTTAGAGTGAAAAAAAGGCTCACACTCTTACCAGGTGGAGAAAATAAACCCCTGAAATCCAGCACAGCTGCTTGGGGAGTCTCTAGGTGAGGGAAATTAGCCATAAGTGAGAATTCTCCCTAACATCCTCCTTGACCAGGATGTGACGCTTACGCCACCTTGGTCAATTGATGGATCGGCGGAGGAGCAGAGGTTGGCAATCCTGGTTGTTAAGAGAGTGCATCTACTATTTGGGGTGAACCTAGCCTTTCAAAAAATGAACATCTTTTGGTGAATTTTGAAAAAAAAAAAGGGGGGGATGGGGGTGGGGTTTACAAAACCAGCCATTCATTCCCAGATTAAGTAGATGGGTTTGTCTGTTAATTTCCAGCCAGGGCTTATGCAGAAGAAGGCCCTCCTTTTCCTCAGATAGTACAGGCAAGGCCAACGAGTGGTGTGGTGGCCTCTTGGGCGTAGGCGAAAAAGGTTCTATTGCATGTCTGTCAGTGACATGGGCAACCCCTACAACTTTCAATGAACATTACAATGCGACATTGCAGAGTGGAACCTTGGGGGCAGGTTCTGTGTTGAACATCATAGATCTGGGCACATAATGTTCACATTAATAAATGTGGTGCTGGATTTATGTCTGTTTTCTTCTCCCAACATTGCGCTCTTGGCTATATACCCCATTGGTGTCGGAGGGGAATACCAGCACTACATACGGTTATTTACATCACCTACACCCTACCCGGTCACCTTACTCACATCCTACCCTCCCGACCCTGGGTAGGACACACAATATCTGGAAGCTGGAAATGTTCAGGATGGGCTACAGGTCAGCGGCTCCCTTATTAGAGACCATGGAGGGGAGTAGCCGAGGGCTTCCCACACTGCACAGAGTGTTTTGTTTCTAAACTAAGTTCTGTCAGGAGGTACGAATACCTCGGTTACTGAGTAAATTGAGGAGGGAGTGAGTGGGTAATGTGAATTACAATGCATTATATCTGGCACGTTTGAAATGCTGGTTGTGTCAAATTTGACTTGCCAGCAAAGAGGATTGTAGGAGGAGAGCCCCTGGAGGGCGTTTCCCATGACTTAACGGAAGTCTGAGATCTAATGGACTTGTGCACCCCTCCTCAGACAGTCCAGTATAAAAGTATATATATTGCATCAGTTCATAATCAAATTGTTTGCCAGCAGTGGAGAGAACGAAATCTCATTGTTAGTCTTTTTTCCATTTTATTTTAGCTTTTTTAGATATGGTTTATATTTTAAACACCAAGATAAAGGTGGCAAGTTCCACAGGAGATAGAGGAGAGCCTAAACAAAGATGCATATGAGTGCCCAATTATTAAGAGTTTTGTTAATTTGAAGTACGAATTGGTATGGCTAAAAATCTCTTAATAGCAACAAAGTACAACGCACTTTGCACATATGTATGCTTTTGATTGATGACATGTCTAACAATGCTTTGGGCGAAGGTTAATTATTCATAGCCTTGGGATGGTAATGCAGTTTCCTACAGTAGTCCAGTTGTGACCTCTCCCCCCACCCCCCATTATGAAACGGAAATTGGATCCTTCAGGAAACAAGATTTTTTAATGCAGTAATCGGACCATCCTTAATCAGATGTTTTACTGCATATGACATGACAACTGGGTATACTGTACACCGGCAAAGATGTGCTGAATGGACATAATGTGAATGAAAATGCTGAGTGGGCACATTAGAATATATAAGAGATATGAGAAGTGTGCCTTAAGAAAAATGTCAATGTGTTCTTTGGGGAGAATAAAAGCAGGTCAGGTGTACCATGGATATAGTGGACCATGCCAACATTCATTTCAAAATACACATGCAAATGTCTGGAGCAACGAACAATATGTATTTATCAAAATAATTGGCTAGTTACAGTGCCACCGATTTCAAACTTTGAAAGAAATAGCTGAAAGCAATCCTGCAAATCATAAATTATGCTTCAAATGATAACAAATTTTGCAGTTTATGTATCCGATTGGGATTTTCACCAAGACAGGAAGAAAAACAAGTATTGACATTACTGGATACATCCATACCTTGTAAATCACGAAATCCTGTACTTTGGAAGACAGGATACACAATTCTGTACAAGAAGCACATTCCTCTGTTGCTCCACTTTGTGGAGCTGTATAGGATGTCAACATGAATGGTTTCCAGCGTTTCATTTCACTGTACCTGTGTCTGTGCTGTCCGCTGTTCTGAAATGTCAGGTCCTTCGAGATCAGGAAGGGAGTCCTCATTGCTGTCAGATTCATTGCAGGAACCTGAAAGCAGAAGCAAATCTGTATTATTGATATGGCACACTGTAATTGTGGTGCCAGCATGCTGTACAGGAAACATGCAACTTGGTACTGGTTCGTAATTGGGAGGTAATGCACCGCCCCCACAGAGACTGCACAAATTCCCATACAAGTTGTACAATTTTGTAATAAGCATGGCAGATGGTAGACTTCCCTTTAAGAAGGATCAGAGAAGTAACATGAAGCTGTGAGATAGTCCACCCCACCCCCAGTTCAGTAGTCTTTAACATGCAGCCTTCACTATGCTGGCTAGGGCTGATGGGAGCTGTAGTCCTAAACACCTTACAAGCCAAAGGATGCAGAGCCCTGCTCTAGTTCATAAACATCCCCATATAGGCTCCATTTTTATCTACCTTCTCTGTGTCACTGCCCAAATGACAGAAAGCATGCTAGATAAGACCCAGTTAGATTAGATATCACTGTTATGTAGGAATTGTATTTTGCATGCGTTCAAAGGTGCAAAACTTTTATTTCAAATTTTCTTAAACACGCCGATCTGTATACAGTTTTTAATGGAACTTTGGAAACAAGGCTTATCCTTATCACTGAAGTATACTGTTGAGAATTGATACCTTGAAGATGCCGTCAGTGTTGCTAGGAGCAGCATATACGGACATTTCAGGCAAAACATCGAGTTAATATATTGGTTTGCATTGACATTTATGTATGGCCCTGAAAAAGCACCCATTCGGGTGAAACGTGTGTTGGCCTATTCATTGCATGCTCCACCAAACGTCTGAATTGTCATTCTTGATATGCAATAAACCGCTCTGTTCAAATCATGAAATTAACTCCAACGGCGCCATTTTTTAGGGACGTTTTTACACATCCACTGCACCCCCTAACATTGATGAATCAAATGGATCATAGGCCTAGGGGGTGAGGGAACACGCTACTACCAAAGCGACCCCTAATTATTCAGATTTACTTTCAGAGAAGAACGTTGGGATTGATTTACATGTGCAGCAATAAAAAAAAGGCAATGGGTTAACAGAATGTTTGAAGCCCAGTGTGCCAGATGTCACGATGTGCTGCTCTCCATCCCTCCACAATCAAGAAATTTGGCATGTTCACAAACTGGAACATGTCAGTTTTCCTTAAAATGTAACCCATTTCCTAGGTCTTTACAATAACTTCAATAATGTGTTGAAACCATTGCAAGTGTTATGGGGTAAAGTCTCCCAAGCCAAGGAGGATTGCAGATTTACACTTTATACGTCATACACTCTCGGCTCTTGAGAGCCTTTCGTGCCACATGAAAAAGAAATGGAACAAAATCTATTCAGAGATTAAAGTACATCTGATCCTTATTAATTGTACTATGGGGGAAGAGTGGAAATGGGGGGACACTAGAGGGCAGCTCGCAAAATGGCTGCCTAAGACACTCTGACTCAACCCCCGAGAAATCCATTAATAGATTTGTCCTAAACCGATAAAGTGCAGGCACGAAGGAGCCGGCACTGGAGTTTGTAGAAAGTTGGTGCACCGCAACTCCTAGCGTTTGGGTACTCTAACTGATAAAGGGTGATGCAGGGAGAGTTTGAGACAGGCCCACCGGCAACGCCGGAACAGTGACCAAAATGCAATGGCAGAGGAGGGCGGAGGAGCCCACCCGGAGCATTGAGAACGCAAATGGCCGGTGAGAGAACAAGGGGAAATCAGTCCAGCTCCAGGTGAAACAGCTGGGGGAAAGACGCAGGACCTCTGGTGGCCCTCCACCCTCCCCCACCCTGGAGGAAGCCGGAGTGGCCACAAGTAAAGACATGGGAAGGCTTGGTTGGCCCATTGGAGGCCAGCCAAGGAGAGCAGGCTCAGTGGAGCACGCGAGAAAGGAGCCACAGCGACACATGATGAAGAGGAGCACTGAGGGGCCAGCTGCATCGTGAAGGTGAAGTGAGGAGAAACATATCCGAACCTCCGGTTGCCCAACGAGCCCTGTGGTGGTGGTCCCTGGACTGAGGGGGCGGGGTAAAGACTCAGGAGAGACATCAGTGGCAGGCCCAATACCACTAGGAACGAAAGAAAATAGAGACGGAAGGAGCAAGTGGCCTAACAGAAATCATTTTCCACCTAGTGGAGCAAGGTAGCGACTGGAAATACTTCAGGAATTATCAGCACAAAAGGGGAAACCTAGGGCTCTGGCGTATGCGTCCTGGGGGGGTACCCCCCCCCCACCCTCAAGCATGGGTAAACCAGTGGGAAGACTACCAACGGTAAACCCGGTTTAAAGACATGGGTAAAGAAAAACCTGCAAGGCTACCCAAAGCAAAATGTATATATACGACCAGCCTGACTGACAAATAGCTATCACAGGATCACACTGGGCGATCAACACACCTGATGGAACGAACAGCCCGCACCCCAGAGGCAAGTGCATCCATTGGGACAAAGATGGCAGGGCATCGGGGGACAGTAGAGGGGCCGGCAATGGACTTTTTCATGGAGAAGTGGATCAAGGAGGCGATATGACCGAAAGGGCTCAACATCTTTTACAGAAAGGGTGCATAGGGTCCAGTGTGCGCCCCCTCAGCTAGCCGCCCCACCAAGACCAGAGGTTGCAAAGTTTTTTAGTTCCGGAGATGCTATACTACAAGCCGCCATGGGTCTAATTAAATTTGAAAATATCAATGTTATGATCTTGCCGGACTACACTTTCTAGGTAAAACAAGCAAGGGAATAATTCGGTAATTACATAATCACAACAAATATATGCTTATATTCCCGAACAAGCAAAGACTGATCCAAGGAGAGCGCCTCCTGGATGTTCCAAGACCCAAGGAAACTGACTTAGCCACCCAGCAGATGCACATGTTTTGTGCTTATTCACCCACCCAGCACACGAAATGTGCATTTCTTTTAATTTTCCTCTGCCACTCGTATCATTGCAGCCGGGCCTCTGCCCAACCCAAGATGGCAGGCGCAGCGCAGCCTGAAACTGAGGCAGCTTCCCTCAGTTGCTAGGCAACACCAAGCACAACCTCCAATCGCACCACCTTAAGGCGGCAGCCGTCCCTGTGGCAAAGGCCAAGGACAAGGCCCCGTTTTGCCAGACTGTGCCGGCCTGCTGGTCCACTGAGGCACTCTACATGAGGCGAGTTACGAACAGAGAAACAACCTGCTACTTCTACAAAACGTCCTGCCTCCTCGACCTCCCAGACTCACCACGTGGCCCGATAAACCCTGCTCCAAGCTTGCCAGACTAGCATGACACTGTGTGAACGCCAAGGCTACAATTTCACAATGCTCACCCCTTATCCTGCTACGAACTAAGCACAGCATGGGTAGCTTGTGCAATATCTCCAACCCCTATACCGATCGGCTCAGTAGTGTGTGCTACAATCTAATTGCAGCAGCCCATTAACCTACTGCTAACTATTGATGATATTGTTTGCATTACCCTGCCTCACATGCATTCTCTACCTATTGATGTATTCTGCCTGTTAGCTTATTGCCCTCTATGCCAACTCCTGAATAAGCCTACTGCTCATATTTTGGCCACTGTTTTAATGCTTGAACCAGCCTACTGCTGATAGCTTACCTGCGGTTTTAACGCTTGAACCATCCTACTGCTGATGTTTTGCCCACTGTGTTAACTTTTGAATCAGCCTATTGCATATATTTTACCCATTGTGTTAACTTGAATCAGCCTACGCCAGCCTACTGACAAACCACCATGTCCTCATTACACAGAGCTACACTGGCCTTGGCCTCATTCCTTCCTCTAGTTCACTCAGCCACCCCAACACACTTTCTACCACCTCTTTTACCCACACCCAACCTTAGACTAACTAGCATAGTACCCTCAAACACAGCAACCAGTGACCCACTCAGCCCTCTCGAATAGTTACATCGCTTTGCTACACCACCAACGCCACTTATCCCACCCTCAGTCCACACTAGGACTGAGGAGACTAGGCTCTCGCTTCCCTAACCACAAAGTCGCTTAAGTCTAAAAACCCTCAACTCAACACCAGTAGCGTCACAGCTCGTCCTCTCTCCCAGAACTGTACCCCCACACATCTCAACCCATCCCCCCCAATGTGACCCCCCCAAAGAACATAAGACCATTCCACCATCCTCCAATATTAAAGGAGCCCTCATCAATGAGCACTCCCTTGTGGCCCATGCCGCAGAGATCACTGATCTAATTATCTCAAACAGCCTAGATTTCCTGGCCGTTACAGAAACCTGGCTACACCAGGCAGCAGGTCCTGCACTTTCCTTAACCCTACCTGAAGGTTATACCATTATCAGGGCTGATAGAACTACGGGCAAAGGTGGTGGAGTGACCTTCATTTCCAAATCTCACCTAGCCCTCAGAGCCATTCCCCCTTCAGGCTTCCCCTCTGCAGAGCTCATATTGGTGAAACTAACTCTTGCACACCAATACAATACTCCTGCATCTTGTCAACCGGCTCCTCGGCCCCACTTCCTCCTTTGGGGATGACATCTTGAACCTCCTTTCCACTCACACCAAACTTGGATCCCAAACTATCCTCCAAGGAGACCTGAACCTTGGTCTCCAGGACCCCAACGACCATCATGCCCTTGCCATCTCCAACCTGGGCTTTGTACACAGAATCACAACACCCACCCATTCCAAAAAGGCAGAACGCTGGACTGGGTGTCTGACCTTAATTGCGCTATTTCCAATTATCCAAAATGAACCTGTTGCCTGGTCAGATCACCACCTCATCTTGTTCTCCATCCCTGGATACTCTCCTGTCAAAGCTACACTAGCCACCCCCCCTCGGTATGCAGAAACTGCCGCAACATCACCATAGACAGCCTCCAGCCCCTCATTAGCGGCATCCTTAACGAGACTAAATTCAGCAACCTCAACCCACTTAACCTGGTAGACCTCTACAACAACACTCATCTGCTTTAGAAATTGCGGCCCCTCTTAAACTTAGGAAAGCCAAACCCATGGCTCACCTCAACAAGTGGTTCACCCCCGAACTAAAAAGTCTTAGAAACAAAAAAAGATCAACTAAAGCCATGTGGCCTAAATCACCTTCCATCACCAACAAAACTGCATTTACGTCAGCTTCCGCCGTTTACAAAGCGGCTATCCTTTCTGCAAAAAAAGAAACCTCCAAATCCAGAATCCATAATGCCAAATCCAGTACTAAGGAACCTTTCAGCATCCTAAAAGAGCTTGAATCCCCTGCACCGCCCACACAAGACTGCAACAAAAACACACAGTGGTGTACAAAAATCCAGCAAGCCCTCGCTGATAAAAATCACTCTACTCCAAAATAAGATCAAAGCTAAACATGCAAGCCTCACCGTCGGCTCCCAGCCCGCCCCTGACCCAGAAAAAAACTCATCCTTGCAAGCCCTTCACCTTCTTCTCGCAAGTAACTTCAAAGGAAGTTGAAGACATAAAAAGCCTAAAACCGTCCCACTGCCAAGGCGATATCTGCCCTGCCACCATCATTAAAGAGGGAGCAAAAAACGTAGCCCCCCTTCATCACCATGCTGATAAATTCATCATTCTCTTCCAATCAGGTACCCAACAACCTCAAGGAAGCTTTGGTTATGCCTCTATTAAAAAAAAAATAATAATAAAACAACCTCGATCCAGTCGTCCCCACAAACTACAAGCCCATCACCACCGCCCCGTTCCTTCTAAAAATTCTGGATCGGGTGGCTTATCTGCAAATACAGAAGCACCTAGAGGAGAATGAACTCCTAGGACTTAAACAATAAGGCTTCAGACCCAGACATGGAACTGAGACAGCCCTCCTAGATCTAAAGATCCAAATGGATGAGGCGAAGGACAAAGGTAAGCTAGCAATCCTACTCCGATTTATCTGCGGCCTTCGACCTCGTCGACCATCAAATTCTCACCAAGCACCTCAACACAGCGGCAGCATTTTCCACTAATGCATCCGACTGGGTTAAATCCTTCCTATCAAATCGGACCACCAAAGTCTTCTACCCTTCGGCCTCAGCAGACCCCACTCCGATACTGTGTGGTGTCTAGGGATGTAACGGTATAACGGTATACCGATAAAGATACCGTGAACCACTTAATTGAACAATAATAACCGTCACATTGTTTATACCGTTAATACCGTTAAGTGTGCTTTTCAACCTGATTTGGAAAGGCTGCAGTAAGCAATTGCTGCGCAGTCTTGGTTTTGCACTGTTGGATGTGCCGTCTGCAAAGTAGTTTCAGTTGGAGCAGTTTTTAATGCCATTCCATAAACCACACGTGCCTTACACAAAATCAATATGTTAGCAATAGGAAGAATAGATACAGTGCCAAGAAGGAAAAGGGTTTACTTTGGGGTGGCGGCTTTGGGGTTTATATATTTATAATGGATAATGTTCTCTAAACATATGGCAATGGGGGATTTCGCTGGTTCTATCATTGAATTTACATATAATAAGTCACACTGCGAAATTCATTCATCTCTGTGGGTATTCCCTGCTGCCATATCAAAGGGTAACATGTCAGTGATTACTGAACACCTTTTGGCGTGCAAGTAAACTAAAGGCTGTAACGTAAAGAGAGAGTGCGTGTGTGCGTGTGCACAAGCGTATACTACCATCACCCTCCATTGATCTGTGGCATGCAGGTTATCAAGATGGCAACATGTTCATCTTCACCAGTAGCCAGTGGGGGAGCAAAAAGCCTAAATGACCACTTAAGAAAAGCTATTCAGTTTGGTTTGCCAGTTGCAGCAGGCCTCCACCCCACCCACTCCTCTCCACACGTGTGTTTGGTGGAAGCAAGGCATTTCAGTGGAAAGTATGTTGAAAAGCCCAATTCTGGCCCTGGGTGCCTGGTTTTGTTTGTGATGGTACATCTGTCAATTTATGACATTTTAGAAAATATTTGGTAAGATTAGTTAACTCCACCTGCTATACCGCGATAACCATGATATACCGTCATTTGGCAAGAAGGTTATGGTACCGTCATAAAACGAATACCGTGACACCCCTAGTGGTGTCCCTCAGGGATCTTGTGTGTCGCCCACATTATACAATATATTTACGAAGCTACTCTTCGACCGCCTGGACAACATGGGTGTCATCTACACTAACTATGCAGATGACACTCAAGTCCTCATCCCCCTCTCTGGCTGTTACTACCATGATTCCAAACTGATAAATAATAACTATCTTGAAATCCAAGCCTGGATGGCTACCAACAGCCTTGCCTCAATAACAACAAGACTGAGTTAATGATCGCGGCTACTCAGGCACGCCTGAATAAACTAGTGTTTTGATACTCCTCTTTCGTCATCGACGGCGATATAATCAACGTCTCTAAAGAGATAAAAACACTGGGGGCCTACCTCGATTCAACAGCGTGGCGTCGTCCACGGCATACACTAATAAACATCTACAGCTGTAAATCTTACTTATCTACAAGCAGTTGCCCAACACTGGCCAGAGCACTTGCTTTATCTAAACTGGACTACTGCAACACATTATTCCTTGGTTCTTCTGTACACAATCTAAATAAACTCCAGGTACTCCAGAATAACAGAGCAGCACTTGGTCTTCCCAGATCTTGACACATTTCCACTCACAGTCATAACGCCAACTGGCTACCCATCCGTGACACAATCACACTACGCACCCTGGCCATCACGCACAAATGCCTCACAAACTCAGCCCCGAAATACTTGGCTGAGAAAATTGGTAAACACCAACCCAGAAGTTCTACCAGATCATCTCACTCCCATAACCTGGTGGTACCAAGATTCAATCTAAAAAAAGCCAGAGGAGCCAGCTGCCAAACGATGGAACTCTATTCCCATCCCTGTTAGACAGGAACCCTCCGTCCTCACCTTTAAAGCCCGTATATATAAAAAAATTGGCTGAGCAACAAGCCTCTTCACTAAGATGCAATCACTATGTTATCCGACCACTGTCTATCTTTGCTACTGCTCAGCATCTTGTTTAGTTATACTACTGTACACCATCTCCTTTATCCGACCCACCTGTAACCAGGGTCCCTCTTGTTGGCTCCACTCTTGATTGTAATCTGTCTGCCTTACTATGTATGTAACCTCCAAGTTTTTCAAGCGCCCAGTTACCTCAGGGTTTGGTGCGCGATACAAAAAATAAACAAATACAAAAAATAGCGGGAAAAGGAGAGGATGGAAACCCGACCCAGAGACTGCAGGTTCACAGTGGGCTCAGATGGCACAATCAACTAAATTGACCAGGCGCAAACCACCAGAACAGATACACAGGAAATGTTTTGGAAGGAGGTGAGTAGGGAGCTGGCAACTCACAGAAACTGAAACCAACTTCAAATCTTGCATCAGAAAACATAGGCCTGGGACATAAGCGCGGGTTAGAGGGGGAATAAGTGGGCTCAACCACACCCCTTTCCTACTTGCTCATGGTGAAGGACACCAGATCGACAATTACATAAAGGACTGTTCCTGTGGTGGCAAGCTAGTCTCTCAAGTGGTTGGGGGGGAGGTGGGTGGTTGGTCAATGCAGCTGGTGGGGAGGAACCTAGAAAACACCAACTTGAAGTTGTGGGCAGACAGAGCAGAAAGCAAACCTTTGGAGGATCAGATGAGAGAATGGTATAAATCAAGAAGTTACTAGCTGGAACGTTATGCCAAAGGTCAAAGCGGTGCAGGGGGTAGTAGCTTTAGGAGGGTGAGGGCAAGTACTTCACAGTTTGAGGAAGTGTGGAGAGGGGAGCGGCAAGGAATGGAGGGGGAATTGAGGGAAAGGGGAGGTACTGTGGTTTGGTTTTGCAAGCAGGGACAAGCAAAGTCTGTACAGCACGAGGGATGGGGGTGGCAAAGGTTAGAGAGCTGATTTTGACACACCATACACAAACCATCATGAAAAATATAAACACAATTAAATGCCTATCATGGAACGTTAGTGAACCTAATAATAACATTAAGATGAGTGATGTATACCAATACGTGAAACGTCAAACCAGACATAATCCTAATACAGGGGCAACGCCCCTTAGGGGACTCATGCACACTACTGGGGAGTGCTCTCAAATGTGTGGCCCACACAGGGTTCTCAAGGGGTTCAAGAAGAGTGGCAATCTGATGATAAAAATGATTAAAAAATAATTATTGCTGACCTTACAGACAGCCAAAGTATTCCAAGACTCAAAAGGCAGAGTGGTGGGACTGGATTACAACTTTATTAGCATGTACTCCCCCAACACTATTTCCAGAAACATGTGAAGAAGTTGAAAAGGTTACTATGGAAGCCCCAACAGGCCTGGTACTCATCGCAGGGGACTTCCATGCAGTGGTGACTCTGGAACTCGATGGACGGAAGGGAAAGATGAAACCGGATGCCAAGGGCACAACATTTGGCACATTTCTACAGGCTATGGGGTTTGCAGATGTCTGGAAGGGGGTGCATCCAAAACCCAGAGTACTCCTTCTCAGGGGCACATACTTCCTTCTCGTGAATAGATCATATACTCTGCCCATACAAAGAGTAGAGGTAATAAGGTACCTCCCCAGGGAAATATCAGATCATGCGCTGATGGTTTGCACGGTGAAACATAATACAAACACTATCTGGGGGTATAGAGGCTGAATACATAACAGTTGATGGATGATAAACTAGTGACCAACTTGAAGGGGCATCAGAAAAATACTTCCAAATCAATATGACCACAGTGGATTCGAAACACACACTTTGGGAAGCATATAAGGCGGTAATAAGGGGAAAGGCCATAGCACCTATCATGGCCAAAAGAAGAGGAAAAACTAAAACTAAGTAAACAAGGTCAAAGTCATAATTAGAGGAGAAATGGTGGTAGACTCAGGACTTATTACAGAAATTCAAAAAAGCAAAAGAGGCCATAATCAGTGCATTTGAGAAGTCTAAACTGGGGTGGGGGCATAAGGGTGCACTCATTTATGAGTGTGTCGACAAAACTGCAATGGTTGATGAGATAGTAACAGGGGAGAATAAGGACAGAATACGGGAGCAATGAGATAGCACAGGCCTTTGCCGCATTCTACGAGCACTTGCATAAGACTCCGTTGGATAACAGAGGGATGCAGATGTTCCTGGATAACCTCCCCATCACCTGACACACGGATACACAATGGGAAACCGTGGATGGGGAATTAGCAATAGAGGATCTCGAGACAGCACTGATACAATTTGGGAGGGGAAAAATGGAGGGACCAAATGGACACCCACTGGAGCTGGGGATAAGACAGTAGGGAGAATCCATTGAAGCCATGAAAGAGATGCTCCAGGAGACTCGAAAGAAGGGGATCCTTCCAACGGATTGGAGGGAAGCAACAATTGCAGTCATCCCGAAGGCATGCAAAACGATGCAACAGTATGGGTTTTATAGAGTTGTATCCCTCATTAATATCAAGGCCAAAATCCTGGCCACGGTTTTTGCAAATAGACTACACAAAATAATAACCAAAATAATAAGGGAGGACCAAAGTGCATTTAAACCAAATAAATGTTCGGAGGCTCCACTTAATATTGAGCACAGCAAAAAGAATTCAACAGCCACTCTATGCGTTATCACTGGACGCACAGAAAGTGTTCGATTCAATCTAATGGAACTACATATTTGGCATACTGACGAAAAGAGGATTTGGGGAGGACTTCATCAGCTGGGTAAAACTCATGTACAATAAACCCAGAGCAAGGGGTAAAGGAAATGATAACCTCTGAGCTTGGCCTTAGAAAAGGGAACTAGACAGGGGTGCCCCATGTCAACTCATGCTATTTGCAATAGCACTGGAGCCTCTAGCGGAATAGTTTCACCAGGATCTGGCTCTATAGGGATTTAAATGGCCAGAGTGAAATGAAGACAGAATATCACTCTATGCTGACAATAGTCTATTATACCTTACAAACCCAGTAGTTGCAGTTCCCAGTGTTAAAGATATACTAGAGTAATTTGGAAACTATGCAGTAGTCAAGATTAATTGAAAGAAAATCCATACATTATCAGATCGCATGGGGAGTTGGGGACATAATTCCCACAATTGAAAACAGTTGAGGCGGGATTCTCATATTTAGCAGTGTTCATCCAAAAGGACAATGCCACCTTCAGTGACCTACATTTGGTCCCTGCTATCTGCTGCTTGAAGTCTGGAACCAAACACTGGCAAATGCTACCTTCTCCCTTCTGGGAAGGGCTGCGTTGTACAAGATGGTAACAATTTTATGACAAATCTGGATCTGAACAAAGTCAGCCGTGATGGCATTCACAGCGGGGGGAAAAAAAGAAAGTTCAAATGCCCAAGACATTTAGCAAGGGGTCTGTAATCCCACGGGTGAATGCGTTTGATTGTTTGGGAATTCACCTCTTGGCAAATTGGAAGGGAGATGCCTTCATATATCAACAACAAATTAAAATGAGCCAGTCATTGGTGGGTGTGACTCCTTTTATGCATTTGTGGTACGAGCAACCCCTTCATCTGATAATGAATGTTTACAATGCCCAAACAGGAGCGGCAACTAACTATGGGGCCTCTCTTTGGGGAATAAAAAAACCCTTGAGAAGCAAATGAATGAGTCAGCCCCTCCCCCGCCTCTATTCTATAGAAGTGAAAGGAGTGGATAATTTATGGCTTCTGTCCCCTATCCGTCACCATCAAAGAAGAGATGAATCTGCGAGCTCTACGAGGCATGACGTAACCAAAGCTGACTAAAGCAAGCGACATCACTATCAAAACTGACGCACAGACGCATTAGACACTAGGCAGATAGGCACTCACCACAAAGTTACACGAACACAAGGTCAAACTGCATTCAGAAATGAAGGTTAACTGCATTCAATAGACACTAGAAAAACATACATGACCAATGTATACGCTGAACCGCAAGATGCATAAGACTACACAATGCTTGCTTAACGCAGAAGTGCAAAAAGAAGTGGCTATTTTGGATCAAATGGATGGCGCAACCACATTCGAGTGAATGGGGAACACTGAAGAAACCTTGAGGCTGCAGAAAGCTTTGACTCGCTGAATCGGCTGAAAGCACAGATCCGAGCAGACCAGACAATAGCTGTACAGTTCCTGCCAAGGTTACAGTAGAAAAGGGAGGCTTGGACTGGCACTGAGGAGAACAGAAGATAATTCCCATGCACAAGACACATTTTTATCTTAGATTAAGTAAAGAAACAAACAGTCCTTGAAGACCATGTGCTTATTAATTAAGGATTAATGTTGGAAGAAAAGTAGCTTGAACACGTCTCCAGTGGACAGGAAGGGTAAAAGTGACCACACTAAAATAGGCTAAAATCCTAGTAAAAGTCGAGCCGAAAAATCCAAATCGTGGTCTCCTCACACGTGACTTGTCGGCTGAGAACAGGGGCTATTCATTTGCTCCAGACTCAGACCAAAGCCTTCACTTCCCTCAAATTCTGAGAAGATACAAGACAAAGACAGTTTAAAAGTTAAACTCCTGGCTCATAGCCTTGGAAAGCAGAGATGGTGTGTTCTAATTGGGAGAAGCAGCACCTTGATGCTGCTCCCCCTACCAGTATTGTTGCTCATGAACTGCCAAATAGTCAAGGTTGGTAAAACCACTGCCAACCAATCATATTTCTCGAATAAGGTTATCTTGCAACTGTTGCATTAACCATTCAAGTAGTGTAGAGATAACATGTATTCACCACAATCAATTTATAGGTGGTCTTAGGTGGAGCCATCAGATACAGCATGACAAATGAGAAGACTAATCCTTATAGATTTTATACAAACATGATTGCCTCACCAAATCCACCTTCCCGTAGGTTTTTGTAACGAAGAGTGTAATGGGACGTCAGTCGGGACGTATTTTGTGTTTTTTAAAACATTGTCAAGCTAACGAACGATGAAATCTTGGAGATTCATTGCCGTTCCTGTTTTATCTGGACTGTTAATAAAACAGGCCTTTGTCATTTACCTTGACTCTTCAGTTTTTGGGCGTGGGATTTCCTGGCCTTTCTGGTCTGCTCTATGCCCCTGCCCCACCATTACACCGTTGTAGTACAAACATTGGAAAATCATTTGTTAAAGAAATAGCTTGTTCTGCCTTGCTCGGCACCAACGTCCGCTGTACATGCAGAGCTTGGAGGCAAATATCGGGCAGACGAATGGTAAAAGGCTCTATTACACTGACTTAACATTTGGTCAAATCCCAAGGCAAGGGTAACGCAAGATAACCTTCAGGACCTTGTTCGAGGAGATGCCTGGTGCAACATTCTTTGTTTAAAGTTCATGCATGGTTGCATGACTCAGTTAAAAGCTCCAAGCCTCTTTCCACCGGCTGATTTGCAGAGCCAGTGTGGAAGGGATGCTTATAAAAATAATTGTCATTCTCTGGTTAAGGAGAGGCAGGAATCGAGCTTTCACTGGTCTCTAATCAGAAACCTGCCATGGTGACTAATGTAAACTCTTTACAATCATATTTGATGCATAGCAATAAACCAGCAGATTGCTGGATTGTAACGAGAACCCCATTGGATCTCCTATTGCTGAAAGCCAGTACAGTCAGCTGGCAAGGATATGCCCAGGACTCAGAATGCCCTTGCTGTAAAGAAGCAGTTGAAAACCTTTTGCATTTTGTCTTGCTGTGCCCATATTATCTGACCTTGATAAAGCAGACGATCATCCCTATATTGAGGCGAGAGAAATGTATAATTTCACCCTGCACTGGTCCTTCTGCATGCAGATTCACTGTTGCATGGTCATTTTTATCCTACCTCTGGAAGACTTGGCAATATTCTCCTGTTTGAGGCAGGTTATTTATTGAGAGAAATATATTGTATTATTGTCACTGTGCTGCTATTTTGTATTGTACTTTTATGTTTGATGGATTTATCTGAATAAACCTACTTTGATGATAGTAACAATTCCCTGACTCTTGTATATAATCCAACATGCCCCAAGAATGATAAATGCTAGTGAATTCAACAGGGTAAAACAATTTTGCTGGAGTTCCTCTGGCAATATAAAAACACCTAGGGTTAGAATTGAGACACTATAATATAGTGTCACCACAGCTAAAGATTCCAGCAATTACAAACTAGTCGGCTGCATGGAGCCAGGCTCAAAGAAACCTGGGATCGGATAAGCGATTAACACCGACAACCCTGCTCCAGGAAAATGGTTTAAAGGTAACATCTGAAGTGGGAAGGTGGATGGAAAAACAGGGGCATCACAATAGTGAGAAATCCTTTCAAGAGCTAAGATGAGTGGGGTTTAGATCGAAAGGACAACTATGCATTCTTACAACTACGACAGGAATGAATCCATAAATTGGGGGAAATGGGGCATTCCCACAAGCTTCCCCATTGTAAAGAAACGTACTAGATGGAGAAATTAAGCCAGAACATATTTCAACCCTATGCACGGCATCAACATGCCATGCCACCAGACAGCTGGTTGATTTAAAACAAAGATGGAAAAGTAATTTGGGGGAAATGGACAATGGACTGGAGGGATGCCTTAAAACACCCTAGAAGTCGGTAAAGCAGCACAATTAAAATGGGCACAATTAAAATATCTTCAGAGTCTCTTACCCCAAGAAAAGGCTAAAAATGAGGGGTAGGGTTGGTAGGGGGGGGGGACGCGTGCCCCAAATGCATCACAGAAAGAGGATCCTATTTCCACATGCTGTGGGCCTGCCCAAAAATTCAGAGGTTCTTGGAAAGTGTAACAGAGGAAATTGAGGGTGTCCTAAAGAGCCCTGTAGACTTGGAGCACATTACTGGGGAAATGGATGAACTCCGAATGACAGACACCTTAAGATGCTCCTAAACATTGCGTTCATTATAGCAAAGAGGGCTAAAGCCGGGCATAGACTCCAGCATGATCCCCAAATCCAACCCGGAGGTGATCCTGAATGGACACAATCAAGAGATGGAATCACCTGGTTTATAGCGCAAATACAAAAGTATTCAGGGGGGTTGGGGATGAAAAGAAATGGCGGGTGTAATTAGAGATACTCACGGATCAAGAAACAAAGGGGGGGTGGCCTGGATTAGACAAGCAGAGAAGAGAGAATACAAAGGGTCTGGACGATTAAGGTTTGAGGGCAGAGGTTCAAGGAGGACCAAGAAATGTATATTTTGGGATTCATTTATGATGTTGGTCATTGTCCTGCTGCTAGTTGTTTAAGTTGGAATTGTAATATTTAAAAAACAAAACTAAAAAAATGTTTAAAAAAAAAAAAGAAATGAGTGGAAATGGGGGAAGGGAGGGAACACATGAGGAAAGTAGACAAAAAGCAGAGAGGAGAGGAAAGAAATCGCCACTCATGCCAATCTAAAATTGGATCCTTTTGGGATACATCTAAATTCATACATTTGTGTCCTAAACTGAGATTTCTGACATTCCAGACAGTCTTTAAATCCTGGTTGCACACATGAAAATTAAACCGGAGAATCATCATGATGTGAACTAATGTCACCAAGTACTTCCCTCTTTAAACGGTTATCTGTTTTCGTTGACAGAGATACAGTGTGCATTCAAGTATGAAGTTATGAACCAGGATCAATTTTCAGTTGCTGATCTACAGTATCTGCACACGCTAGATCGACCACTCTTAGACCATTACAAGATCGTAAGTTAGCTGTAGTTTATTACACCAAACTATAGTTAATAGACAACATTCTTACGCTGTACTCCTAGCCCGCAGATACTGGTAGAAGTGTTGAAGTGGGAAAAACAGTTCATATTCACAGCCTTGCCATATTCTAAAGCTTGCCCAGCCACAACACTTTCAGGTCTGATTTCCCTACATTTTGGACACATGTTTGAAATCTCGGGAAACGTTTCTGAAGATATTTTCCTCCATCATCATCTTCACAATTTCTAGTAATTGCAAGAATTTTGGTACACAGATTTTGAACATATTCAGACAAGGCCTGGTCAACTTGGTGATTGTGATCTAACCACTTGCTCAGTAGCGGATATGGAAGACTACATTTTCTTTCCCTTAAGCAACTTCAGTAGGAAAAGAAAAGCACATGCAGCATCTTCTACTGCCCATGGCAATGCTAAAACCCATCAGTGCTCAAATAGTTCATTATTAATGTGCTTAGCTCACGTAAGCTTTTCACATAATTCACACACACAAAAAAAACACATTTCATAACAAAAGTTTACTTCAACTCTAAAATGTAAATACTCTTAAAAGTTTAGACATTATCAAACCTTAGCGCATTTTTGTGTTGCCAGACTTTTAAAGAGCAATATGCAAGGTCTCAAGACCTGAGTTGAAGCAGTAATGCCAAAACTCCTCAATCTTTATGAAATCATAATTACTATTAAAAGGGATTCAGATTACAAACATATAAACTTCCCAATAATTTAAATTCGGTCATGACATGTTTCTGGGATTCAGGAACAGGTTTAATTTGCATATGCAGCAATATTTTCTTTCTATTGGTAATCTCTCCCTGGGACCGGTCACTGCCAAAACCGGAAGCTGGTTTATACGAAGCAGTACAATCAAATTTCTGACCGCTGGGTCAGGGCGCTGCATTTGATAATGCTGCAGGGTTTATAGTTCTGATTCACTCAAGAAACCGCCTGTTAAGATTTTAAGCCTAATAAATGAGAATAATTTAGGTTCCAATCCAAGATGTCCATTTTGTCCCTCAGGCTTTTTGATGCTAGTCATCCTCGTCATCAGCATCATGCCTCCACCCAATATGGGCAAATAGCCTTCTATTCAGATCTTTGAAGTTGGAAGTCTTATTTGTGGGTTCAGAATCAAAATGTCCTCCCCAATGGGCTAAAAGAGGACATTTGGAAGAATGGGTGGCTTTCAGATATAATTTACCTCTCCTTTTTAATACTGCAGCACAGAGTGATATTAAACCAAGCTTCAAACTCAGAAATTCCATGGGAACAGACTGGGGGAGATAAAAAAATAAATACTTCTCCACCAGGGAGGCCACCAGGGGGCACATGGAATATGGCAGCCTAGCCGTATACTTGCAGCCCATGAGATCGGGAAAATGACCCGAGCCCCCACTGCCAACCCCCGTCCCCCTCCCGTGAGACATGTGAGCAAGCTGTCTGAGACGCCCCAGCCCTGCAGGGCTTAAAAAACGGGAAAATCAGTGCCGTGAGAGAGGAGTTCGGGTCGGCAGCGTTGACAGCGGAACAGTGAAAGTAGCTTGCCCCGCCCGCAGCCTCCTGCACACACAAGAGGTCAGAGAAAGAGCGACTCATGAGGCCCTGCACGTCCCAGGGGGAGAGCTCCATGCCGGGGGCACAGCAAGCTGCAGGTGGGTAGCCCCCACCTGAGGACTGAGGAGGACTGCCCCCCGTAAGTCACGCTGGACACCACCCCCCACAAGGCTGGGACAGAGTGAGCACCCCCTCCCGGCTGCCCCAGAGGTACAAGGACAACTGGGGACAACTAATGGCAGTACGGGAAGGGGCCCCATGGGACCTACATACGACCCCACCCCCGGGGGGCGCAGATAATTGCACAGGCCTGAGGCCCTGGGTGAGAGGGATTGGAGGTACACCAGGTGGTGTCCCCAGACACTGTGCCCGCCTCCTGGAGATAATGGGCAGCAGAGAGTCCCACGCCCCAAGGTGAGTTTGAAGGTACATGAAGGGACGTCTTGGTGGCACACTGGGGACCAGACAAACAAAGTGGAAAGCAGGCTCCTGTGACTCAGGAGGAGGGGACCAGACAGCCCTCCCACACCTTTCAAAGTGGTGGGGGGCACCCCTTGAGCACCTAGGGCAGCCTCCCATCACCCAACCCACAGGCCGTGGGATGCACAAAGGCCCAAGGAGTGGGCAACCATGAACGAGGCGTGTGCCCACCTTCAGGGAAGAGAGCCCCAACGAAAACAGCCATAATCCAGCTGCGGGTGGAGAGTCTCTTTATCTGTGTACACCGCACATAACTCACATAGGGTGCACCGGGCCCACCACGCGTGGGACTGATTTTAAATGCCCTAGGGGCTTATCCTCCTCCTAAATGCCCCACACAAGTCCACTCTGCAGGTGGCAGCGTCACATGGACTAGACATCGAGGGGCGCAGGCTGTAACTACACCCCGAGGGCTGACCCAAGGACAGGGGGCAACAGGGGGACAATGGCTGGGAAAGAGGAAGACTCAATGGCGACAACGAAGGATGTTGCCTCAATAATGGATGACACATCAGAAGCATGAGAGCGGACATAGGCAGAAAAGTGGATAAAATCACGCAGAGGATCGATCAGAGGAGAGACTGCAGGAGGTGGAGCACAATCAGTCCTCACTGGACATATTGGAAACCCATATTGATGGGAGGATGACCGAAATTGAACGCAGAGAAGCGGAGATCTACCTGAAAATGGACGATTTTGAGAAGAGAGGAGAAACAATCTCAGGATCTTTGGGATACCGGACAAGGAAGGAGAGACAGAGAAAGACCTGAAAAGGAATGTACGAAATCACAAAACTCATTTTTGGGAATGACTCCATAGCCTAATCCAAAATTGAGAGGATACATAAAGCTGGCGGCACCCCTGGGGGCCCCAGAGCCATCCTCGTTCACTTCCATAATTACCCAGACAAGGTCAAAATTCTAAAGCGGGCAAAGAAGGTGTGGCCCGTTACCTATGGCCAAGCCAGAATCACCATCTTCAGGTGGGCTTCATCAAAGGCCGACGGGGACGAACGTGATGAGGAAATCCTTGCACTTACTACTCAAAGCAACAGTGGTAGCACGTGAACCTGCCTTTCTATCAGTGGATGCCAAGAAGGCATTTCACAGGGTAGAATTGGACTTCCTGAAAGCAGTCCTGGATAAATGTGGTATGGGGGACAGGCTTATGAGGGATTATGGCAGTGTATTCTTCACCCAGAGAATGCATCAAGGTAAATGGTGGGTACTCGCTTTGTTTCACCCTGAGGAGAGGAACTAGGCCGGGGTGTCCCCTTTGACAGACTCTTTGCACTTTCCTTAGAACCGCTAGCACAGAGGGTCAGGGGGAACCCAGAGTTGAGGGATTCCATGTGGGAGGGCAGGAGTTAAAGTAGCATTATATGCAGATTACAGGTTACATGTTACGAAACCCCCCCCATCCCCGAGTTCAGTACCAATGGCGGTCCAACTTATCGAACAATATGGCACCATATCCAGATTCAAGATTAATTGGTCCAAGTCTGATCTCCTCCCCTTAGACAAGAATGAAAACCAGAACGTAGCCAAATTTGCGGCTCTGGGAGTGCAAGTCAGTCTGTGGCCTCTCAGGTACCTGGGGATCAATGTAACTAGGGACCTTGGAGAGTTACTCAAGTCTAATTTTACCCCACTGATGTGCAAACTAAAAATAGACCTGGACAATTGGAGCAAGCTCATGGTCTCCTCCTGGCTGGGACGCCTTAACGCCCTCATAATGGTCCTTCTCGCCAGGAACCTTTACCCGTTTCAAATGCTACCCATCCAGATTCCTGAATCATACTTCAGGGAAACTAAGGGCACCATGCTGAAATTCCTGTGGCAAGGGAAAAAAGCTAGGATCCCCACGGGGCCCCTCGCCCTTTCTAAAGAAATAAAAATAGGCGTGGGCCTACCAGACTTGAAACTCTACTACAAGGCCGCCCAACTGGAGTCCTGATACCCCACCTAAGGGCACAGCGAGATCGCCAATGGGTCGCTCTCGACAACACACACACATGCACCCAGCAACTGTCGGGGAATGGCTGTGGGTCCCGAAAAATAAAACCACGTAGAATTCGGGAACACCCAATGCTGGGGACAGTCTGGTATGTTTGAAAACAGTGCACGGAAATGGCGAGTGTTATGATATGACCCTCACCATTGGGACACATTTGCTTACCGGGAGTCAGACGCCATACAAAACCCTGAAAGATACCAGCCCTGGTTTGAGACGGGACTGGAGAGAGTCGGACAGCTCTGGAAGGAGGGGAGATTCATCACTATTCAATAATTTGAAGAGGCTCTGGGCATGGGCTAACACCCGTTGTTTCCTCTATCTCGAATTTAAGGGGGTACTAACATGGGAGGGCTGGAAGGAACATATCCAGAGGGACCTCGCCTCATGCGAAAGGCTCCTAGACACCAGGACTGAGGGGAGTGGGCCGATTCTGGCCATGTACAAAGCTCTAGTAGAATCAGGCAAGGGGTCACGGACAAGCTAAGGGAAAGATGGGAGAAAGACATGGTAGGGGGGGTTGGACCAACCTCTATGGGATAAACTCTGTAGGGGGGGGGGTCCTATCGGACCTCGATATCCTGCCAATATAAACTCAATGCAATCAAGCTCCTACAAAGGTGGCAATACGACCCGGTCAGACTCTCCAAGATGTACCAGAACGTCAGCCCCTTATGATGGCATGAATGTGGGTTAAGGGCAGATTACTAACATATGTGGAGGGGGTGTTCTAAGGTGCAGGTGTTCTGGGACAAAATCCTCGGGTGGATCAAGGAGCTTAATGGGATTTCCAGAGAAGGCCCCTCTGTTGGTCTTGTTTGGTTTAGAGAAGGAAGAGAGGGGAGGTGACGGGGGGAGGGTAGTGTTCTAGATTCCCCCCTATGGCAGTAGGTTTACTACTGGCAGCCAGGGGATGTCCGAAGACCAGGTGGAAAAATGTACATACCACAAGCAAGAAGGAATGGATCAGTGTGGCTAAAAGTATGTATGCTATGGAACGAATAACAGCGGGCCTCAACAGGGTCGGAGGATCGTTGGAACTGGAATGGGCCGAGTTTGTTAACAAATGTGTCACCCGAAGTAGGCTGAGCCGACACACAGCTAGAGAATTGGACTGAGAATGCCGGGAGCACTATGATGAAAATAACATGTCAAAAGGTGAACACAAATGGTCAAAAGGGACCGCCGAGAGGGACCAGAATCTCAAGAGACTCCAATGCAGATGGACACTGCCATTGTATGACTGCAAAGTTATTAAACAGCCCCGTCAGTCGCAACACTTTTCTAGTTTTAGTTAGGATCATTTCGGAATAGCTTGTAGTTTTACCAATCTTAATGCCCAAGTACGTAATGTTATCTACGTACTCCAGCACACCCCGACCTGATGACAATAATGGGTTCTTTACTAGTCGGTTTGCGGATTGCATAACATTTGCTTTGTCAAAATTAATCTCTAGGTCTGTATCTAGAGGCCACAAGAAATGGGAAAATTTAGCAAAATGTGGCCGTGACCAATTTACTTGGTTACCTGCATTATTTACATCCAGGGCACAGATTTTGCGTGTGGTCCTATTCTGGAGCAGAAGAGTGAGAGCGATAAGATGGCATGATCACTGCAATCTGTATGAGATGTTTCTAATGAATTACTATACTGCAGGAGGCCTTCACTGGCCAAAAAACAATTCAAAGTTGTCTTGGCCCAGCCATTACTTCAGGTTTATCCCAGTGGTCGAAGTAGGAGGGAGCGGTGCTCCTCTAATTCTTTTAAGTTTTACAGTTCCTATACTTTTATTTTAAAAAGAATCCTTTCTGGCATGGTTTCGTTTTAAAATAAAAGTATAGGAAGAAGTTGAAACTTTCAGTGCACTGCACTGAGCGTTCCCCTAAACATTAGGAGGATTTGTTTTGGGGTTTGTATTGCGCGTGGGAGGGTGTGGCGTGATGGAATTGGTTGGGATCGGTGCAGGCCAGTAGGGAACATAGATCCACTACTCCTTTTCTTACACTTCGAACACTGTCCACCCGGATAGTCTCCTGGGGTTCGCCATTTAGCATAACAAGCTCCAAATCAGGCAAAAATTCAAGCCTAATCTAACCTTGATTGAGACTTTATGCAAGGTTTTACTTTCCTCCATCTCGCTCAAGTATGGGGTGCAGCAGTATTTGTCTAGGCATTTTGTGTTGCAAATGCCAGCCCAACAGTATCATGCCATCATCTTTCCCATCAACCCAATTTGAGAGAAGTTCTGTGATCTGTTCTAGGATTGCCTCATTTTTCATTGATCCTCGAGACTCGAACACACTTATGACTAAAACGCTTAGCAGGTGCTTCAGACAAAATAACTTGAATTGCAATGACATTCACTGGAAACAGCGACATCTTGACCACAATTATTTTTTACCCCCGTTAAGCCAACGAATGGTCAGCCCAGTGGCCATTTCTTGTCAAGTACCTGGAATACTTCGTAGCCATCAACACTTAGAGATGTTAACCACGTCTCCTGAAGAATTAAGATTTTGCTTTCTTTTAGTTCTCATATTGAGCCATATTGCTTAACAAAATGTCGATGGCCCACAGTATGCCACAAGGCTATTTAAAGTATTCAGTCGTCTAAATTTGGTCTTGCCGGTAAAAAGCTCTGCCATTCCCACCCACGTATATTTCCATTTCCCTTTCCATTTGCAGCAATGGCAATCTCGCTGATACTTCCGTTAATATTCAATTTAGCCACAGCCTCACATTTAGCAAAACATGGGATTGGCTCTGTATTATATTTGACATCCCAACCTTTACCCATCTTATGAGAGTTATTTGAATTTGAGCGAATAAGGCTACTGTGTGTGACATAGCAGTGAATTCGAGCTAATCTATTCTCGTTTCTTTTTTCAAGAGGCTCGACGAATTCAAAATCACCTGTAGTCAGAACTCAAAGTGAGGGAATTAGTTGAGCAAGTTGTCAAATAGTATAGAAGAACAAGTTACTTTCTTACCTGGTAACGTTCTTTCAATGGGATGGTCCGACGACGTATTCATATCTATGACAGGTAATGTCCACAGCTGTGCTGCTTCGGAAAATCTTTGGCATCTGCATCCTGCGTCGATGACGTCGATGCGCCGTCCCCGAGGACCTCCTCTGACGGCCCACGTCACCCGATGTGATAAGTAGGACGCACGACGCCCATAGCCTCAGTTATAGTTTTTTCCCCAGAACGTGTGCCACCAGTTTTCTGCCAGTCAGACACACAAGGCCTCGTGGAACGCAAGCTGCAATCGAAAAAGAAATTCTGCAGCGTGGAAGGCAGGGAGGGCGCGATATGGAATACGTCGTCGGACCATCCCATCGAAAGAACGTTACCAGGTAAGAAAGTAACTTGTTCTTCGAGGGGATTGGGTCCTCCGACGTATTCCATATCTATGACAGACTCCCAAAGCAGTACCAAGCAAGGAGGTGGGAAAGAATTTAGAATACAAATTTAGCATGCCCAATCAAATTGCAGAATAGAGAACTGCCTTGCTAAAGGCCAGATCTTGCCCTCTGATGGAATCAAGGGAATAGTGACATACAAAAGTATGTACTGAAGCCCAGGTGGCTGCATCACAGATGTGACGAATAGGAACTACCCTCTGCAGGGCAGTAGACACAGCCACTCCTCTGGTAGAATGGGCCCGCAAGCCAGCCGGAGGGTCCTTACCCGCCAAGCGGTAACACTCGGAGATAGCTAAAATAATCCAACGAGACAAAGTGTTTCGTCACAGCTTCTCCCAAATGCTTTCCAGCGTAACCAATGAAAAGTTGATCGTCCACTCTGACCCGGGACATGCGCGAAATATAAAAGCTCAATGCTCTTCGGGGATCAAGCCTATGGAGCCTCTCCTCTTCCTTACCAGGATGTGGAGGAGGATAGAACGCCGGAAGGACAACCTTCTGGCACAAATGAAATTCCGAAACCACCTTCGGAAGAAAAGAAGGACTAACTCGAAGGACAACCCTGTCCTTGTGAAACACAGTGAAGGGTGGCTTAACTGAAAGTGCCTGTAACTCACTCGCTCTGCGAGCAGAAGTAACTGCAACCAAATAAACAGTTTTCAGAGTTAACAGCCTCAAGGGGCAAGAATGTAAAGGCTCAAACGGAGCACCCATAAGAAACTTAAGAACAAGGTCCAAATCCCAGCCTGGCACCAGAAAAGGTGACGGAGGGAACACATTAGTGAGCCCTTTCAGAAACTAAGAAATTAAAGGAATTTTGAAATAGGAACACTCTTCAGACGAGCGCTTAAATATGGACAGCGCCGCCAGGTAACCTTTAATGGTCCCCACTTGCAAGCCCCTGTGGGCCAAAGAAAGCAAAAAAGACAGAACCATTGGAATGTCACATTCAAAAGGATCCACATTCTGAACTCTGCACCAGTCGCAGAACTTTCTCCAACGGCAACGGTACAGAGACTTAGTTGCCGGCCGCCTGGCTGAGAGCAACACCTCCATCACGTCTTCAGGGAGGTCCCAATCCCTATACCGCAACCTTTCAGAAGCCAAGCGTGAAGATTGAGGGATCTGACCTCTGGATGGAGAACCTGACCCCCCCCCCTCCTGTGAGAGCAGATCGTCTCGGTAGGGAAGACGACGTGGAGGGCAGATGGACAAGTCTAGAAGGTCCGGATACCACATCCTCGGGGCCCACGCCGGAGCAATGAGGATCATCCGGGAACCGAACCTCTGTAACCTCCGCAGCACTTGCGGGATGACGGGGACTGGAGGAAACGCGTACAGCAGTGGGAATGACCACTCCACCACGAACGCGTCTTCTAATGCTCCTTTTGGAGGAAATTCCCGCGAAAAAAACCTTTCGCACTTCCGGTTGACACTGGAGGCGAAGAGATCCACTTGAGGGGTCCCCCAAAGGGCGAAGATCTCCAGGAGAATCTCCTAAGCCAGCTCCCACTCGTGAGAGATCATGCTCTGCCTGCTCAGAGCATCCGCCGTCTCGTTGTAGTCTCCGGTCAGATGAACCGCCGAGATCAAAACTTCCTGCTGGATGGCCCAGAACTCGAGCGTCATCGCCTCCCTGCACAGCGGAAGTGACCCTGCCCCCCCTTTTTGTTGAGGTAGTGCATGGCCACTGTGTTGTCCGTTAGAATCAGGACACTCTTTCCGCGCACAGTCGGCAGAAAAGCCTTCAGGGCTAGCCTGACGGCCCTCAGCTCCAACAGATTGATATGGAGTCTGGACTCAGACGGAGACCAATGACCGCTGACTGTCAACTCGTTGGCATGAGCTCCCCATCCCGTGAGGGATGCGTCCGTCACGATCGTCACCTCTGGCCAGGGCAGCCAAAATGGGGCCCCCTTCATCAGATTGCCCTCGACGGCCCACCACAGAAGGTCCCGGGCAACCGAGAGCGGCACCTGAACAGGGTCCGACAGCCTGCCGGAGGACTGAGACCACTGGAGCTTGAGTGCCCACTGCAAAGATCTCATCCGCAAACGAGCCTCTGACACCAGAAGAATGCAGGACGCCATGAGGCCGAGCAGTCTCAAGAACTCGGACGCTGGGAGATTCTGGGCAAACTGAAACTTGTGCACCATCTGCTGAATGTGAAGAGCCCTCACCTGAGGAGGAAAACACTGCCCCAGGGACGTGTCGAGCATTGCTCCGATGTACTGGAGCCGCTGCGTTGGTGTCAAATGGGACTTCTTTAAATTGAGGGAGAAGCCCAGCCTGTGAAGGGAGTGGCAGGTGACGGACAGATGATCCAGGACTTGCTCGGGAGAGCTCCCCCTGATCAACCAATCGTCCAGGTAGGGGTAGACGTGAATCCCACTTTCCTGAGATGCGCTGCCACCACCACCATGAGCTTGACGAAAACCCTCGGGCGGAGGTCAATCCGAACGGCAGGACCCGAAACTGAAAGTGCGAGTCGCCAACTGCGAACCTCAGGTACTTCTTGTGCTTGGGATGGATCGGCACGTGGAAGTAAGCATCCTTGAGGTCGAGAGACACCAACCAGTCCCGAAGTTGAAGGGCCTGGAGGACTTGAGAAGAGTCACCATCTTGAACTTGTCCTTCCTGAGGAGTTTGTTCAAACCGCGCAAGTCCATGATGGGTCTCAATCCCCCCCGTCTTTCTTTGAAATCAAAAAATAAGGGGAATACCATCCCTTGTTCCTCTCCGCTACAGGCACCAGTTCTATGGCGCCTTTCTCCAGCAGGGCTTGAATTTCCTGCACAAGGAGCGGATCCAGACTCTTCAAAGAGAGGTTCCCTGGTGGATTGTCGTGAGGCCTCTGCCGAAAAGGAAGACAGTCGCCGTGGGTTATGATCTCCAGAACCCACACATCCGAAGTAATGGCTTGCCACTCTACAAGATGCTGCGCCAGCCTTCCCCCAACCGGCGAGCCATGGGACCTGGCCTCATGACTGAGTGGTAGCGGCTGCGGCGTTGCCTGAGGGCAAAGAGGCAACTGCCCGAGCGGCCTTGGCACCTCGAGTACCTTTGTTTCCACCTCTGGCACTCTTACGATGGCCTCTTTGACTGCTAGCTCCTCTCGCTTTACCGAAGGACGAGTAATAGAGAAAGGAACCTCCCCTCCATTGCTGTCCCCTAGGATGAAAAGGCGGAGGTTGGCGAACTGCAGCGCCCAACGCAGCTTTGGAGGTCTGCAACCTCTTAAGGCTCTCGTCAGCCTTGCTGCCAAAAAGTTGTTTACCGTAAAAAGGCATGTTGAGGAGCCGGGACTGCACATCAAGAGCGAACCCAGACTTCCGCAACCACGCAAACCTGAGCATTACGGTGCTCGCCGCCATGGACCGGCTGACACAATCCACCAAGTCCAAACCCGACTGAACGGCCTCACACATAGCATCCTTGCCATCCTGAACCATAGCAAGGAAACCATCCCGTTCGTCCCCTTCGGGAATATGATCAGCCGCTAATGCAACACAGTTCCACAGAGTGTGTGTGAAACGAGACAAGGCACATATGGAGTTAGCCGTCTGAAGCGCCATCCCCCCCCCCAAAGAAAACACTTTCTTCGCCCAGCCGTCAAAACGTTTGTCGTCCCTATCCGGAGGGATGGTAGGATATTACACCTGCTTTGCCGGGGCCGTAGCCGCCTGCACCATCAAACTCTCCGGGGTGGGGTGCCTAGACAAGTAGCAGGGGTCGCTACTGGCTGGACGGTATTTTCGCGACAAAGACTTGCCCACTGCCGGAAGACTCTCCGGAGCAGTCCAAGCCGCCGCCACCCTTCTCTGCAGAGCCATATGAAAAGGCAAGACCGGGTCAGTGGGTGGACCGAGATCAAGGATGTCCGTGCGATCATCCTGAACAAACTCCCCTGGGGGAGCTGACCAACCCAAGTAATCGGTAACCCGAGACATAAGGCGCCGATATGACGAATCGGCATGAATGCCAGGCTCCGGCCGACAAAACTCCACCTCCGGAGAGGTGTCCAGTCCACTGGCATCATGCAGCGACAGCCTCAGGCCATCAAACTGGCTATGGCCCGAGATAAGGTCATCTGGAACCGTAACCAGAACCACGCCGCCATCAGAGCCTTCATCACCCTCTGAAATGTATTCCAGGCGGGGAGAGGAAGACCTCTGCGGACCAAAGCAGTGCTGGACCTTAACCATAGCCTTTCTAGGGGCATACCCCGTGCCACGGGGCCCCTCCGACACCACCGCCTCGAAAGGCGTCGAGGGCGCCGAACGAGTCGGCTTCGACAGAAAAGGCGTTGACGTCGAGCGAATCGGCGTCGATGTCAGCTGCAGCGCCGCCAGTATCGGCGGCGTCGACACAGTCCTCGAAGCCGGAGCTCCGAGCGTGTCTCTCGACAACCTAGGCGCCGACGACCCCCTCGGAGGCGGAGCCTCGAGAGAAATAGTCGACGACCTTGGCGCCACAGGCGTCGACGTCTTCTTCGAAGACGGCACAGGATCACACGGTCTCGAGCGCGTCGAGGACCGGGACCTGGCACGGGCAAGGCGAGAACACCTACCCTTGTCCGAGCGGGACCTCTCCCGTGAGCCGTGCCGACCACTCGAGCCCGAAGGCGTACGAGCGGTGTCTCTCGACCGGTGCCGACCGACGCCACTCGGAGGTGCGGACAGACCGATGCCCTGCGATTCCAGAATCGCTAGCATCTGCTTCCCGAAGGAAGCCCATTCCTCCGGTGTCGCTTGCATGGAGGGATAAGCGACCCGCCGACGGGCAGAGTCCTCGGAAGAGGACGGGGAAGGCGACCTATGCCGGCGCTTCCTGGAATGCCTCAAAGAGGCAGGAGTGGCGAGACCGACTCCTGGAAGGAGACCCACCGGACTTCCGACGATGATGCGGAGAGTCGCCCCTCGAGTCATCCGTCGAAAGCCCCGCAAACCTCGACTTCCGGGGCTTAGACACCCAGCCTACCGACAGCTTCTTGCGTTCCCGCAAGGCCTTTGCAGTGAGCGACTGGCAGTCGACACAGTCGTCCGTATCGTAGGCCATCCCGCGGCACCAGAGGCAGGCGTCGTGCGAGTCCGTGACCGACATCTTGGACCCACAGTCCCCGCAGTTCTTGAAGCCCGGACGCGGGGTTGAAGATGAGAAAGACATCGCCATCAACAGGTCTTCACAACAAACCGAACAGGTTCAACGAACCGAGAATAGAAAACAGCAAATGAGTCGAGGCGTACCGAGATTCACGAAGCGAACACGTTCGCGGAAAAAACTGAACTGAGGCTATGGGCGTCGTGCGTCCTACTTATCACATCGGGTGCCGTCGGCCGTCGGAGGAGGTCCTCGGGGATGGCGCATCGACGCAGGACGCAGACGCCAAACATCTTGCGAAGCAGCAAAGCTGTGGACATTACCTGTCATATATATGGAATACGTTGGAGGACCTAACCCCTTCGAATGGGCTTTCTGCAAAGTGGTTTTCCTGTGCAGGAATGAGTATCACAAAATGGCCCAGCCAACCTTTGCTTTGGCTAAAGCCAATATAGTGAAATTATGACTGGAGGCCAGAATAATTGTTTCATTGCTGTGGGCCATCTTGTTATTTTTTAATCAAATGTTTCATATGCTACAAATGTTATTTACCCGATTCATGAACTGTGTAATGATAAAGTATGGTTCGTCTGAAGTCTAAATTGCATTGAAAGGATAGTGAGATATAATTGTTTGGTAAATTGTGAACATACTTCTGCATTAGCTGGTATTCAAACCCTCCTCACAGGGGGTATTTCCCACTGATGTGTGCTGGAGCAGTGTGAATACTCAAAGGAAGACTCACAAGGGCCTTAGAAATTACATAATGGAATACTCCACAGAATGTGTCCTGTTTCAGTCTGTTCAATATAGTTCTGGCTAGAAGCCATTTTGAAAAAAGGCAGCTCTTCCTTTTACTCACTGGGGAGGGCAGGCAAATAAAGATAACCCAGGTACAGAAGGATTTAGCACTTAAACAAGTCCACTGAATGTCGTGTCGGCAGTATCCCTGTCTCTGGAGGGAGGGGTATAGGGATCCAGCGAGCACAAACGCAGCTGAGTGCTGGCTTGTGTGCACATGTTTTGAGCAATGCCTGGTGGTATTTTCTTAGATAATCCACATTTCCAAGGACCAGAGCTCTGGAGACCGTGAGCTTCTGGGGGAAAGTGAGGAAAGGAAGAATACTTCTGAGGAGGTGCAGCTGATAGTTTGACTTCTTAGAGACGTCAGAGATGTGAGGAGAGAAGGAGAGAGTGGAGTTGAAGATGACACCAATGTTCTTAGCCCCACAGGTAGGAGCTGGAAGAGGGCCCAGAGTGGACGGCCATAGAAAGAGGAAAGGAGGGAGCTGGTGTCCCAGTGAGGAGGGTCTCAGTCTTACTGGCATTAAGGCAGAGATAATTAGCAGCACACCGTTCCTGAATTGCGGCCAGACAGTCTGGTATGAGAGAAGGGAAAGAGGCGGCTGAGGGAAGCTTGAAATAGCTGGGTGTCATCCACATAACACTAAAAGTTTGAACAGAAAGTAGAGAAGCGGTGGCCTAGAGGTGCCAGGTAGTGGTTGAAAAGCCAGGAAGAAAGGTAAGACCCATGGACACACCACAAGTAGAGAGAGATAGAAGAGAGAAAAGACCAGAGTTGGTCCTGAGAGGGTCAGTCAGTGAGAAAGGATGTAAACCAGGTCAGGGCTGGATCAGTGCTACCCAGGTTATCACGGAGTGGATCGAGCAGGATGGCATGGTTGACCGTATCAAAAGCAGAAGAAAGATTGAGAACAAGGACAGAAGAGGTTAGAGAGCAGGTCTTCCAGGGTGGTCAGAAGAGCAGTTTCCATGCTTCTGGCAGCTCTGAAGCCAGACTGGTGGTCGTGGCGACAACCAACAGATTCAGGGTGCAGATTAAGCTGAGAGATGGCTAGCTTTTCCAAGAGTTTTACCAGCAAAGGAGTGATGGAGCTTGGGCGATAGTTAGACGGAGAGAACAAATCAGCAGAAGGCTTCTCTAGAAGGGGGTGCACAAGGGAGTGCTGAAGGGGGCAGGGTAAGTTTCCAGTGGCAAAGGAGTGATTGCTGAAATCAGCCAAGGCAGGAGCAAGGGTGTCAATGTGGTTCCTGATGGTTCTGCAAGAGCAGGGAAGAACCTGCTTTGACAAGGTTTTCATAGATTGGACTTGTCTAGAAATATTGTCTGGGGTGAACAAGGAAAAGGAGGAGAAAGGTGGAGGAGACACGGCCACAGGCGGGCCAGTAGCGGAGGAGGAGGTAGAGGAAGAGAGGGTGGACAGGATGTTCGGAGTTTTAGTGATGAAATGAGAAGCCAGTGCCATGCAGAAGGCCAGGGAGGGAACAGGACAGGTAGAGACTGCAGCAGGATTGGCTAGCTTCTTGCAGATTTTGAAGAGTTAGGCCAAGTTGTTCGATGCCGAGATGAACGTGGCCTCTCTTCTTAGCAAGTAAGGACAGAGTCTATATTGCCTTTGGAGCAAGCGGCATGCCAGTTTTTCAGGGGGGTGCCCCCAATACCCTACACTTCCTCCCAGCAACCCTACACTTGCGTTTAAGGGTGACAAGGTCAGAATCGTACGAAGAGTTGCACTTGGAGTTGGGCTTCAAACGGGTCCTTGGAGTAATTGCCACACCAGTACACGGCGTAGGTAAGTTACTTCTTTATTGGGACAACCTGTCACAAGCGTTGCTCCAGCTCCCACTCCAACCCCGTAACTGTCACATAGAATCTCCCCACATAAGTAAACAAACATGGAACCAGGGTGTGTAATTTCACCAAGGTGGAATTCCACGCCTCCATACTATGAACTATTTACAATACTCCTCCCCCCCTTACACATGCAACAACAGACACACCAGACGCATACACACAACATCCACACACACATTAACCAAGGCGTAAAATGGCAGGGAAGAAAGAGGAAGGAAGAAGAAGAAAACAAGAAAATCAGCGTGCAATTGCACCCAGAACAAACTCATTGTATTTAAGGGAAAACCTTCTCTCCCTAGCTGAGTTAGTCCTGCGCACTGCAGAACCCGAGTCACACACCCTGGGAGCCAGCATGTAACACCCCCTTCGAACAGAGGTTGCAGCGGAATACACCTGACCAGGAACCGCACACCCTGCATCCTCCAAGTCCATAACCTCGGCATTTCCTACATCTTCCGTACCGTCCCCATCAATAGCAGAGGAAGGTAATGCTTCACGACAGCCACCATCAGAAGGCGTACCAATGCCATCGCCAACCCACATGCTACTCGCATCCAAAGGACCTTCCTCACCCACTAAAATGCCACTGGCACCCGAAGAATCTCCATCCTCCTGGACCACGCCACCCCTCCTGACGACAACAATCCGTCCCAAACTCCTTCGGGAGCCATCGACCAACCTTCATAACCAAGTCCCAACTTGATCACAACACGCGGTTGCATAAATTTAGTCAAACCCTTAGCTACAAACCTCCGGTTTCTGACAACCACCAGATCTCTAACCTCCACCAGCAGGGATTTCCTGACCCTTAACTGCCCCTGCCAAAAAGACGCCCGTTTGCGACGCACCCTTTCCAACACCTCTGCCATGTCTATCCGTGACCACGCTGGCAGGAACGCCCTCCCTATCAAACACCATTGACAAAAACTATCACCTTCTCAAGCTACCTTGGACCACACATCTCTGGGCACCTCCACCGGACGAATAGGCTGGGTAGAGGTCACCTTGCTCTGGTCGATGGCCGAGTACGCGGCGCAGTCCTTAACAATACTTTCAACATCATCATCCATCCTTGGTGGAATTCCACGCCTCCATACTATGAACTATTTACAACAGCCCTGATGACAGATACAAGGACATCAAGAGTGTTAAAGATAGGGAGGTTAGATAGGGCTGTGTCAGGGTGCGAGTCAGTCTAAGATGCAGAAGGAGGAGCAAAAGTAGCGGCGAAAGCCTCAACTGACACACACACACACACTTCATGGGTTGGATGATCGAGAAGGTAGGTGGCAGTGATGGAGTCGGCTTGGAGGGAGAGGGAGAGAAGTGGTCACTTCAGGAGAGAGGAGTGGTGAGAGGGTTAGAGAAGGGGAGGTCTGAGGAGATCATAACATCCAGGGTGTGCCCTGCAGGGTGTCGGGCCAGAAAGAAGAATAGAGAGAAAAAGACAGAGGTCGAGAAAGAGCCCTGTAGAATCCAGAGGAGGGAGGAGGAGAGGTCACCCCACTGAGAGGAAGAGGGCGTACTCGCCAGGCGTCCTGTAGATCGTGGCCACAGTGAGAGGCCAGGAGAGATAGAGAGCCTGCAGGCCCGGCATTCAAAGGAGTAGTAGTCCTGCATGGAATGATAGAAGCAGGGATCAAGGCTACACCCCCGCCAGGACGGTTGGTTCTGGGTTCGGAAAAGATCTTGTAGCAATCAGGAAGGAGAGTGTCAAAGCTCGTGACAGAGCTGGCCGTGAACCAAGTCTCGGTGAGACAGAGTACATCCAAATCAAGTTCTTCCAGGAGACGTCAGAGGAGTGCGACAGCTGAGCTAGAGTAGCAATGTGGAGCAGGATGCCCCTTTTGAAGGACTTGCCTGGAGGGGTACAGGTCAGAGGTACGCCCTGCAGAAGTGTTGGAGGTACCCGAGGGTGGGCAGAGGAGGAAGGAGGAGAAAGCAAGGTAGCCAGGGAGGACGAAAAGGCTGCCAGAGGGGTGGCGGTGGAAGGAGGCTACAGGGTGGCCAGAGAAGCAGCAGACGGTGCGTAGAGGTGGCACAGGATGGAGGCGGCATAGGAGGCGGATGGGGGAAAAAGGGGATAGCAGGAGAGGAAAGGAAATTTATAAGACACATGATGAGTCTATAAAAAAGGAGGAGGTTGGCATGAGGGTGCTGGACCAAGACGGTGCCATTTAAGTAGACAATTATGGTCTTGGAGGAGTGGAAGGGGGCCAGTAGGGCCTTCCACTGGGTGCCACCATAAATGCGAGAAGAGGAAAAGGAGAGAGAGAACAGGGACCATATGAGGGGGGGGGGTTCACAGGCCTGGAGAGGGAACGACAAAGGATGTCGGTAAGGGTCTGTCTGGAGGAAGCACTCGTGTAGGTATCAGCGATAGGGCCAGACTTAGTGAGAGGGTTAGGATGGTCAGTAGAAAAGCTGTTAGAAAACAGAGAGCGCCATAGCGGGTGCAGAAAGGAAGAGTGGGGGGTACAAAAGGAGGGGGGCAAACAATGAACAAGAAGCAATGAACCAGAGGAATCCGATGCAATATATAGTCAACATAAAAATACAGCGCACAATAGGTAACCTAGAGGAAAAAGGATAGATGCAAAGAACAAACAAAGCACGGAACACAGCAGGGGACCTAGATTGGAAGAACAGGCAGTGTAGTGGGCGCCAAGAACCGTGGGTAACAGCACAAGATTAGCGCAAAAGAGAACAGCACAAATCAGAGCAAAGGAGGACGCACAAGGTCAATCACAAAAGAAATCTAGGAGTAAAGAATGTACACTACTGGATAGCAGGCAATGAAAATGTAAGTCAACAACCGTGGAAAAACAAAACGTCAAGAACAGTACACAATGGATCAGGGGAGCGAGGGGGCTAAGATGAGAGGGGACGAAAGGGAACGAAGAGAACGCGGGAACCTAAGATACAAGGGAATGTAGCGACTAAGAGAAGGAGGGGTGCACGTGGTCATGTAGAGAGGGCACACACGTGGCCTAAGTTGCGTGGGAGCGCAGGCGGCCTAGAGTTGCGAGGGACCGCACACGGCCTAAGTTGCAAGGGGGGGGGGCACGCGGCCTAGGATGCGAGGAAGCGCATGTGACCTATAGTGCAAGGGACAGAAGTACGCAGGGTGGGTAGAGCGGGTGCGAGAACTGGTCGCGGGGTAAACCATGGTTGTGCAAGAGTGAGAAGGGGCACCAGGTCAGGGGGTGGGTTGCCTGGAGTGTAGCAAGCTAACTCTCCCAGCGGCTTCTTACCTTGCGGCCGAAGACAGGAGGGTGAGGTTGTCCGCACTCCCTGTCTACACCGCTACCCCATAGCTGCTAAATACCTGTGTCACTCAACACTGCTGCCTTGTCCTGCGAGGGCTTTGCCACAGAGGATCTGTACCTCGGTTCTTATTGACACGGTAGCGTGGAGGTACCGAAGCGTGCTAAGTATTATTGGGCAGCGTCTCATGCGCACCTGCGTCGCTCAACACCGCAGCCTTGTCCTGCAAAGGCTTTGAGGTATGAGGAGGGCCTCATATTATGATCACATATTCAAGCGAAGCACCTTCTGAGGATAGAAACCTAGTTTTCAAACTCACAAATACACTTCCTAATAGTTTTTCCAATAGAATTCAGAGGGGTGGCCTCATTCCGGTGTCCTGATAATATGAGCAAGCTTGCCACTTAAAGTAGTACATTTGAGGGAAGTAGTTCTCTTCAAACCTGATCACAACACTACTATGCTTGGGAAAACCTAAAGGTTTGGCTATAATGCCCATTATGGGAAAACAAAAATCAGCTTGTTTTCATAATCCTCCGTTTTTTGCCAAAGTAAGCAACGTGACATGAGGATAAAGTGAGACTTTATATAGCAGTTTCCCCACAAAACTTACCTCGTTAAGGGAAACATATTTTTGGGGTGTTTCCAAATTTTCAGACAATTCGCACCTATTGTGAAAGTGACTTTTAAGGGAACAAAAGCTACATGCACAAGATGATTTTAAAAATGATATTCCAAGTCTACCATGCGTTGGAGCTATTAGGATCACTCCTGCGCAGATAATTACTCTGTAGCCATACCGCTGATCGATGTGAAACTGTAGTCCTAAGAAAGCTGTGTGTATTTTGAATTGCCTTCTCTATTTTATAAAAAAAGTTCCTGTTCTATAAATATGTATTTGTTATTGATCTGTCATGTGCCGTATTACAGCAAAGCCATTTCAAAGTATAAATAGGTGAGAGGAGGGGATACAAGGGTAAACAAGATGAAATGGGAGAGGTGGAAGTTAACTGCAGAAATCCATTGCAGTAAAATAGCTGTACATTTCTGGCTAACTACATATGACAATGAATATCAAAAGTGCCAGGGGTTGAGATTGGACTGAGCAACCACTCTAGCCCAGTTCTCACCCCCTAAGAGAAAGGTTGAGAGTTCCAAGGTCCACAGTTTTTTATTGGTCATCAGTGCGGGTACACACTTTGGGGCAAAGTTTATTTCAGGAGTGGAAAGATGGTTGCTTCTTTGAAAGAGGAGGCTTTGTCCAGAGTAGAGAGATGCCATATTGTGTAGCTGCTGAGGTGGTGGAGGTTCTTTCTTTCATCATTGTTGAATTGCAAGGGAAGACCTATTCTCCAGATGCTTGGATAGGTTTTACCACTATGGTAACATCAGGGGTTCTTTGGTAGAAACTTGTAAGGGCAAGGTTCCCAGTGGTTCCTTGTGGTACGGATCTATACAACACTTTGCATTTGAGATAAGATCAAGCCCCATTTTTAAAAGGTAAACAATCCATGTGGATCAACTAAAGGTCCATGCATGAAATACCCTAGTTACAGAGAAACCAAACCCTGTGCCGCAGATGTTACGACTGTATATGGAGTTGTGTTCTTACATCTTGTGCTATATTAATTTGAAAATGCAAAATACATGTCGCAAAGTAAATACTGTTTTGTTCGAAATAAAAGTATATTTATAATGAATTGAGGATTTCCTTCAAATTATCTTGCTACTGATCAAACGCATTTTTAAAAAGGCTGGGAGTTTACCTGTGCACAAGTTAAAAAATAAATGTAAACAAAACTTTAAAAAAATTGCAGGATCTTTAGCTTATGTTCATGGTAAGAGAATTGTTTTGAACAGAAAGCCTTAAGAATTATACATAATATGGACTCCAATGGTAATGTAAAGAGGCGTATATTTGTTATCAAACAAAGAAAGGGGTTCAACTCAGGCAAATACCAGGATGTGTCCTCCTTGGGTTGCAAAACAAGGCAAACATGTCTCCTCCTCAGGTTAAAAGAGGTAAGCAATCAAGTCACATTTCACAAACAACTGTAAAATCTGGATCTCCCTGCACTGCAGTTCCCATGGGCTAATTGTCACACAATGGCTGACATGGGTTGTTCACCAGTCCTGTAGTTATTGTTGTCGTTTCTCTCTAAGTTGGATGATGTTGCTCCAGGGTTCACACCAAAGTCGACACCAAATATGAGCGACCACAAGAAGGAGGGAAGACAAAAGTCACAAATGTAGTCTGCCACTTCCACCTTTGTATTTTCACAGGTTAGGTAGGGTCTTGAGGAGGAACTTTTCACTCTAATTCCAGTGTCTGCTGACAACTCCTACATTTCCCTCTCTAGCTGTTCGTGTTCCTCAATCTCAGTCTTGTGTCTGGGAACACATTCTTTCTCATTATTTTCAGCTTCCATACTATGCACGCTTAACTCTTCTATGTTATCAGTGTGACCTCTCTAGATCTTTGCCTGTCCCTCCTAGCTTTCTTGTCCTTTTCCTCTCAATCTCCGAGTTCCCAGCATTCTTCTATTGTTATGGAATTCTTACTTCTTCCTCCCTATAGGGTAGTTTACTATTTCTCCACCCCTTCTTTCCCCACCGCCTCGTTTTGGGGTTCTCCACACTGTCCCTTCTCCAGCTTTCTGGACTCTGCTCCTTCCAACCTTTGTGTCTCCCTCTCAGCCTTCAAGTCCTCTTCCATCCCAACCTCTTTATGGTCTTTCGCTCCCATACTTTTCCGATTTTCTTCATCTCATCCTTCCTCTCTCCTAGGCAACCCCTCTTCTCGCTCTAGTTACCTCCAAAGTAATACCTTTCCTGCCTACTGCATGCTCCTTCTCCTAGTCTCCGCTCACTCCACACCCCCACACTGCAAGTTCCCTCTACTTAGCCCTTATACTCTAATCCCACCCTCGGTTAGGTTCCTGCTATGTGTACTTAGGGGTCGAGGTCAGTGCGTGGGCTTGGATTTCTCTTATGAAGCTTTTTTCCACCGTGGTTGCGTTTCCAGCACCACCCTTTTCCTTTCCACAGGCCTAGTGTTCTTCGCATCCGTCTGCCATATTGGATTTTCAGAGTATGTGATCAGAGGGATTGTCAGCAGTGCTCTAGCCCCTAAAATCCATCTACCACTCCTCTATCTGTATTCGGTCTCCTTGGTCCTCGAGATTCTATTTCCACCTCACTCTCTCAACTTGGTTGGCTTCCCTTCCGCTCAACAAAAATTTCAATTCCTCCGTCTGGTCCTCAAATCCCTCCATGACCTTGCCACCCCCCCCCCATCTCTCTTCCCTCCTCTCATTTTACTCTCCCTCCCGCTCAGCTGATCTCCACTTACTCACTGTACACCATGCCCATGTGCCTCTTCCGTTTCTTTCAGCTCTTGGCCCCATACATTGGAACTCCTTACCTCTTTCTATCCGTTCCACCCCTACCTACTCATCCTTCCGGACCTCCTTGAAAGCCCTTCTCCACTCCCCCCTGACTTTCCTTCCCTACCTTCTCTCCTCTCGAGCTCCTCGGTCCTCCTTCCCATCCCCTCCTTCCCTTCCACTGATCTCAAATCAGACATTTGAAACCTTCCTTACCTACCTCCTCTCCCCTCCCCTCCCCCTTCCGCCTTCCCCCTTGCCCTCCATCTAAGTAAATTGTTCTACATATTGTATCACTGGTTTGTTTAGTGATTGCAAATATGCTTCTTTCATTATTGTACCTTGGTGTAATACTGTAAAACGCTTTGAATTAAAGTGCTATATAAACCGAATAAATAAACATAGTATTCTTCGCTTGCCTGAACTTGTGTGATAAAGTATTGGGCTTCTGGGGCTACCAGGTTTGTGGTCTGCCGTGCTCACACAAAAATCGGTTCGGGCACAAGACAAGCAAGTTTCCACCAGAAGTGTATGCAGTTGGCAATCACTGTCATGTGTGTTTTACTGGCTGTAACAGACAGACCCTCAGTCAGGCTCCCATGGTGTGCTGGGGTAGACCAGAGGTTCCTCTGCAAGCTGCCCCCCCGACCTCCCAGTCGAGAATCACATAGCAGGTAGCAATACCAGCCCTCCTTGGTCACACCATTCTCAAACCCTTGAGCAGAGCAGGGCACTTTATCACAGTATGAAAACATTGAGTGGGACTCCAGTGGAAGGATCTATGTCCAGAGTTGTACCCAACATTTTTAGAAAGACTGCGGATCCAAGAATGAGTTTATTTGGGGAAAATACATTTTTGCAGGGTCTGTGCAGATAATTGGTAGCGATACGCCCGTCCATGCACCTCGATTCCAACAGGGAAGGCACGGTGCAAGGAAAAGAGCCACAGGTCTACTGAGCATTGGAGTGCATCCTTTTTTGAATCTGGGATGCGCTTGGATGTACAGTCGACACTGCCGTGGACCACCCTCATCCAGCATTCAGCAAGCTCTACGCACACAGATTCAATCATGTCTATCACCCCAACCACAGACTGTATTTTCTCCACCGGATTGTGCCATGTGCATGCACAGGTGGTGAAAATGTGCTGTGTTCAAACCTGTCATTTCGTAAGGTTTCTTTTTTAGGGTTGCAGAAAATGTTGTGTACTTGATCTTTTATGGTGCTTCATGACTCAAGCCTCTTCGAGTAGAGCTCGTAAAATATCTCAGCGGCTTAGATCTGCAGATTCAAATCACAACAAGGCCAACTCAGCCCTGCAAATTTTGTTTAATTTATTCATTTATAATAACATTTTCTTTATTAGTACCAACTTCGGTTGGGTGATCATAATAAATGTTTTAAAATGTCAGGTCATAGGTCAAGCAAGCCCTTTGGGGAAGCACCCTATGAATAAGAAATTATTAATGGACGCCCTTCTAGACTTTGCTAGGCGATACATGAAGACCATGCCTATGGAGAAATTGTGATGTTCGCGGTCAGCCTAGTCATTTGGGGTAGGTGGTACAAATGATTAAAAGTCGGCTGAAGAATTTGTTTTTTCATTCCTTTCTCGTTGAATGTTCTATGGGTGTTCACATATCTCCTCCAAATATATAACCCATCTGGTATTTTAAATAAACATCTGAAAACTATTTATCGGAACACATTGGCACAGACCTTGATACCCGCACATCTAGTTTTGGTTGATCGGAGCATAGTCTCATGTCAATCTGCGGCTAAATGGATTCCAACAGTTTCAGTTTGAATTCTGGCAAAACAAACTCCTGCTGCTTCCCCTGGAATAACACCCACAATCACTACACCGTGAGAATGTGAAGCCGTTCTGAACCCGTAACATGAATTCAAAATCCAACTCTCCTAGTCTGATGTTGGCTCCATCAGACACCTCAGAGCGAAAACCCTGGTTACCAGTGCTTTAAGCAGGGTGAGAGTTGATTGGGGTGAGGTGCTCTAACAAGGGAGCGTAGCCTAAATGCAGGCAGAGGAGTAGCAAGAGAGGGGAGAATTGGGGCGGGCGCATTGGTGCGCCCCCTCCTTTTTTTTTCTTAATCCCGCTCCGGCCTCCACAAACCGGTGTCTGCAGGGGTAAGAGCTGGTGATAAAGAAACAAAAGGAGAGGGTGCACCAAAAGAATTGATAGCCGTGTACCAAACCTCTCAGGAAGCCCTTTTAAAAAGAAATATTTGTATTGATTTTCCATGTAATGCAACAGTGATCGGACAGTATACACTTCCACACCATTCTAACTCTCAACCACGATCCTCCTGCCACACCCTTTCAAAATCAATGCACCCAAGGCCCCCTCACTTCTTCCCCCTACCCCAACATAGTTCGGTGCAAGTCCAGGTGCCCTCCATTTCGCAGTGTCCCAACCAGCCATCTCAGAAAGACGCACACTACCTTTGCATACGTGAGGAAGTGGCCACTCACTACCCCATATGCATGTCTCCACTCAAACGTCAGTGGTTTCCCCTCCTGTGAAAAGATCCCTCAGTGTCACACCATACCTCTCCTTCAGGGCTGCCAACCCTACACTCCTAAGTGTCGTTCTAATCATTGCATCAAACCATATGGGTAGTGTTGGAATGGTCAGGAAATGTCCCCGTGATTACAAGGGGTTCATGTTGCGCGCACTGTATGACTAACTGGGGGTGGCGGTGAGCTGGGTGGCATATTGCAATTTCATAGGTATCAAAGTGTAGTTAATTGTGGATGTGATATGTTACTTTAGTGTTCCTGTTGGTCTAGAAATTGATACATATTAGCTTGCATGCGCACAGAAAGATAACATGTTAAAGCCACCAAATGTAAAAAAACATACATGTACTTGTAAACTAACAACCAGGTTTTCAGAATGCAGGTGAATGAGTAACTTCAACCTGTAGGGTCAGTACAGCTGTAGTAAATAGCCCTGCGTTTTTATGGTCTCGTAACTCAGATTTAATCTGCTGCTGCCCGAGAGCTTGACAGGAGTTCATTATTTTGGGCAGCAGTAAAAACAGGGTAAGCCAGTGCTAAAGTTATTCAGGAGTTTCAATTGCACGATGAAGTGGCAGTTTTTTAGTCGATTGGAAAGTTTCAATGGAACAGTGACCTGGGAAATGAGATAGCATCACTAACAAAGGGAAATTCACCCAGCCTTCCTCAAATCGCAGGCAATATTCATGCAATGCATGTGCAAATCAAGAGTTACGGTTTAAATAGCTTAGGCCAGTTATCGCTTGTAATTAATTATTTTTCAATGCCAATGTTTAACCATGTGTTGATGTTTAGGCATTGGGAAAATATGGTATTTCTATGAAGAGGGTTTCATGTTTGGGGGTGTATTGCAATAAAGTATTTGGGAGTGTTTTACCTGTTGCAAAGCTATATAAAAGATGTGAACTGGTGTGGTTTGGTGCGAGTTGGGTTAGTTTGGTCCAGCAACACCATCTAACTGCTCCCTACAAAATTGTACAATAAACTAGCTTTATGTACAACTGTGTACTCACTTCTTAAGTAGTGGGTCCATTTGGGTTAAGGTGATTAAAGGCCCATCCGCACAGTAACTACACCATCAGTTCCTCATTGCCACCAAAAACGTTTTTCATATTTCCCGTAACACGGTAAAAGCGTGCGTGTCCCATTTACCACCCACTGTATTCCACAATAGGTCTATACCCGGTCTCATCTGGGATTCCTCCCAACAAACCAGCCATCTTGCCTCCCGGGGCCGTATTCCAGTAGGATGCGCACTGTAATTGGGCCGTCATAAAATATCGTTTAAAATCTGGCATGCTCAGTCTCCCGTCTCGCTGTGGCGTTCTCATGGCTACACGGCATCGCCCCATGTTCCACAATAGTTGCCCTAGCGTTTGATCTAGCATCCAGAAAAATACTATGACATACGCGATATTGGTGAAAACATACAACAGCCTGGGGAGCACGATCATTTTACATAGAGCAACACTCCCTGTCAAAAGAGGCAGCTTTTTCCAGAACTGTACTGCATCCCCTATCCCAGAGAGCTCACAACCCATATTATAAACAAACGTCTCCTCGATGTTGTGTAAAACCTGAAACCCCAAATATTGTAAAGTACTACTTTTACCATCGGACCCAACCAGTCCGGGAGAGTCTGGCGTTCCTTTGCCCTCAGACCTACCAACGGAAACAAGAGTGATTTCTCCCTATTCATTTGGAACCCGAATAGGTTCTGAAAGTGATTTAGAATTTGATCTAGAATTTCCAGGATGATCAGTATGTTCTCTAGAGGATTGCCAAATATATTAAAATATCATCTGCATAGACAATTTATTATGTGTTGCTCCTCCCACCGTTACAGCAGTTTCCAGAACATACGTCTGAAAATATCTAGGTAGGGACTCAAACACCATTGAAATTAGGATCAGGGAGCAGCCCTCTCGGGTGCTCCCAGGGAGAAGATATACGTGCCTGTCTTTACCCTAGCCATTCGGTTGCTGTACAGGAGTTTCATCCAGCTCATGATCTCATTACCAAAGCCATAGGCACCCAACACCTTGACCAAAAGCTTGCACCGTGTCCAATGCAGCTAGCGCCATTTCTCTCAGTGAACCCTTAACTAGATCCATCCATTCGCCTTGAAACTTGTGTATAGGCGCGTTACAAATGCCATATCATATCACATGATGTAGGCAACCATTAAACGCAACATAGCCATGTAGTTAAAGGGCTGCCTGCAATGTCAGGCCTCTCTGGTTTTCCTAATTGGAAGCTGTGAGCCCTTTAACTATGCGGTTAAGAGGAGTTAAAGGGCAGCCTAGGTAGTTTGGTTCTAATCTGGCATAGCCCCGGCAGAGCCTCGGCTCTGCCAGGGCTCCTCCCAGCCTAGCCCCAGCCCACTTAAAACCCTGTTGGTTAATAAAAATCTGCAGCACCACAAAGTTATTTTGAAAATGGCGTTTGCACATGCAAGCACACGTGACCTAGTGCAAAGGAATCTTCACTGCATTTGGACAGAAGCCAAAATTATTGTGCGTGTGAAAATGTCCTTTGTGCATGAGCACAACCCATTTCCGCTGCTGGAAGTTTTCAGTAAGCGGGCCTCATTCCGTTACCAGAAACCTTCATCACATATTTCTCTAAACAACTCTGCCATATTTGCACAGAAAAAGGAAACGGTTACATGCCATATTGCCATTGGCACCCGACCAGACGACCAGTTTCAAGCTAGGCCCTGTATCTGGGCATGGCTATAAGTGCATTTGTCCACTACTCGGGCAATCCAGTGGGCTGACAACAGCGCCACCCACACCCCTGCGCTAAGAAGTCCTTGCTCGTTGCCTATTGCTGCCCCGATACAATTAAACCTGCTTCTCTTGTTCATATCATCATGTACCCAGGGCACCACAGTATCTGTCCAAAATAATTAGCCATGGCACTGTACCTGAAATTCTCTGCTCCATGTTAAAAAAAAAAATCTTACTTATTTGGTTTCTTGTTCCACTCTGATGCATACCAAAGTTGCTTTGAAGCACCATTGATAATCCAGGAAACCGCAACACAGTATGTGGCAAACTGTCTAAGACGCATACTTGGCCCTAAATTCTAGAATGGACAAACACACCCAACTCCCAGAACTCCGAATATAAAGCACTGTTTCGATTCAGAAAATATTTAATATTAAGCACTGAATGGCACTCGCGTCTCCTCCCGACACCCACCCTTTAGCTACTCATGGGTGCATTACGATTGGCCTGTGACTCACTTACGGCCATTTTAAAATGCGGTTGAGAGGAAGACTGCCTGTGGGACAGACTCCTGCTAACCCGAATACCCGGATCTACTTTGAATGCGAAACCAACCCAACGGCTGCATAAAGTGGGCTAGAATAATTTTTTGGGTGCAGTCAAAGAAGGGGATTCCAGGGCAGGTTGACCATAAAACCTCAGGGTGTGCAATATGTGGGGCGTGTCTTAACATGTGCACGCTTCCGGGTGGTGGGGTTGTTACATGCCCATAGGCATTGACGCTTTGGGAAATCGTCAAATATAAACAGGAAGACTGAATAAAGCCTAGAGCCTGTGTAACCTGTCAATAAGTAGTACTTAGGAGCTGGATTCGCCGTCATTAGGTGTTATAATATAGAAAGGCTGGGGAGAAGTAAAGCCTTCAGTTCCGCAAACACTTTTCTTTTTGTGGTTCAGTGTATGCACCCCCTCGACCCCCTTTCCTGCACCTAATTGAGAGTTGGCTTCGGGGGCAAGCTTCGAGTTCAAGTAGTGTAAGCAATGGGGTATTAAAAAATAAATAAAGAAAATTCCGCATTGTGGCCGTTAATAGCAAGCATCCGAGGAAAGAGGGTGGAACAAAAAAGGCGTGCATTTTAGGTTGCAACACAATTATATGAAAGTACGCTATAGTCTTTTAAAAAGAAAAGTATTACTGGCGCCCAAAAGCTGTGGCTTCCCCACTGATTCGTGGGCGCATGCTGCTGCAAGGATCCCATTTGAACGCCCACGTTGGTGCGTACTATTTTTTGATGGAAACTGCAGGGTAACACTCCCAGGACCTAGATCTGTCCATTTTCTGGGCAGAAACACTATTATGTGTCCCTATGAAACCTCTTGTGTACAAGAGGTACAGTTCATGCTTCAAGCCCCTTTTAATTGCATGGAGGAGATCACCTAGGTTTGTGCTCGAGTGAAAAAACCCGCCCTCTCCACACAGTTGTTATTTGCTTTGAGAAGGCCAAAACAAAAAAGGTGTACATTCTGCTTGCCTTTGATTTTGCACTTAGCAGTGCCAGTGAACTCGCTGCCTGCCATTTGGCCGTGGCAGGCAGCATTTTCAATGGATTCGTATGGAATCCGCCTTCTCTTTGCCAGTGTAAAAAGCTGGAGGATGGCATAGGAATCTAGAGCATTTGCTCTTGGAGACTAGTATGGTGGCGAGTACCTGGCATATAATGTTAACTTCTGGCACATGGTTGCAGGATGAATAGCTCATGTTCGATGTGCCTGATTTGGGAATGGGACGCTGCCGCGTGACAGGTTTGAAACCCCGGATGGGCCGACTACGCCCATCATCCTGTGGGCAATGAATCGAGTACCATCAGTGGGTAATAACACGCACACAGAGCTTCGAAGCTATCCAAGGTTCTATAAAAAGAAAAAAGGAAAAAAAAGAAAAAGAAATCACCTCATTATTTGATGCAAGGACAATGGCAACATTTTGAAATGGCTAGTAAATTGTACTAGTTGCTGTCTGATGGGAAACTGTGGCAATCTATGAGTGTACCTGGGATTTATGAGAGTACCTTACCGTATCATGGCAATATCGGCGTAGGGTGTTTGACATATACTTGCAAAACCTATCAAATTATGGTAACTTGTAACGCTAGTCAAATCATGAGGGGGGGTCATGGACATGTAATCTCAAGTTCTACAGTAGCAACAAAGAAAACATTTTAACTAGACAACTCAAAACTGTTGCCTTCGTTAATGCTCGTTTTCCACCTTTGCACATAAAATTTCACAGTAAATTATACACCTACACGCACGCATAAAATTGCTCCTGAACACAAACGGGACCAAACAAAAGAAGTAATCCTCTTAAGCGCTAGGACCTCAACATTCAAGCATTCAATTTTTCCAACTCCTTTGCTAAAACTTAAAGGGCGGCAGCATACGTAATGGATAACACTGCCCTTTTCCCTTCTTACTCAAACTTGTTGCAGCATTCCAGAAAAGAGCACAGTTTGGCGAGGTGACTGCAGGTCACCTGAACACATGCTCTCCACTCCTACGCTTTCATGTAACAGATTAATGAATTCTGGTAGTTGTAGTCTGTTTCTACTCCATTAACGTACCAGAGAACATTGATTTTACAAGAAACCCCAGTGCTGTTCAGATAAAATTGAGTCACTCATTGAATCGCCCTGAAACAGCTGACACACAAGAAAGCGAGCCTAGTCACCTGCTTCAAGATCATAAATGAATCCCAACTCCTCCCTTCATGTATTTAGCCTTCCTTAGGTAATTTACTTCGGTCTTTCTTCCAGTCCTATGCCCACAACCACCTACGCCTGCTGACAGTCTCTAGTCCCTGTGATTAAGCGAGCAAAAAAAAGAAAACAGTGCTCTGTGCTAGTGTAAAAAGCTGAAGTATGTCATAGGAATAAATAGCATATGCGCTTTGAGACTACTACAGTGGCGAGATGGCGAAGTATCAAAAATAAACACTTAAATGAATACAAATCGAATCAATGTCAACATGAACATGTCATCCTGGCATAGTTACCATCACATGTGTACGGTGCAGAGGATGGGGGTGGGAGGGGGGCGGGAAACTGCTTTTCCATCCATTCTGTGCCCCCTCTCTGGCATACAAATGAAGGAAAATGTGTAGTAGAGGTAAATCCATGTGTAACATGTTTAAGCATTCATTTTGTGTGTTAAGTGCGACAGTACCAGTAGTTATGACACTTCAGTATAACCACTGTGGTAATTGGGAGCACCGAGTAACCGGCACCATCCAATGCGTGAATCGCGCTCTATGTTGTGGCGCGCAGTTCATGCAGTTACTGAAAACATCTGAAGGTGCACTTGCCTAGTGCTCCTCAATGGGGCTCATTTTCGAAAACCCTGTCAATTACATGCAGGGGAACCCGTTACGTTTGCGCGTCAGCATAATCTTCATCAAATGCACTTCAGAGCGCGAAAGGGAGATGGAAAGATGAGGCAAAAACACCCTAAAGCCTCCCTTTTGCACACCGCAGGGCAAATTGACTAAAGGCTGCCAACTATTGATTGGTGTAAAAAGCAGGAGGATTCCATAGGGATTCACTGCATTTACACCAGCATGAAAATGTCATGCTGGCGTAAATGCGGTCAAGTTTTTATGGCTTATATTACGATCCGTGCCCCCTCTCTACCATACAAATGCATGAAAATGACGAGCACTCTAAAATTAATGTGAACACATTTTACAAATTACTTTTACGCGCCAATTTGTTTCACGTAACAGTTCGAGCAACATGTGCCCCAAATCAGGTTTCATCACTGACAACTGAGCGCTTCTAAAAGAGCACAGTAATAGTCACTGGAATATGCATAGCAACTTCCAGAAACACCTAGAGTAGGGGCAGGCAGAGCCATTTCTAGGAGCAGGTAAGCCAGGCAACGCGTCAGTGCACATATGGGGCACCAGGTGCAACAGGGACAAACTGTAATCGCCCATCCGGGAGCGCAGTGAGCCTCTGCATTTTAGCATCATTAACAAGCTGCAGTACTGCGCAGATGGAAGGAAGGGGACAGACGCTTGACCTGCCCATGTCCATGTACCCCCGCATGATGCAGCCAATGCCTTAATACTCTAAAGGTTTATCTTTTTAAAAAGTTCCAATCGCCCATATCAGCATCTCTTCATGAAACGTACCTTCCCTAAAACTGCCCCACAACTTTGGAAGGTGTGACAACTCCTGCATAGCACTGGCCTGTCAGGATGGAGGGTCTTGGGCTCATGTGGACTGAACGTTAGGTTTTTGCTCGCTAAATCAAAAGGGCTAGAGACTATGGGCAGGAGGTTGTGGGCATAGGGCTGGAAGAAAGACCGAAATAAATGACCCAAGGAAGGATAAACATATGATGAAAGGAGGAATTAGCATTCTTTTATGGTCTTGAAGCAGGTGACTAGGCTAATTTTCTTGTTTGGGAGATGTTTTAGGGTGATCGAATGAATGACATGTTATCTGAACACCACTGGGGTTTCTCTTCAAAATCATTCTTCTCTGGTATTGTAATGAAGTAGAAACAAAATTTAAAAAAAACTACAACTCCCAGACTGCATTAATCTGTTACATGAAAGCACAGGACGAGAGAGAACATGTGTTCAGGAGACAGTCACATTGCCAAACGGTGCTCTTTTCGGGGATGCCACAAAAAGTTTGAGTAAGTAGGGATATGGAACAATGCAATATTGTTATACATTACGTATGCTGCCGGCCTGTAGGTTTAGGCAAAGTAGTTGGAAAAATTGGGGGGGGGGATGTGTGTGTGTATTGTTTACTGTGAAATGATATGTGCAATGGTAGAAAACGAGCATTAACAAAGCCAACAGTTTTGAGTGGTTTAGATACTGCTGGTAGGTCCATCAGGATGGTCGCTTTGCCTCCTACTTCTTGTTTGGCCGCTCTCTGGAGTGCTGAGAAACAATGCATTGGTAGTAGTGTCTACCGCCACGGAAAGTGAATTGAAATTGTGTGTAGTGAAAAGGTTTTCTTTGTTGCTACTGTAGAAATTGAGATTGCATGTCCATGCACCGTCATGATTTCTAGTGTTACAATCGTGTGTCCATGTTACAATCCTTTGATAGGTTTTGCAAGTATATGTTAACATACAACCTATACTGATATTGCCATGATAAGTAAGGTACTCCCGATTACCAGGTACTCAAACTAATTGCCAGTTTCCCATCAGACAGCAACTGGCACAATTTACTAGGCATTTCAGTGTATTGCCATTGCCCTTGAATCATAATTAGGTGATTTTATATAGCGCCCAGGTAGGTGGACCACTTCTAAGCTCTGTATTAATTAGTGTTATCATTACCCGCTCATGGTACTCGATTCGTTGCCCCCAGAATGATGAAGGGCATAGACGGCCCATCCAGGGTTTCAAACCTGTCGCACGGCAGTGTCCCATTCCCGAAACAAGCACATCGAACATGAGCTATACATCCAGCAACTCTTTGCCAGATGTTCTTATATGCCAGGTACTCAACACCGTTCGGCAACTATTGCCATCACATGCCTAAATACTCATGCCATTTTCTAGATACGGCCATCCAATACTCCGATATTCTCGTGATGTACCAGATTTTCCCATTAAATGCTCCTTTACTCAAACCATTTGGAAGTATTGTCATAATTTGTCAAGGTACCCAGATCATATGGCAAGATGACCGCTTCACCCGATAGCCTACCTGCTGCTCTAGTGTTCCCCTGTAGTGCTTTAAAATAGCTTAAAAGTACTCCTTGTAACATAACCAAACTTAATATAGCTGGGAACTGCCTACTTAATCACAACCGCCCACGTCTTTCCCTTTACTTTGCAGACATCTTCCATGCCGGATCATTTGGAACGGCCTCCAAGCGCTCTGTTCAACAACTGAAGGGAGCTATTGACCCTTGCTACACTTTGAAATGAGATTAACCTTTTTACTTCAAAATACATTACGGGGCAGCAATAGACACTTTTGGGGCCGCAACATCTAGGAGAGAGCCCGTCATTTAGGCAGAGTGTAAACATGGGAAAATGAAAAATAATTCTGAGTACTAGTCAATAAAACGGTAAAGTGAAATGACTTCATGATTTTGTAGAAGGTGGTGCGGGGTAGCCATAGAGGAGTATCGGTGGGGGCTTTGAGGGTATTCTGGTGTTCTCGGGCTCGCCGCAAATACCCTGGGGCAGGGCACGTCTTCTCATATGGATCGAGGCTGGCATGGCCGCTGTGCGTGGTCACTGAATCCTGACAAGCAATCAGCATCTTGGTTATGGAGAGCAGTTGAAGAAATCCATTTTTTATAAACTGTGAAAGACAATCCAGGAACTGATCGAACAATAAGGGCATTAGGCTGGGGGAAGGGCTTATGGGAAAAGATCTGCAGTTTTCCCTGATGAGCGAGATGCAGGCTTGAAACACTCCCACACCAATGAATAAAACATAAGCAGAAGACGCTAAGCCATGGCTGCAAAATGGCTGCCGTGACTCAGCTCTTTCTGGTTATTTTCATGTACCTTGGGAAAAGTGATCCACAAACTCATCTCATATCTCCCGAGGGTGCTAAACCAGGTGGTGGTAGGCTATTTTCTGCCCCGAAATCCCCCCCCCACGGAAATAGAGGGCCATTGCACACAGGGAGAAGGACACATTGACAGGACTTTGGGGAATAGAGAAAATGAATGGCAAGGGCAAGCTGTTCAACTTTCAATATGGAGGCGTGGGAATGGCACAGCAGACTAGAGGGGCAAGCGGTGGGGGGACGGCAGATGCGAAATCCAGGAGAGAAGTAGACAGCGATCATGCAATTTCCAGAATACCCCCCCCACACCTAATCAAAAATCGATGCCTTCTAACCCACTTCTTACTTTGTCCATGTGGCCAAAATTACAGTGTCGTCAACGCTATGTGGGCTCTACCTATTGATTTCACCCTCCTTGGCCGACTACAAAACCAATCCCACAGGCCCGTGATTTACAAACTTTATTAATGTTATGAACTACCGCTACCATGATCCACAGTCATTAACCATACTGGCTAGGAATGATGGGCGCTGTAGTCCAAAATATCTGGAGAGTCATAGGTCGCTTCCATAGGCTACTGCCCGCAAATTGCTTATCCTCAACCCAATCACCAACCTCAAAATTAACATTCTTCACACTTTCCTCTGCATTGATCCGGCTTCCTTCGCACCGGCTCTAAAAAAAATGTGTCACCTAAATTGACGATGTCCCCTGCAAACAAGCTTTCACCTTGGTGTCAAGCGCCTTTTCCATCAATAAAACAAACCTGTGCACACTGAACTACAATGCAGACAAAACACGAACACGTGAGGCCAATAGGCAAAAGAAAGTCACCCAATCACTGGCAATGCTGAAACTGGAACATTTACATAAATATACTTAATTATCTACAACAAATTCTCAATAACGTCAATTACCGGAAAACGTAAGGAAATAACTTAATAAAGCAAAAACAATGATCAAATGCAAGCAGGACTCAAAATCTGCGCTCACCATTGGCTAGAGATCATTGAAAGATCAGATGGGTTACTTCCAGTCCTGCGCCGTAGTGGCCCTAAGATTTTTACCATACTGTAATTCTTACTAAAAGCCGCTGCGGCCTGCTCCCAAACATCAAACCTACTAATGAAGTAAGAATCAAAAACACAGTCATTTGTTTTGGGATCTTACAAGTGTGCTTCAACAAACTATAGTCTTAGTCAAAGTAAAGACAGTTTTTCAGATCTGATCAGCATAAGAAAATATTTTATATACTAAATAGTTTTGCGGTTCCATACTTACAGGAATTAACAAATATCTAAACATCATTTAGTTACAACTAGATTCGGCAGTTTCTCATGTTACAAGGTTTCAATAAGGACTTCTTAAAACACAAACTTAACAATGGCACCTTAACACTAGCACGTCTTTCGCACACACACACAATCAATTTGCTGCTCTTCTGCCTCCTCAGAGCAATATGTATTAATCGTCTAATGTTACCATCTGTCTTATGACCATACTTTTATATCTTTGCATGTTCGTCAATCATGTACACTCATCATCCCTTAAACCAAACAGTGGGTTTCCAATATGCTTCAATCATATGGTACAAAATGATTTGCAATTTTTTATTTGGTCCAAAACAACTTCATTTCCAAACTCCTGTAAACGTCCAGTCGTTAATTTAATTACTTGACTTCATTCATGTTCTTCCCCATTGGGTGGCTGTGTCTTCCACCATAGTGCGGTGACCACACGGATCTAGTTGTAACTAAATGATGTTTAGACATTGGCTAGAGACAATTGACTCCTGGCAAGTAAGAAATGGTGTGCTGTGTGTATGTATAGAATGGAGGTGGGAAGTGATTTTTTTAAAGCTACCCAGAAGACTGCAACTTGCACTGTGTACCTCATCAAGCAGGTCCCATCTGCAATTTACATAATGTTCGTTTTTGCAGCACCAACGTGTCCAGTTGTCCCAGAACAGGAAAGGGTATTAGGTGTGCAGTTGGAGAGTGACGGGTAAAAATAAAAACACATAAAAAGAGGGACCCGGGAAGGGTTCAATTTTAGGCATAATAAATAGAACGAAAAATATAGAGAGGTTCTAGAGCAGAGGACAAAGGTGATTACACAGGTAGAGTACAGGGGATTCTCGTTGTTAAACGTGGAGCATTATTTTAAATAAATACCCATTTTAATGACAAAATTGGGTAGCGGAATAACAGTAGAGAAGTGGCTGTGTGCCCTTTTATAAGGTGGTATGGTGGTTTATTAACCATCCATGTAGTTGGGTCACTTTATTTAGTCATTTAAGAATTTACTTTAAAAAACATGTTATTTTCAATGTTGTTCTATTACATGTGTAATTGTTATCAATTAAGTGCTTTAAATGTTAGCATTAGGGCATAGATGCGGTGGGTGATGTGAACATCTTGCACTGCTCTGGAGTACGTCAGTCGCCACAGCGCTCAGAATGGCACCATACGCACATATGATGGTCTACATAGCACCTAAGTGATTTCGTTCTCAGTGGTAACTATGCAAACACTTATTCACATGCAATTGGAGGCATGCCATTCCATCAAGCTCTTATCAATCAGGGCCATTCCTTTCTGCTCACCTTCACCTCTATGGTTAACTGTCTCGGAGGAACGTTGTCCTATCAGGGGCGTCTTAAGGTCCCGCCGCAAGGCTCGCCCCGTCGCCTCCCGCAAGCTGTTGATCTCAGGACAGTGATAAGGTGCATCACTTTCGCTGGAGGTACTTGATTCGGACTGCAAGGGACTGCGGTGGGTTTTCTTGCATGTCTCCTCTTGATTGGACGAGAAGTATTTCGCTCTGGGATCTCTGTTGCTAGTGCAGGTAAGGAATGTCTGGGAGCTTTCAGAGGCTGCAAGGACAATAAAAGAGAACAGGGCAATAAACCATGAGTCTAGGACTGCATATTCTATAGGGGTGACCATTAGTAAAGTGCTCAACGCAAATACAATTGACTTTTCACACTGAAATATTACATTTTGTACTTTTTTTTATTTGAAGAACGGGGATGTCAATTTCTAACCGGAATGACTTACATTAAAACATTTACAGGTGGCAGAGGTATTCCCACGAGGGTGCCTTCACAATAGCACAAAGATGAGAAAAAGTGGTGAGCCAATTTATGAGGGTGGGAAAAAAGTGAGACTTACACCAGGGACAAAACAAACCGATTATTTATTGAGAAAACAGGTGACTTACAAAAGGAACACTGAACTAAAGGGGCAGTTGCTTCAAACTAAAGAGGAAAATAATTAAACATACAAAATTACATTATTAAGAGTCACTGGAAACAGTGGTGGGGTCACGTAGGGAGGGCGGAGGAGAAGGCAGGGGGATCCCTCTCTTTAGCGATTAAGTGAATCTTAAGCCAAGCTTTGAAGAGATCCACAGTTGGGATGGCTTTGATTGTGATGGGGAGCAAGTACCAGTGAAAAGGGCAAGTAGAGAGAAAGAGCAGAAGCAAGAGGAGATACAGGGAGGACACGGAACAGAGAACAGTGAGGTTGAGTGCAGAGGAGGCAGAGGGAACGAGATGGTGAGTGTTATGACCAGCCCTTGGTCATAGGGTTCACTCATCAAGGACACTCAGGATACTCAGGCCAGGTACTCTTAGTGGTTACTTTATTAGCTTCTTAGTTACAGGATCAGATGTTATCAAGTAATTGGGAGATAGAGGAACAAGGGACAAGAGCCCACTGGCTCCCACCACCCAGGCTCACATATTGTAACTGCCTGGGTTAGAAACAATTCAACTCCACACATTCTAACCTCACACTCCACACTCACAGCCTACATTCTGATGATGACATCAATCCTGGCTCAGCACACATGCAAGCATAAGAGCCAACCCTAACAGTGAGTAAACAGATATAATCAGACCGGGGCTCTGCAGATTAGAAGGAACTTGAAAAAAACAGAGCAATTGTGCATGGAAGGCCAACAAGCATGTTGTCTCTAGGTAGAAGTGGTGGAGGACCTTGGTGGGTTGTATAGACGGAGTAGCAAAGTTGGGGACTTGGTCTAGAGGGAGAAACGTGTATATGGGACTGCCAAGGAATAGGCTGGAGCAGTAGTCCAGTTTGCTGACTGCGAGAGTGGAGATTACAGTTTTTAGTTAGTAAGAAAAGGGAAAACATTCCAAATATTGGAAGCCAATACAAGCAGCAGAGGCAGTGATAGTGATGAATTGTTGCAGTCGTGGGTCGCTATCAAAGAAGACCCCAAGATTGCAAGCCTTGGGTCAGGGAGCAAGAAGGTCAGGTGGGAAGAAGATAGGTAAGGGGAGGGGGTAAGGGTGGCATTGGAAGCTGGGAGAATGATAACTTCTGTTTTTTTTTTTTTTTTTTAAGAGGTCAGCATGAGGGAGGGAAATGAGAAATATATGCGAGTCATCAGCAAAAAGGTGACAGTGAAAGCCAAAGAATGAGATAAATCTTCCTAGGGAAGAGGAGTGAAGGGTGAAGAGCAGAGGTCCAAGGACTGGCCATTGGAGGACGGAGAGGAGTGGGTTAGAGGTTTGCTGGTTCCAAGAGATTTTAAAGGATCGACATTTCCGGTAGGAGGGATCCAGGCAAGAGCCGATTTATGAAACTCAAGGTCCTGGAGACTCGAGTAGGAGAGAGGAGTGGTTGACAGTGTCGAAGGCGGTAGAAAGGCCCAAAAGGATGAGTGAAGAGAGTTGAGTGGTAAGCATTAAAGAGAAAGTTGTAGACGTGCACGGGTGCAGTCTCAGTGGAGTGTTTACTATGGAGGCCTTGATTGAAGTGGATCTCGAAGGCCACTATCCTCAAGGTACTTAGTGATCCGGTCGAACACCACCCACTCAATGATTTATGGGGTAAAGAGTGAAACTGTGCAACAGTTTGCTGGGACCTTTGGGCTGGCAGAGGGTTCCTCCAATATGGATAAGACAGTGCAGATTTGAAGGAGGCAGGGAAGAGTCCAGCAGAGAGGTGAAAGAGTTCAGAGAGATTAGGGCAAGTGAGTGAGACCAAATCTATGACCATTTAGGGAGAAAAAGGGTCGATAAGAGAGCAAGATGGGTTGGCACTACGAAGGGTGGGTGCTCATTTAACAGGAGAGGTAGGGGAGAAGTAGTTGAGAGTAGAAGATGTACAGGAGTGCGATGGTGAACAGGAGGGATGGGAAGGGAGAAGAACTAAGTCACATTTTAGAGATTTTAGAGCAAATCTAGTAACCAAAGTCATTAGCAGAAAGGAAGGAGGCGATGGATGTTGTCTTGGAAGGTGTCAGCAAAGATTGAAGGTTTGATGAAAGTTTGCAGAGGTGATTGTGAAGGGAGGAGATCAAGTTTGTGAAGGAGGAGGATTTGGCAGAGTGCAGGGCACAGGTTAGGGCAGCAAGGTAATTTCTGTAGGGTAGCGGTCCATAATTTGCACAATTGTTGTAGGTCAAAGTGAACAGTGGAGCGATCAGAAGAAGGAGAGGGATCCATGGATAGGTCAGATGAGGAGAACAAATCAGAGAGAAAGTCAAGTGAGTTCCCACCAGAATGAGTGGCTGGTCGTGGAGGGGGTAGAAGGCGTGGTCAGATGGGAGAGAGTTAGGTTCAAGGCAGGTGGTTGCGGAGAGCTTGGGGAGGTTAAAGTTCCCCAGCATGACAATGGGGATGTCAGTAGGAAGTGATTTAGGGAAAAGGGTCAGATCAGGAGGGAAGGAGTTGAGTGGACCGGGGGGGGGTGGGGGGAGATCCATGGACAGCAAGAACAAGAATAGAGTAAGATGGAGGAGATGATGGTATTCAGTGAAAATGTTGCAGCCAAAAATGTAGCCTGTGAAAAGGCTGTGGTGAAAATACCTCTGTAGTGAAAAAGTCAGCAAGCAAAAAGTAGCCAACAATGCAGTGCTACTAAATTAAGTGTTCTCGTTAAGGGGATGGGGATGTAGTGGGCTTTTGATGGCCTAGTATAGGGTTAGGATAGAAGTTAGGGTAACGATGGAGGTTAAAGTAAAGATTTTGGTTACATTGACTTTAAAAAGGTAGGCTCAGGGTGGTTACATCAGGGTTAGGCTAGTTGTTAGGGTAGACAGTGTCAGGATAAGTGCTAGGGTAATGGTTATGGTAAGGGTAGGGCTAATAGAGTAATGATTTGAGTAAATGTTAAAGAAAGGGATAGGACGGTTGGAGAGGGCAGGTGATTTTGGCATAGGGGTAGGGTAGAAGCAAGCAGTTAGGGTAAAGTAAGCAATAATGTAAGTGTTAGAGTTGCAGTGAGCTCCACATGACATCTCAGGACACCTGCTTGTTTTTTTACACCTAGAAAATGCAGGCAGATTCCATACATATCCATTTAAATGCTTCCCACAACCGTTCCTGGTAGGAGCATTTACACTTCTCCCCCCCCCCCCACCCCCAACACACAATGGAATACAAATATGCAAGGGCGATGTTACTTTTATTTTCACTTTGTGCAATTTTAACAATTTCTAACACGAATTGGAAAACAGAGGGGACCTTTTGCACAGAAGCACAGATGCTTAAAGGGATGGTCTAGTAAATTTTTTTATTTAAAAAATAGATAGGCAACATAAAAAAAAAATACTAGCATTCTCCGTTTTAAAACTTCCTATGTAAAATTTTGAGCTATTCAAGCTCAAAATTCGCAAAAGCAAGCACAGGGCGCAGCCATTTTGTGAAATGGAGGCCCTCCTGTGCTGGCTTTTGCTTTTGCGGCACTAATGAAGGAAAAGCCAGCCAGCTGTAGTAAACAAAGGCTACCGCTGGGTGGCTTTCCCTTCATTAGTGCTGTAGGCGGAGGACGGGTACCGGAGACCAGAGCAGGAAAGCTGCAGCTGAATCTCGGTAAGTGCTATTTATTTTTTTTTACAAAAAATAAGCACTAGCTGCGTTTTTTTTCCTAAGTTTTCCGGGCTGGAGGAGCCCAGAAAACTTTAAATAAAATTTTTTACTAGACCATCCCTTTGAATTGTCCTCTCCATGCAATTTACTTCTGAAATTAAAATAAACCCCATATCTTTTTACAGGTACCACTATACTCACATGGAGCTCCTCGGGCTTTAAAATGTTTATTCTTTCACCAGGCATTTATTTGTTGGTTTACTTTCTTATATAGCGTTGACTTGGCCCTAAAGGATGTCGGCGCGATAGTTAGGTTTTAATGTGCAAATATTACTGAAAGATCATTACTTAATTTTAAGTGTTAGCAAGGAAAGATCAACTATTTGCCTTAGAGTTGTTTATGGGTCACAGTACAGGTACACAATGGGTTGATGAGGTTTTAAAGGTCATTCAGATTACAGTGTGTGCAATAATGCTGTTTCAATATATAAATGAACCAATTGATTGTGATGCTATTCCCTACTCTGAAGGTTGTGCGCAGGAGTTGGCGGAACGTTCCCTAGGGTAGGCAGAATGTTGTGTGGATCTGCTGCACCAAGGGGACACGCTGAAGGGAATTGGACAAGGTGCTCTCCGCCGGGGGCTTAATAGTCTCCAAAATGGCACTTGCCAATCAGAGAGCAGGCAGGATGTTCCACTTGGTTTCACATTCTAACCGGAATGTTCTTGAGTGTACTGTCCAAAGGGGGGACGTGAGGTTGCATCAATGCCTTTTCTACAAGAACAAACAGAATATTGGAGGAGGTGTAATGATTCCCTCCCTCCCTCCCCCCAACCAGCCATCCACCAAAACCATTTCTCCTGGGCGGCTGGTCTGCCCCCCCCCACTGGTTGGGATATACCTTTTGAGGATGATGAATGGACGCACACAGTTGATGAAATATATGTAAATTTAAGGGACTAAATTGGCCCCTTTTTCGGATGAGGTAACACCTGTGTCTGATTACATGAATGGACTCGGTCCCAATTATATTCCCAAAGGGCAGTTACAAGAGGTGGACATATTTAGAGGATTGATTTATAGGACTCTTGAATGTAGAGCACTGTGTCCATTTAGTCACTTACGTGCGTTTTTTGTCATTTCCAGAGAGGGAAAACGCCAAGTCCAAAACATGGGTAAAATAGCCTTTACTCTTCACTTTCCCTCTCCATCTTGTAAAAAAGTGTAAATGATGCCTGTTTGCAGGCAGCATTTACAATAGATTCCTACGGAAGTCAGCTGCTTTTCGCAGGCGCTGAATGCAGGCATTTTTCATATGAATCCAATGTTTTTCCACCCACATGCAAATTCATTCTGGTGGAAAACCATGGTACTATTCAAGGAAAATACAGACGAAAACTTATATCCTGTTCCGAACCACCAGGACACCTAAATAGCATGAAAATCCCCTGACCGCAAAAGCAAAGCGTAAAGAGCTTACACCTTTGTTTTACACTGCTTTTACGGCACAGGGGTTTAGAAAATGAACCCACAGAAATTACCCAACATGAGAATTAACAAAGTTATTTGATGAGGTTTGCTAATTGCATACAGAAAATACACCGTGGGGTTTTTGAATACACCTCTGAAGAGGACAAAGATTAGAGAAGCCGAAGGCTCTAGTGACCCATAAAAACTTTATTACAATTCGACTCAAGTCCCCCATGTCCCAGAAAACCCCCTTCTTGGTTCAGAAAGGGTACTCTTGGAGACATTATGGAGACTTTCAGAGAACCTGAAAATCCAGGACAAGGAAGGTGAGCAACATCAAAAGAGAACAAAAAACTTGTGGTTTGTCTGACACTCAACCAATGTTATTCTTTATAATTTTGAAATGCTGGGGCCTCACTAGGCCACTGAGCCACTTCCGTAGGTTCCCACGCAGCTAGGAATGGGAGACAGAAACAGAACTTGAGCACTGTCTGGAATCAGGCATCCTTTACACACTCGCTCCCAAGCCCTTACACACCAAGCTTGTGAAGCCCAGTGCACACAGAGACCGGTACGCTTACCAGTTTGGGAAAAAGAGGCTCATAACAATGCTTGGTGCCGGTGAACAAAGTGGCAAGTCATCTCAATTCGAAATGGCACCTGGCCCCATTAAGACTTTAAAAAGTGGTGTGATGCTGGGCCACGCATACAGATCAAACAAAGCTGAGATATTTGTAGTCCCCCAAAGCAACTACCAATCACAACGTCCACTCACTAGAGTCAACCAGCTGAAACTCAAATCACATGAGCAGCTCGTAGGAGGGTGCATGGGTATAGAAAAAGTGCAAGAGGAAAGGAGAAGTCGACTTTGGAGACAAGAGGAGAAAGGCAATTTTTAGTGAAGCGATAGAGAGGAGGGAGCAGAAGTGAATAGGAGACGTCTGGAGGAGGAAGATGGGCGACCAACAGGATAGAGATGGGGAAAGGATGTGAAGGAGCTTATCAGTTTGGAGATGCCAGAGGGAAGACCGCCATTCGAGAGGAGTGGAGAGGAGGCAAGGTGTGAGGGACAATTCAGGAGGAGGAGTAGATAAAATCATGCAGGATAGCAGGTGACAGGTGGAATGAAAAGCATCCAGGTGGAGGAGGAGGAGTGGAGAGCACTAAAGAGCAGAGGAAGAGGAGTGGAGCTGAATGACAACAAGAAAAAGAGCGGGAAGAGCAGAGAAGGATGAGGAAAACGATCATAAAGAAGTGGAGGCAAAGAGGAATTGAGGAGCAACCAGTTGGTGAGAGAAGAGAAGCTGCAGACAACAACAAGAGGGGAGGACTGGAGAAAGGGAAAAGCGAGTGGCATAGAAAAAGAATAGAGCATTGTGCAGCATCATGGAGGAAGGGAAAGAGACAGATAGAGGTGTAGGTTATGAAAGGCAAAGAGAGCAACAAAGACATTGCTACAGAGGTTAAGGTGACCAGAAAGAAATATGGCTGGTTTGGATCCATGTCGCTCTGAAGGATCCCAGCTTGCTGCTGGGTGAAACCCCAGTACCCACAGTGATCCTGTTATGGTTCTTACTGAGCCTGGCACCTGGTCCATTCTAGATGGCCCATGGCAGCAGGGGTGGTGCTGCCGGTTTTTCCCGAAGGTGACCCCTTCACTATAAACAGGACCAGCATGTGTCAACAGCTGCCAAGAAAGAAGCATTGGACCAGTTCCTTGACAGGAAAGTCGAGTCAAAGGGAGAGAAGGAAGAAGGACTGAGGAACGCAATCCAAAAGAGAAGTTTCATTTGTGTGGAGTCCTCTTTGTAATTTTGTTCACAGTAATGCCTTAGATCCTGTTGCTGTAAATAAAATACCCTTGAATCCCACAACCTGGCTTAAAGTCGTCTGTGACTCCTTCAGCCATGACAATACATAGAGATTGCAAGCATTTCACCACAAATGTACTGTGCACGCGAATCGTTATTTTCTTGGGTCACTTATACAGCACCAACATGCAAAACCAAAACAAATGTGCGTGAAGCGTGGGTCTGGTTTTCTATCCTCGGATGTGTTAACAGAGGTAATAAGGGTGGACAAATGCGGGGTTGTTTTAAAAAGTGGGGCCAGGAGTCTAGGATACACGTCTTTCGCCATCATGCTTTTAATTGGGAGTTTAAAAAGCTGCTGGGTGTGGGCTAGTGCACCTTGCACAAACCTGAAATTCTATTTCCAAAGAATAGGAAAAAATGTTTCAGCATATCGAGTGTCTACTGGATTGATGAACCCAAGACAAGAAACCTGTTCTGTCGTCAGAAAGGTAAGATAGATAGCTAGGGTTACCTTTGCGCTGACAATCTTAGCGTTTGAAAATTCATCGGTAATTAATTTGGTTGCTAGGCTGCCATTAAATTTTAATTTGATTTCATAAACAAAAGCTCAATGTTACAATTGTGTGAAGTATGCAGTATATAGAGTTTGCGATACAGGGTTGTGCATAAATAAAGCAGACACGTGAGAGCAAAACACACTCCTGGCAACAACACGGCCCGTCAGATGTTTGGCATAGCAAAAATAGTACATAACACTCCCAAACACTAACCTACGCGCGTTTCGCCTCTGGGATAGATAATATGACCAAAAACGTTCCCTTCCTGCACGTCACTTCCATTCCCATCTTATTCCCCACTACTTCTAGAACCCCCCCCCCAACCCCCCATAGATAACAAGGGCTTACCTAGGAGCCTGCAATGCCATGATCAGCACAGCAAAATACTGCACGGCCAAGCTGCCGCCATAAAGTTGCGTGCTGTTAATGGCAGCCGGCGAGATATGTAAAGGCAACAAGGGACTCACGAGTATCCAATTGAATACCTTTGAATTTTCAAAGAATAGAAAGTGCAACGAAAAAAGCCCAACGCTGTGCTAGTCCAGTTTCAAAAATCAAACAAGATGCAGGTTGTGATACCTTTTATTAGACTAACTCGGGGTCTGCATCCTTTGGGTCGTCGATGTTTGACGACAAATCCCATCCTCCCTGGCCCCCACAGACAATGAAGAGTCCATGCTGTGGTAGTCCAAAACATCTGGAAAGCCACATGTTGCAGGCCCCTGGAGTAACTGAAAATCCTAAACTGGGCGGGGTGGCCTGGAACAAAGCATCAGCTTTCGCAGTCCCACAGACTTCTCCGTAAGATGGTGCAGAGTGAAACACCATTAAGAATATCGGGGCAATGATAACATTATTGGCATCTTGCAACCAGTAATATTAAGAAATGTGTCATATTTGTGTGTGCAAGCAAAGTGCCCAAAATGGCAGACACCTGCATCAGGACACCTGCATCTTCCCCAGGCTCAGACTGGCCTATATGGCAGTAGGCCCATGGCCGAACCAAAAACATAAAATGCTGGTGTGGGCCCGTTTTTTTGGTTCAAAGTGGGCCACCTTTTTGGCCAATTTGGGGCAGTTTGAGGAGTCAATTCACTCTGCGGCTAGTAGTTTTGACCAGTGTTGCTGAATAAACTTCTTTGAAATGCACAATTTGCATCACACGTTATCAAAATCCTCCCCCTTGGGTACTATTCAAACACTGTCACAAAAGGAATGAATTGCCATTTGAAACTGTGGGCCACTTTTTCATTGGTGCCCAAAGTCTATTTTTTTTTGGCCCAGTCCGACCCTGATCTTCCCCCTGCATGCGATTGCCACATGGACCTTACAATCGGCTCACACATGTCGTCAAGGCACCCTAAAGACCTAAGTGAGTCTGGGAGAAGGAGCCGTTTCCGTGGATGGACGCCTTGGTGCAGCCAGAAATGGGCAAATGCCTACAGTGCCAGGTAACAACGAGCAGCGACAGCCCTGCACTGGTCCCATTAACGACCCCAGCAATACCAGTGAGAATGTCAGAGCGCCAACTTCCGCCTCACCACGGATTGGCAAATTCTAGGCGTGCCCATAAGCAAAGGTTCAGGGCGTTTCTAACCCCTTCGTGGTCTGGCGGAGGAGTTGATGGCCGCAGACAAACCGTAGCCATCAACCTGCCTGAGAAATGAGCGCCACACGCTGGATTCCCACGTCATGGTAGCGTTTTGTGCTGTTAAAGGGTAAACATTAAAACAAACGTATACGTTTTTCTTTTGCAACTTCAGCCAGTGCCCAACGGGCGGCGCGGTTTCCCTGGCACGTGAAGCACGGAGAATCTAGGTGACATTCAGCTAATCCGAATTTAGCTCTTCAAGACAATTAATTCCCTCTAAGGCGATTATCAGGCGATAATGCATGTCAGAACTCGGGCAGGGCATTTGGTAGCCCAGGCCCGGTTGTCGTTTCCAGCAGATGACACTTGTGCTTGGGGGTGGTGGGAGCTGTCATGGTTACACTGCGACTATTTTCAGGGCAACAGAACAGGTTTATTATGACGCCAAATGCAGGGCGGTTTTCCTACGTTGGGTTTTTAGAGTATATTAAAACGAAAACGGTGTAATCTCGCAACAACTGGGGTGATCTAGCCCGAATGTGGCCCTGCATCAAGGCAATTGATCATTGCAATATTCAGGTGTTATAACAGCGCTCAGAGGATGGGACCACAGAAAAAACAGGTGGTATTTAGCTTGTTCTAATGAGCATAACAATTCATGCGGTAGGTCATTGGTAAACACCTCGTGAAAAATATATCACGTAGAGGCAGAATATTACACCAAAATATCCCACATTTGAACAAAAAAACGAACCCATGTTTGTGCCACGGGAAAAACCTTATTTTTGCCAAGAGGGGAGAGAAGCACGTAGGACAGGTTATGTATGGCACATGGTGAATTGTACATTTCAAAATGGGTACGAAATAAAGAATTTGACAGGGGATTTTATTTTCTCGCAAAAGTAGTTGTTTGGCAAAGTTGTGGCAAATCAAACATCTTAAGGCATACTGGACCAGTGACGGTTGTCACAAGTGGCAAATGATTTGAAAACATTTGCAGTGGAGTCACTTTCTTGAAAATATTGAGTGGGGGAGGGGTATGCCATCTAAAGCAAAGGGGCCCTGCCAAATGACTGGGACACAATGGTGTGCTACGAAAGTTGTAGGAATGGGGAGGGACAAACACCCTTATCCCCCCCCCATAATGACGCCCATGTTAGACAGGATCATTTTCAAAGGAATTTTTAGGAAAGTATGAAGTGGTGTATTTCACAGTGCGATGGACAGTGGCGTCGCAGTGGGGCGGGCCCCCCCGTGAATCCATGTGCCCCCCCTTGTGCCCCCCTACCTAAAACGAGCAGTGACCATGTTCTCCCCTACTTTTGTCTGTGCCCCCCCCCCTACTTGTGTCTTTGGCCCCTCTTTGGCCCCCTCTGTGCCCCTCCTAAATTTGATTCCTGGCGATGGAACATTGACATTAATGAACACTTGATATGATTTGAGCAGCTCATCAGGGGATTGTTGAAACCTAGACAATTCAATGTTTACAACAAAAAAAAAAATAAGGATTTTGAAAGAAGGCATGCGCTTAGCAGGCAAATGTCTAATGTGCAGACACTAAAGACGATTCTCCGTAGTGAGCCCGGAAATCAGTTCTGGGGAGGCGGAGCGTCCTCTGATGGAACCCAGCAATTCCATCACCAACCAGCGTCAACCTTCCAGTCAAGTCCCCCCCAGAATGAATGCCAATACCCCTTTAGGGCAGCTTCTGAAATCAGTAGACCAAAGGCCCATACACCTGAAAGCGCATATTCATTGGCACCCAATTGCAGCATATAATCAGCACACGATACCAGCAGACCCACATGTCGGCACATAGCTTCTTCCCCCGTGATGTGCAGGTACAGGGCAGCATGCACCTGCACATCACGGGGGAAGTCTGCATGCATTGCTACTTTCCACAAAGCCGCATTCATTACCAATTTCTAGTAATGCACCTTTTTTTTCATTATTAATGTGGCTGTATATTTCAACCTTTCAACATGTACCTCTTAAAAATAGCAATATAATACATAAGTTAAAAAATCCATTCCGCTACAAAAGGGTGGATTTATCGCATATTAATCTGAAGGGTTGATTAAAAAAAAAAAAAGAATAAAAATAGAAAATAAAACAAAAAGTAGCAAAGTAAATATCACGATTAAACTGTTTGCCACCAATATCAAATTACAGATTTATTTACATCCCAATTTATATTAAATGATTAATTCCAACTGGAGTGACACCGTGAAATTAATTGCAGCAGTGATAACTGTTATACGAGCCGCTTGGAATACCCTATGCTATATAACAGGTCATAAGAAGGAGGCTGACCATTGGGGATGCATAAAGCATCTCCTTTTGTCCAATAGAGCTGGGCATACTGTTGCAAGATGTTTAGTGTTTCTCTTTCCGCATTATATTTACAGAATCTACACGTCCTTTCAGAGTACACAGTTTTTGCTCTTTTACCAATTACATCTCGCGTTGGCCACATGTTGAGTCTAAATCTTAGAAACAAACCTATATTTGGGACCCGGAAACATGGACAGATACAATTCGGGATTATTAAGACCCTAAATGATAAAGTTGCCATTTTTTAACGTTTGATATTGTTCACATTGCCGACTGGTCACTATCCAATCATGAAATCACAGTTTTTGATTTGCACGATTTGGGTCGACTGTCAGCAAGGCCATCGAAATGCCTGCGGTGGACATTATACCAGCAATATGTTTCTTCCACTGCAGTCACAGCCTCAGCAGTGGTAGTGAAATGTGCAGCTGAAATTGCCAATATGGAGCCCTGCTCTGAATTAGAAATTTATTTTCTATACAAGATGAGGATTTCCCATGTACATACTGCAGCTAAGGATACTAGGCCAAGTTCCGCCCGCAGGATGCACATGGGTTGAGAGGCTGGAAGGGATAACATTTTTTTCCCCCAAAATATCCTTCAAGTTTGGTCCAATAGACTACCCTGGAGATCCCTAGTTTCTGCTCCGTACGTAACTGTCGGAACCAATTTTTGGTTATAAAATTGTATAACAGGAGCCAATGTAAATTTTCCATAGTTTGTGTGTATTGTAGTGGCTTATGCAGCTGTTTGTACCTTTTTCTTCTTTTCCAAGTGATGCGGCGCATCGGATGGGTTGGTGTTGGTGTTTAGACCAAGATAGCAATACTCCAATACACCTTCTAATGCACGTTTTTCACAATTCCATTCGCCCAGTCCACAAAGTTTTTAAGGTACCGCCCCCCTCCACCATGTGACACGTTAGTCCCCCTCGCTCGCCCCTTAAACTTACTTTCGTTGCATGAGGCAACCCTGGCAGTCTGTGGGTGAGTGTGTGAGAGAGAGAGAAGTGCTATGAAATGTAAACTGAATGAAAGGATCATTTAGCAATGTTTACTAAGAGGACGATGAAGAGCAGAAGTCTAGAGTTGGGAGTGGTTGGTCTTCTATTGCCATTAGCACATTTGGAGGCAAGTGCCATTTGTTGGACATACTCTGCAGCAGCAGCAGGAGGATGATGTAAAACTTTCAGAAATGTTAGAATATGTTGTGTGTATCTTTTTTTTTTATAGGGTGTATGGCTGCCATCATCAAGTTATTAACATTTATGATATGATAATCAGGCACAACCGAGGCAGGCTGGAAAGAGGGGGAGTGAAGGGCACTAAGGCGGCCGTGTGCCTGACGTCACACCTGGCCATAACACTACACGAGGGGTGCACACGGGTATTGTGTATGCTGCGTTTCCTAGTGTGCTTTGGTGGGAATGATGAGTGATTTAATGGAGTATCACCTGTGGCCAGGGAAATCTTTTGCAGCGTGGACTGTAACACCAATTCATGGGAATGTTGGCAAAGTTGGGTCGATTCCACACACACATTTTGTACTTTTTGCGTGAATAATGGCAATATATATAATTCCTGGGTCAGCGTCACCGGTTTCATATGGCAGGGCTCTGTTCTCATCTTGTTCATGATATGTTACCCTTTGCGCGTCATGTTTTGGTTTACACATGGTCTTTCAACAGTCCACACACACTCCAGGTGCCGCCAAGACCCCAGCATGCTGCCTTAAATGCACAAGGGGCACACAGATCTGCAGCGATCACACCTGCAGCTAGGGCGCCCCAGTGGAATACCTGTGGTTATATGATCGCATAAGGTTCCACCATGAAACACTATCCCGCACAAAAAGCCGAGGATTGTTTTAGGAAACATTCTCTTGAACATTACGCAATTATACCTCTAGGATGGGCCATGTCTAATCATAAAAGACTACATGTATGATTGTTCCCCTTTTGTCTCACTTTGCTTTTCCCAAAATCAATAGTTTATTTCTGGTATTCTGTGTCTGGGCATTTGATGCTAGGTTATCCCTTTTTTGCACGATCATCTTAGGATTTATTAATAGCAAATTGCATCTCTAGTGTAAGGCAAACCATTTCTCTTGCCAATTCATTGAGAAACTATTTGGCTTGATTTAAAGTGCGTTAGAGCGAAACACATGCATAGGGCATTACTCTTTGTGTGAGGTTTGGCTTGTACAACTTATATAATTGTAGTTTTAAAAATAAAATAAGGAACTATATTTTCCAGTCATGCTTTTAACATATACATACATAACATATACATGCTAAGCAGCATGAAATAGGCCTCGGAAATAAAGTCCAATTTATCAGTATAATGGTCGCAGGGCACATTACCCACAACTAAAGGTGGCACGCAGGAGGTTCATGGATGGAAGGCACAATACAACTGAGCTTCACACCAACTAGGCACAGAGATACCAGTGTTCAGGCCATATCTGTATTCTACTTTAAATGTTTATCACTGGCACGCTTTGGGGTTCTGGTTAAAATAAAAAATAAATCACTATACACAATGCCCTCTGAAGCGAGGTTGCAGGATACCTTCAGAAACTGTCCAATCTATGTGCGAACAAGAAAACGTAAGCAAGCTATGTTATGTTATAGGATTCTTATACTACATACTATCACCACCTGCATGGTCCCCTGGTGCTCTTGCGGATCTGTAAGGCAAGATGGTGAGGGGGTGGTGGAGGTTAATGGGAACTAGCGCAAGAAAAGAGCAAGAGCTGTGATGTGCTGTTGGCAGTTTCAGTTCGGTTCACACCGTTTGCAGAGCTTAGGTATGATTTTCGGTTGGTAGTAGTCATATGCTGTTGTGCAAGGCTGTGTGTGGTTTGTTTTGTTGTTGCAGTGTAGTGAAGTGCTTGTGGTTGGTTGTGCTGTAGAGATATGGTTTTGTTTGGTTTAGGGTTTGAGAGGTGTATGCTGAGGGGCGAGTTATTTAGTATGGTTGGCACGTGGCATCACAATCTAGATGTGACGCTTGCTAATTTCCACAGTTCTGCCTAGATGTGATGCATGCTAATCTCCACAATTCTATCTGGGTGTGGCGCATGCTGATCTACACAATTCTATCCTCTTTAAACTGCCCTAAATGCAAACTGTGGAAAACTAACACAATTGGCTTAGTGCCAAGTATGTCTCCGTACACATGGAGGATAGATTCAAGGGCTACCTTATACAAGTACCTTAAATGCAGACTATGTCTGATAAGCATAAATCGGCTGAATGCTGGAGAAATGGGATACTAGATAATGAGGTAATGAGAGGTGGGGTAAGTAATGGAACAGTAATGGCTATACCCCCTACCTACACCCCACTTACCTTATCCATCACTGCTGGTTGAATGCTGCAGGCTTCCCAGGCAAACAAAGGCAAACATGGACTGGAGCTGCCCTTTGCCTCAGAGCCCTTTGCATACGGCTGCCCGGGCAGGGGAGCTGCCCTGATAGGGTGTCTTAAGTGGGTACTCACAGGAAAACTTGGGTACGAGAAAATCAGGAGCGTGAGCCGTGCACCAGCAGCTCAGTTCTACGCACAGTCAGCAGAAAAGCCTTCAGGGCAAGCCGAACGGCCCTCAGCTCCAACAGATTGATATGGAGTCTGGACTCCGACGGAGACAAACGACCACTGACTGTCAGCTCGTTGGCATGAGCTCCTCATCCCGTGAGGGACGCGTCCATCAGAATCGTCACCTCTGGCCAGGGCAGCCAAAACGGAGCCCCCCTAATCAGATTGCCTTCGACGGCCCACCACAGAAGGTCCTAGGTGACCAAGGGCGGCACCTGAACGAGGAATTTTAAAATAAGACTCCTCAGATGAGCGCTTAAATATGGACAGCACCACCAGGTAACCTTTAATGGTACCCACTTGCAAGCCCCTGTGGGCTAAAGAAAGCAAAAAAAGACAGAACTACAGGAATGTCACGTGAAAAAGGATCCACATTCTGAACCCTTCACCAGTCGCAGAACTTTCTCCAACGGCAACAGTACAGGGACTTAGTTGTCGGCGGTCTGGCCGAAAGCAACACCTCCATCATGTCTTCAGCGAGGTCCGAATCCCTATACCTCAACCTTTCAGAAGCCAAGCGTGAAGATTGAGGGATCTGACCTCTGGATGGAGAACCTGAACCCCCCCCCCTCCCATGAGAGCAGATCGTCTCCGTAGGGAAGACGACGTGGAGGGCAGATGGACAATTCGAGAAGGTCCTGGTACCACATCCTCCTGGCCCATGCCGGAGCAATGAGGATGATCTGGGAACCGAACCTCTGTAACCTCCGCAGCACTTGAGGGATGACGGGGACTGGAGGAAACGCGTACAGCAGTGGGAATGACCACTCCACCACAAACGCGTCTCCTAAGGCTCCTCTTGGAGGAAATCCACTTGAGGGGTCCCCCAAAGGGCAAAGATCTCCAGGAGAATCTCCTGAGACAACTCCCACTCGTGAGAGATCGCGCTCTGCCTGCTCAGAGCGTCCGTCTCGTTTTAGTCTCCGGCCAGATGAACTGCCGAGATCGAAATTCCCTGCTGGATGGCCCAGAACCAGAGCTGCATCGCCTCCATGCACAGAGGAAGTGACCCTGCCCCCCCTTTTTGTTGAGGTAGTGCATGGCCACTGTGTTGTCCGTCAGAATCAGGACATTCTTTCCTCGCACAGTCAGCAGAAAAGCCTTCAGGGCAAGCCGAACGGCCCTCAGCTCCAACAGATTGATATGGAGTCTGGACTCCGACGGAGACAAACGACCACTGACTGTCAGCTCGTTGGCATGAGCTCCTCATCCCGTGAGGGACGCGTCCATCAGAATCGTCACCTCTGGCCAGGGCAGCCAAAACGGAGCCCCCCTAATCAGATTGCCTTCGACGGCCCACCACAGAAGGTCCTAGGTGACCAAGGGCGGCACCTGAATGAGGTCCGACATCCTGCCGGAGGACTGCGACCACTGGAGCTTGAGAGCCCATTGCAAAGATCTCATCCACAACCTGGCCTCTGGCACCAGTAGAATGCAGGGTGCCCTGAGGCCGAGCAACCTCAAGAACTCGAACGCTGGGAGACTCTGGGCATGTTGAAACTTGTGCACCATCTGCTGAATGTGGTGAGCCCTCACCTGGGGAGGAAAACACTGCCCCAGGGACGTGTCGAGCACTGCTCCGATGTACTGGAGCCGCTGAGTTGGCATCAAGTGAGACTTCTTTAAGTTGAGGGAGAAGCCCAGCTTGTGAAGGGAGTGGCAGGTGACGGACAGATGATCCAGGACTTGCTCGGGAGAGCGCGCTCTGATCAACCAATCGTTCAGGTAGGGGGAGACGTGAATCCCCCCCCTTTCCTGAGATACGCTGCCACCACCACCATGAGCTTGGTGAAAACCCTCGGGGCAGAGGTCAAACCGAACGGCAGGACCCAAAACTGAAAGTGCGAGTCGCCAACCGCGAACCTCAGGTACTTCTTGTGCTTGGGATGAATCGGCACATGAAAATAAGTGTCCTTGAGGTCGAGAGACACCAACCAGTCCTGAAGTTGAAGGGCCTGGAGGACTTGAGAAAGAGTAACCATCTTGAACTTGTCCTTCCTGAGGAGCTTGTTCAATCCGCGCAAGTCCATGATGGGTCTCAATCCTCTGTCTTTCTTCGAAATCAAAAAATAAGGGGAATACCATCCCTTGTTCCTCTCCGCTACAGGCACCAGTTCTATAGCGCCTTTCTCCAGCAGGGATTGAATTTCCTGCGCAAGGAGCGGATCCGGACTCTTCAAAGAGGTTCCCTGGTGGATTGCCGGGAGGCCTCTGCCGGAAAGGAAGACAGTAGCCGTGGGCTATGACCTCCAGAACCCACACATCTGAAGTAATGGCACGCCATTCTACAAGATGCTGCGCCAGCCTTCCCCCAACCGGAGAAGCATGGGCCTCATGACTGAGCTGAAGCAGCTGCGGCAGTGCCTGAGGGCAAAGAGGAAACTACTCGCGCGGCCTTGGCACCTCGAGTACCTTGTTTTCCACCTCTGGCACTCCTGTGGTTGCCCCTTTGAATAGCAGCTCCTCTCGATTTACTAAAGGACGAGTAATATCGAAAGGAACCTCCCCACCATTGCTGTCCCCTAAGACGAAAAGGCGGAGGTTGGCGGACTGCAGCGCCCAACGACTTGGCTGAAGCTTTGGAGGTCTGCAACCTCTCAAGACTCTCGTCAGCCTTGCTGCCAAAAAGATGTTCACCATCAAAGGGCATGTTGAGGAGGCGGGCCTGCACATCGGGAGCAAAACCCGACTTCCGCAACCACGCAAACCTGCGTATAACGGTGTTCGCCGCCATGGACTGGCTGACGCAATCAACCATGTCCAGACCCGACTGAACGGATTCACACATGGCATCCTTGCCATCCTGCACGATAGCAAGGAAACCATCCCGTTCCTCCCCTTCGGGAATATGATCAGCCGCTAGGGAAATACAGTTCCACTGAGTGTGCGTGAAACGAGACAAGGCACAAACGGAGTTGGCAGCCTGAAGCGCCATACCCCCAGAAGAAAATACCTTCTTCGCCCAGCCGTCAAAACGTTTGTCGTCCCCACCAGGAGGGATGGTAGGGTACGACGCCTGCTTTGCGGGGGCCGTAGCCGCCTGCACCACCAAACTTTCCGGAGTGGGGTGCGTGGTCAAGTAGCAGGGGTCGCCACTGGCTGGGCGATATTTCTTCGGCAAGGACTTGCTCACTGCCGGGAGAATCTCCAGAGAAGTCCAAGCCGCAGCCACCCTTCTCTGCAAGGCTATATAGAATGGCAGCACCGGGTCAGTTGGTGGACCATGGTCCAGGATATCAGTCAGATCATCCTGCTGAAAAACCCCAAGGGGGGGGGGGGGCAGACCACCCCAGGTAATCCATGACCCTCAACATCAGGCCCGATAAGAGGAGTCGGCATGCGTGCCAGGCTCAGGCCTACCAAATTCCACCTCCGGAGAGGTGTCGAGCCCACTGGCGTCATGCAATGACTGGCGCAGGTCTTCAAGCTGGCTATGACCAGAAACAATGTCATCAGGGATCTCTGCAGGAACCACACCCTCATCCAACTCAGAAATATAATCCAGAGGCTGGACAGAGAGAACCGAAAAAGGAACAAAGATATGTTTTGCCTTAGCCAGAGCCTTTCTAGGGGGTTCCCCCATACCACGAGGCATCCCTGACAAAGCTGCCTCGAAAGGAGTCGATAGAATCGGCGTCGAGCGCGGCGCCGACAGCGTCAACACAGGCCTCGAGGGTGGAGCCCCAAGCGTGTCTCGACAGCCTGGGCGCCGATGGCGTTGCCGACTTCCTCGGAGGTGGGACCTTGAGAGAGTCCGTTGACTACCTCGGCGCCGCCGATGTCTTCCTCGAAGACTTCACAGGTTCACGCGGTTTCGATTGCGTCGAGGACCGGGACCTGGTACGGGCATGTCTAGAGCGACCATCCTTGTCCGACCGGGACCTCGAAGGAGCCCGGTGGTCGCGATGACTGCTCGAGCCAGAAGGCGGACGAGCGATGTCTCGAGCGAGGCCACGACCGGCGTCCTCAGACAGCGCGGACGGACTAGAGCCTTGCGATTGAAAAATCACCAACATTTCCTTTCGGAAGGAATCCCATTCCTCAGGAGTGGAATGCTTGTTGGGACAAGCAACCCGCCGACGGGCAGAGTCCTCGGAAGAGGACAGGGAAGGCGACCGGTGACAGCGCTTCCTGGAGTGCCTCAAAGAGGCAGAGGAATGGCGGGACCGACTCCCAGACCGAGAACCCCCGGACTCCCGACGACGATGAGGAGAGTCGCCCCTCGAATCGTCCGTCGAAAGACCAGTGGAACGCGACTTCCGAGGCTTGGCCACCTTACCGACCAACAGCTTCTGGCCTTCGATGTGAGCGATTGGCAGTCAACACAGTCGTCCGTATCATGGTCCTCCCCGAGGCACCAGAGGCAAGCGTCGTGCGTATCCATCAGTGACATCTTGGACCCGCACACCCGACACTTCTTAAACCCGGACCGCGCGGTGGAAGAAGCCGAAGACATCATACCAATAGCAATGAAAAAACAGGTTTGAAGAACCGAAAGAACAGGATTCAGTAGAATCGAGGCGCGCCGAGATCTCCGGAGCGAACACGTTCGCGGAAAAAACAGAACTGAGGCTATGGGCGTCATGTGTCCTACTTCTAACATCCGGTGACGTTGGCTCGACGGAGGCCCTCGAGGACGGCATATCGACGTCATCGACGCAGAAAGATTTTCTAAAGCAGCACAGCTGTTGTGATTACTGTCACATATCTGGAATACGTCGGAGGACCCAATCCCCTCGAATTTCACTTTAAAGTGAAAAGTACAAAAATACTACAAGTGGCTGGATGGAGGCAGCAGGGGCTGGTAATAGCACTTAGGGAGGTGCTGCAGGGCGATAAAAATGCCTGAAACGTTCTTAAACAAGCCCCTCATGAAATAATCTGTCAACTGAATGTTACGCTGCTGAAGGAAGGGCCAGAAGACGTGGGGTAGATGGGCCAAGGCTCTGGCATGCTTGTGGCTATGCCTGAGAGCCCAGCTGACTCCCCTGATCTGGAGGAAGCTCCTTAACATTGGACTGTTCAATGTCTTGGGAAGTAGTGTCCGAATAACTCCAGACAGGGCGATCCAACTAGTATTCTAACTTCCTGGGACCTGTGGCAGATAGTATTATGTTTTATTACCCACTAACTTTTATTGGCAACGAGCAGTTACTCATAAACCAACCAATCTACAACCAGAGCAAAAGGCAGTGAATCCCTCTTCTCCAACTGAAATTGTACCCAACCAGTGTCAGGTAAATATGGTGTAATCTTGCCCCGCACCACTTACTTCCTCATCCCCAAATGTTTGCGTCTTTGCTCATGCCAAGTGAAACAAAGCACACTGAATGGGGCACTGGTGAAATATTTGGTGCTAAATAAAACAATTGAAATAAATAAATCTATGGATTCTGAGAATTTTAAAGATCCAATTTATTCTAATAAACAATTTGCATTTTCGTCAGCATCAGAGCTTCAGGAGGTTTGCCAAAAATGTGCCGAGCACAATGGTTCACTACATTTGGCTGAGAGACGATGTTTGGAATATAATATTAAACAATCTTTTATTTCCAGACAGTTTGCGTGCTCCCTCTAAAGACGGTCGCAACTACCAGCACCATCCATTCAAGACATCTTCTGGACTTACCACAAGAGATACTGTGACCTAACACGGCATACATGACCCACTCTCACTCTTGCTTTTTGCCCAGAGAAAGTTTCACTGCCCCATATTGAAGCGACATCAAGAGCCTCTGGATAGGGTGGTAGAAAAGCCAGTGTGCATCAGTGACATCCAATCAGTAGGTCCCACAGTTACCACGTGCCTCCAAAGCCAGATCTTGAAGCAACCCGAAGAAGCACTGCCCAAGGAGCCTCCAAAGCAGCCTAGAAGCCAATGCACCTGTGCCATCCAGATAAAATGGGTCCCGTACTTGCCATGTTACAAATCACCATGCCTCATATCCCACCCATCATGGTGCCCAACTCTCTGGTTGGCCAGGGAAAGGGTGGTTAGTTAAGGATAACACCCATTTCCCTGGATAGCCCTTCTTTCTCCTCCTCCAAAAGGCCACCAGATCCATCCAGATTCTCTAATCTCCAGTCTTCAATCCATGACTCTCCAGTGACTGTCTGTAGGCAACAAACATTCCGAGCAATCCGTTAATGGCCTACTGGTGTGCACTGCTGGTTGCTTCTACCCACATGTTAATTTGTTTTGTTGCCAAAGGCCAACTTCTTTAGACAGGTGGTAGCTACCATCCTATTGCTAACTTTTGTGGTTCTTTACCAGAGTAGTAACATTGTTTGGGAGCAATTTCACGTTGGAATATTTTATTGCAAACTGACTTATACCAGATCTTTGGTTTTCAACTCTTTCCTCTGACCTCCAATTTCATATATTTTCCTTCAATCATATTGCCCACCCCACTCTCCCAACCATTCTCATGGGTATGAATTGACCACAGCAGCAGGACTACTAGTCTGCTCCTCTCAACTGCCCATCATTTCCCTATGGTAGGCACCATTCCGCAAAGGCAGATTGGCCGACACTCTTGCCCCGAACCCATCAAGCCATCTCTTCTATCTCTTGGTACTGCACACTCATTCTCGGTCACCCTGCTCATGGGTATTTCCAACACGCTCTTTGTTGGGGTCTGGAATTTCCAATCTTGTTGCAAAACAACGCTCCTCATTATAGACTGCGTTGATTCCCAGATCCTGAACTTTGTCATGGACATCATTGAAATCAACTAAGTGAGCTGGAGTGGTTGGCCTAAGCAGCAAGGATAGCCCACCCGCCCCATCCCACCATAGACCTGTCCCCATCCCTCCTTCCAACGTACAGCTTTTTCAGCTCCTCGACCCCACCCTGCTCACCATTTTCCCAGTCTAGTGGTCTTATGCCCCACTCAACTCCGTCCCTGAAAGGGACCCAATTGTTAAATCCTTGCCCACTGAGGCACCCATCACCATTATGGAACAAGTTATTTACCTGTAACTACTGTTCTCCAGCATGGGTCTGGCATGGATTCACATGCTCGTGAATATTCTCCATCGTCAAGCTGGGAATCCTCGGTAAAAAAACAATCAGTTCAGTTTCTGAGCTGTCTTTCTACCAATTACCAATCACTGGTCTCTGGGTCATACTGCCCCCAGCCAATGACTGCCCTCTACCCAAGCCCCTCCTCTGGCAGCCATCTTCATATTTGGTAGCACGTAAAAGGGCAGTAGGACCAAGAGAAGAGCCGCAGAGGGGTTGGAGGCAGGGTTTGCATGTGAATCCATGCCAGGCCCATGCTGGAGAACAACAGTTACAGGTAAGTAATTTGTTCCTTCTCCAGCACGGGGTCTGGCATGATTCACATGTTCATGAATACAAGATTACATAGCAGTACACACATGCACAACCACAGGAGGTGGCAAGGCTCAACATTAAGCATCTCTTACCTCCTCACCAGGCTCACCTTCAAGCAAACAGGTTGCACAGCACTGCCTGGCCGACTCTGGACTCCTCCCTGGAATCCCGGTCGACGCAGTAGAATCTCATGAAGGTGTGCGTCGACCTCCATGTAGCAGCCCTGCAGATGTCCAGCAGGGGCACACCAGACAGGAACGCCGTAGTAGCAGCGATCGCTCTGGTTGAATGGGCTCTCGGACGGCCGGACAACGGTCAGTTTGCCAACCGGTAACAGTGCATGATGCAGCCGGAGAGCCATCTGGAAATGGAAGCCTTGGAGAGGCCCTTCCCTTGGTTCACAGCGCCAAAGTTCACAAACAGCTGTGATGTCTTCTGAAAATTCTTCGTGCGGTCCACGTAGAACTTCAGCGCTCTAGCTACATCCAGCGAGTGCAAAGTCCTCTCAGCCGGCGAAGGGAAGAAAACAGGTAACATCAAGGGCTCGTTGAGATGGAAGTCCGACGGTACCTTGGGCATAATGGAGAGGTGCGTCCTCAGCACTACCCTCGATAAGAACTTCAGCGGCGCCAAATGCAAAGGCTCGAATGGAGGGCCCATGAGCCTGGTCAGCACCACATTGAGCTCCCACACCGAGGCCGGAGCCTTCACCGGCGGGAACAAGCAGAACAGTCCTTTCATGAACTCCTTCACCAGATGGTACAACCACAGCGACGACCGCCCCAGAGTTCTGAGATAGCCGCCAGATGAATTTTGATGGATGCATGCGCCAGCCCCACCTTGGCCAGGGACAGCAAGTACGGCAGCACTTGAGGGGCCGTAATCCGTAGAGGGTTGATCTTCCCTGCACAGCACCAGACAGAGAACCTCTTCCATTTGTGTCCATAGCACTTAACGGTCGAGGAAGCCCTGGCCTTGGCAAGTACCTCCTTGTAGTCCGGCGGGATGTCGTAGCCTCCGAACTCTAGTGCTGCAGGAGCCAGACCTGCAGATTCAGCGACCCTGGGTCGTGGTGCAGGATCGCGCCTCCTTCCCTGGCGAGATCTGCGTCCGTCGGAACCTTGACTGGAAAGGACGCTGACATGTCCAGAAGGTCCGGGTACCATAGCTGTCTCGGCCACGCCGGTGCGACTAGGAAAATCATGCACCGGGACCGTCTGAGTTTACTGATGAGTCGCAGAAGCAACGGTGGGAACACAGAGGAACAGGCTGTCCCAGGGGATGGAGAATGCATCGCCCATGCTACCCAGTTGGGGAAACCTGCTGGAAAACCTCTGGCACTTGGTGTTCATCGCCGTCGTGAACAGATCTATCTGGGGATTGCCCCATCGTCGGAATAGTAGATCCACTTGATTGTGCAGGAGCTCTCACTCGTGGCACGAGCGCAACTCCCTGCTGAGTGAGTCAGTCGACGGTGTTCTTTACTCCTGCCAGGTGGAAGGGAACCAGGAACATCCCCTGGCCGAGGGCCCAGTGCCACATGTCCTGTGCTTCCTTAGATAGAGCTGGGGATCTGGTGCCCCCCCTGCTTCCGGATGTATAACATCGTGGTGGTGTTGTCAGTGAAGACCCGTACCACTTTGCCCTTGAGGGACGGGAGGAAGGACCGGAGGGCTCCAGGACATTGATGTGTAGAGACCTCGTCTCCGGTAGCCAAATGCCTCTTGCATGGAGATCTCCGGTGTGTGCACCCCATCCCTCCAGGGAGGGGTCCGTCGTCACCGTTTCCTGATGCGATGGGGTCTGTAAGTCCATGCCCGCCATGAGATGCAAGCGGGTGCCCCACCATTGGATCGCCTGCCGGAATGTCTCGTTGAGGGCGATCTGGTCTTCGAAGCTTCCCGTCACTTGTACCCAACGGGCATCGAGGAACTCCTGCAGCAGCCGCACCCGTAACCTGCATAGTCGCACGAGGTAGATGCATGACATCATGCCGAGCAGGGACTTGATGGACCTCACCCTGGCAACCTCTGGTCATCAGCCGTTGTACCTTGCCCAGGATGGCCTTTATCCTCTCCTCCGACGGGGACGCCAGCCCTGCCACAGTGTCGAGTCTGGCTCCCAGGAATAGGGTGTCCTGCGATGGTGCCAAGCAGGCCTTCGCAAAGTTTGAGAACCCCAGTTCTGTGAGCAGGCGGACAGTCCTCGCTGTGTGGTCGACAGCGAGTTCTCTTTACTTCGCGCAGATGAGCCATTTGTCCAGGTAGGGGTAGACATGGATCCCGTGCAGGTGCAGCCGTGCTGCCACTGGTGCCAGGCACTTGGTGAAGACCCCTGGCGCCGACTTCAAATCAAAGGGCAGTGCCTTGAACTGATAGTGCCTTCCGTGGACCACAAAGCGCAGAAACGTTTGATGTCCTTTGTGTATGGGCATGTGGAAGTAGGCATCCTCCAAGTCCAGCGATGACAGGAAGTCACCTTCCTCCAATTGTCCCAGCACGCGTTGGAGGGTGACCATTCGGAACTTCTGGGATTTGATTAATTTGTTGAGGCTGTGGAGGTGTAGAATTGCCCACCAGCTGCCGGTCTTCTTTCGGACGAGGAAGCACCGCGAGTATACTCCGGAGCCCCAGAGCCTCTTTGGGACGAGTTCTATCGCGCCCTTCTTCAGCATTGCTCATACCTCCAGAAGCAACTGTGGAATGTGGTTTTCCTTCCTTGTCGCTGGTGGAAAATGGGGACACTTCTTTTGGAACTCAGAGTGTGCCCGTGGGCCAGGGCATCCAGCACCCAACGGTCGGTGGAGATGGACTTCCACGCGCTGATTAAGTTCGCCAGCCGGCCTCCCACCGGGGTGCTCGAGTGGGGCCCCGACATCACGGCCAGTTCAGTCTTGCTTCGCCACCTTTGGCCCCTTGGCGACAACTATGGTGTCCACCTGCCTTGTTGCGGCCTCCGTATGCTTCCTGCGACGAAGAGCGGCCTTCCTGTCGGAATGACGAGGAGCTGCCGCCAAATCCTTTGGAGGCACCTTGAGACTTGCCTCCAGAGGTCTGAAAGGACGGCCGTCGCTGATGGAGAAAGCCCAAGGCCCGGGCCGTCTTGGTGTCCGCCTTGATGGCCTGCAGTGACTCGTCCACTGCCTTGCCAAACAGGTTGTTCCCATCTAAGGGCATGTCCAGCAACCTGATCTGCACGTCCTGACTGAAGTCTGTGGCCCGGAGCCAACCACGCCAGCGAAGGCAAAGGCTGTTGCCCATCTGGCGAAAACCAGTGTCTGTGATGTCCGTGGCCACCAAGATGGTGTGGTCTGACGCCACCGCGCCTTCCTGTACAATTTCCAGGGCTTCGGCCCTCTTGTCATCTGGGAGGAAGTCCAAGAGGGGAACGATCTTAAACCACAGCTCCCTGTCGTAGCGGGCCTTGATCGCAAGGGCATTGGCCACCTTGACGGTCGTCGCTGCTGACAAGATGACCCGTCCCATGGCGTCCAGCTTCTTCCCCTCGCCGTCCGGTGGGAAAGTGAAAGTTGATGCCATCGCCCATGCCGATTTCTTCTTGGCCGCCACGGAGACCACAGAATCCGGGGACAGCTGTACCCTGATACACATAGGCGTGGAGTCTGGGACCCAGTACTTCTTCTCGTACCGGTCCCTCTTCGCAGGGGTCATGGACAGGTTCTTCAGAAGGGACACTCCTTCATCCCAGATGTCGTCCAGTAACGGGACTGAGAGGACGGTCTTCCTCTTGGCCTCCTGTCGTTGGTAGTGGAACCCCTCCTTCCTTCTGCTCTTCTGGGCATAGATGAACAGCTCCGATCCCCTGGCGATCATGGCATGAAAGGAGCCAATTTCGTAGGGAGGGGAAGCCCGGGGAGGGGGTGATGGGAGATCTGTTATGTCGTCACCACCATCGTCCGTCCCCGCCGTCTGTCTCATCCCTCGGTGGAGGCGATGGAGGTTAAGGATGGAAGGGTGGTGGAGGATGGACTCTCCTCCGCTTGGGAAGAGGACCCAGACAGTCCAGGTGCCGCTGGATCATCCACTGGAGGCAAGGGTAGCCCCGTCCGTATCTCAGTGCACAGGGTTTGCAGTGCCAGCAAAATGTCATCCTGCCTGTCCATAGGAGGTGCCATCGGTTGCGACGGGAGCGCTGTTGTGTCCGGTTCCTCGATCTGCCACTCTTCGTAGGCTCCAGCCTCACTCTCCACATCTGCCTCGTCGGGATCCTTCCCGCTGGCCCTCTCCTCGAACCTCTTGTCCAGGGTTGCCTCGACAATAGACAGCTCGTCCTCGGAAGAGGTATCCGAGTCCGTGAGGACTACTTCCGCCCCCCCCCCCCCTTTCTCTTCCCAGGGGTCTTTTCGATAGGCTGGAAAGACGATTCCCTCCAGGATGGCAGGGAAACTCTTGGCCTGGAGGTCGTCTCCACCGGGGTCGCCTCTGCACCGCAGGCTTCGCCAGGGCCACCACGACTCCCTCAATCAAGGCCTTAAGCTGGGTGAATCTGGGCCTTCACAACTTTGGGCGCGTCTGAGGCCTTCACCGTGGGGGAGGGTCACCGCCTAGCTCCCCCCTGGCTTTCTCCGTCGAGACCTGCCGGGGCTTCTCCCGAAGCTTACCCGTGTTCTCCGACTTCATTTTCACCGAGCCGGAGCGTTGGCTCGTGGTTGACGGTGTCTGTGACATCGCGCCCTGCCTGGTAGCTGAGGGGCCCGAACCAACGGTCGCGGTGCCTGCGGACTTGCGGTGCTTTGCCTTCTGTTGGGCCGCCATCGCCGGAGCACCCTCAAAGGTCTTAGAAGACCGTTCGGACTTCTCACCTGCTACTGGGCTCTTTGCCTCCAGTCAGTGAGTCGAGTACGACGGTCCTTCATTGTCCGGACTGACATGTTCTTGCAGAACGCACAGTCCTCCACGTGCGACTCGTCGGCGTGAAGGCATTAGAGGCACCAGGAGTGCTCATCTTCCTTGAAGACATTCTGTAGTCCACATCCTGGGCTGATCCTAAATAGCTTGGATCCAGTTGGCGTTGAGGCTCCTTTGTCCTGGGCCATGTCCACGGGGGTAGGCCTCAAAGATCTTCCGGAATCCTCCAAGAAGCGAAATTCGATGAAAAATCGCCCTTGAGGGGCATAGAGATTTCCGAAACGGGTCCCTGTTAATCGGAAGATGAAATGGTAGAGCTTGAGGCTCGATTTGACCAAAAAATAAAGAGTAAACTCTCTGGAAAAATGTAACACACAGTAAAAGCTCGAGAGCTAAAGCACGAGGACTCCCTACACTTGAACGTGTGGTAATAATCTGAAGATGGCTGCCAGAGGATGGGCTTAGGTAGAGGGCAGTCATTGGCTGGGGGCAGTATGACCCAGAGACCAGTGATTGGTTATTAGTAGAAAGACAGTTCAGAAACTAAACTGAAACTGATTTTTCTTTTACAGAGGATTCCCAGCCTGACGCCGGGGAATATTCATGAGCATGTGAATCCATGCCAGACCCCATGCTGGAGAAGGGCGACTTCAAACTTCCCAAAACCTGTTCTGCCCATGTCTCAGCTTTGCTCTATTCACAACTGATCTCTCACATCTCTTTACAAATGTACCAACACACATCCATTTAAATCCACGGATCTCAACTCTTTCATCCTCTGTAACCTCATTGATATTTTCCCTTGAACCTTCTCTCAGAGGACCCTCTCCTGTATTTAATCCTCATCTCCTCACACTCTCTTTTTCAGTGTTGCAAAGCACAAATGCAAACTCGTCTTTCTGGCCCTTTACCTAGCTGATGTCAGGTCCATTCTCCTAGGTAACTCTTCAGATCAGGCCTTTTCCATTGAACAGGTCTTCCTTGGCTTCAACTTCCCTCCCAACTGCCACTACCCTCCCAACACCTGCCCCCATTTTGCCCTCAATCATGGATCTAACCTGAGATGCCCCATCACATGAATAATATTGGGTTGCACCCATGTTGCTGGCAAAAGTCACCCTTTACTCGTTGCCTCTTACAAGGACTCCCAATTCACTCGCTCTACTGCCTTGCATATCAACAAGTCCAGCTATTATACTAACGCTATCTCTTCTATCCGCTCGCACTCTCACCAACTCTACACTCCCCTCTGCCCATGCTGTCCCAAGACCACATTCCACCTTCCCATCTCTGCCAACAACCTTCATCTTGCACTATTACAAGGTTCTGGAACGTGTGATGTTCAGCTGGCTTCCCCTCAACCTACAGGTCAATGGGCTCTGTGATTCCTTTCAATCTGTGCTTGCTTGCCAATGCTCTACAGAAATGGACCAGACACGTCTTTAACGTTGATCACTCAATATTCTTCAGTTCTCACCGTGCTTAAACTCTCAAACTTCTAACACCATCAAACCGGGGAATATTCATGAGCATGTGAATCCATGCCAGACCCCATGCTGGAGAAGGGCGACTTCAAACTTCCCAAAACCTGTTCTGCCCATGTCTCAGCTTTGCTCTATTCACAACTGATCTCTCACATCTCTTTACAAATGTACCAACACACATCCATTTAAATCCACGGATCTCAACTCTTTCATCCTCTGTAACCTCATTGATATTTTCCCTTGAACCTTCTCTCAGAGGACCCTCTCCTGTATTTAATCCTCATCTCCTCACGCTCTCTTTTTCAGTGTTGCAAAGCACAAATGCAAACTCGTCTTTCTGGCCCTTTACCTAGCTGATGTCAGGTCCATTCTCCTAGGTAACTCTTCAGATCAGGCCTTTTCCATTGAACAGGTCTTCCTTGGCTTCAACTTCCCTCCCAACTGCCACTACCCTCCCAACACCTGCCCCCATTTTGCCCTCAATCATGGATCTAACCTGAGATGCCCCATCACATGAATAATATTGGGTTGCACCCATGTTGCTGGCAAAAGTCACCCTTTACTCGTTGCCTCTTACAAGGACTCCCAATTCACTCGCTCTACTGCCTTGCATATCAACAAGTCCAGCTATTATACTAACGCTATCTCTTCTATCCGCTCGCACTCTCACCAACTCTACACTCCCCTCTGCCCATGCTGTCCCAAGACCACATTCCACCTTCCCATCTCTGCCAACAACCTTCATCTTGCACTATTACAAGGTTCTGGAACGTGTGATGTTCAGCTGGCTTCCCCTCAACCTACAGGTCAATGGGCTCTGTGATTCCTTTCAATCTGTGCTTGCTTGCCAATGCTCTACAGAAATGGACCAGGCACGTCTTTAACGTTGATCACTCAATATTCTTCAGTTCTCACCGTGCTTAAACTCTCAAACTTCTAACACCATCAATCACCTTTCCCTCCTGCATACCCTCTAGAACCTTGTCATCCGGGAATTCTGCCAACTCCTGGAACATCTTACTCGTTCTTTCTTGTGAAACTGGCACACTTTCAAGCCCACCCCTCTCCCGGAGGGAGCCACACAATACTTAGGCCAACTGAATTTCATCTTTGGGTTGTACCATCTCCTCTTTCCAATGACACTAAAACAGGTTTCCTCTTTCCATTCCTTACCCCTAAACTATCCACATGTGTTCATAACTGTCTCTCTGCTCCCTGCTGCGGGATGGCACTTTGGTGTCTCATGATGGATGCCTCCAAGACAAAAAGATGTACACCGCCTACCTAACGCCACATGCTTATCACTTCTCCGCTCAACCTCCTTACACCTGCCCCCAATGTCGCAGCCTCAGATTCCCCTGTAGCACAGTACTTAAACTTCACCACTTCATTAACTCCACTACCACGCCTCTAAGACTGAACCGAATGAGCATATGGAAGATCCGCAATACCCCAGCTATTAGTCTGCTGAAACGATCATCAACGCCCTTTTTAATTTGTATCATCTGTTGCAGAATGTTCCGTCTACTCCTTCGCCCCGTAGCAACGTTGACCTTTGCAACTGAAACTCTCGGTACCTCTCCCAATCCCCCTCCCACTGGCTCCTTGCCAAGTGCAAGTAGCAGTAAATGTTTATTCGAAAAATATCGGTCAAACGCATCCAAAACATAACAGAAACACAGACATTCCAATGGTGCATAATAAGTGAATCAATCAGAACATTTCAAAAAGATTCCAAGAAGAAATAACAATAAAAACACACATTTGACAAAATCTTAATATGCAGCATCTTGACCTTGTAAAAACCCACTTTGATACATGGCCGCCTTCACATAGGACAACCGAGCCCATGCCATCATAGAAAGATCATGGCAGGCGTGTACTGATGCAGGTCGGTACGTTTTAAAACTTGCAGGATAGTCCGTTTTCTTATTTTCACATAACCTGGACAATATAAAATGGCCACATACAGGGCAGCTTGGGCCATCTGAATAACGCACCCATTAGACAGTGTTCCCACTCAGCCATAAACAATCGAATCGGGCCCTAGTAACGAGCCACCTTTGATGTTTTTTCCTGGCCCAGACAAGGTACGGCTATAAAGTTGGTGTCCCGCTTAGAAGCTTGTGACACCCGTGCTACAGTCATGCATTTAGCCGCAATGTCCAGGGTCACACCTTCTTTAAATAATCTTACTTCCTTTGGCAGTAGCACTGCTGAAGGAGTGGACACAACCGGCACGGCACGTTGGACTGACACCTAAGCGCCTTCACCGACCTCAGCCAAGGTATTTTGAATCACAATTTTCTGTTCAGCGTGGCTTTTATACTGAAATGGCATAACATTGTGTTTTTCCCCCCAGATTCTTAACCATAAAATGCTTGCGGCAACTGCCCCATCCGCAGTTCACTGTGAACCAAAGCACAGGAAGAAGAACCAGGGAGTCCTAAACGTTTAAGAAAATCGGGTTTCCTTAACCTACATGTCACTGGGCTAACAATATCCCCATAAGGTCACTCCATATTGCACGGCTGCCTTTACTTGCATGCTGTAGACCTCGAGGGCTGATTGCATATGCCGGCCCCATCATCCTGCAGAGAAAAGTGAAAGAAATACCTGCTCCAGTGTGCTCAGACGGGCCGAAAGCCGAATTGGATGTCAGTCAAAATCTCAGCCTCTGTGAGCCAGCTCTCCATGTGGCCCAACACTAGCAGACCAAAAACCTTGAATCCAGTGTCCAACAGAGATAGGGCAATAGAAGAGGGCTTGGTTATCTGCCTTTTTAAAATAGGGAAAATGGTCGCCGTCTTCCAGGATGGTGGAAGATGCCCCAAACTCCTACATGCATTGAAGGCCAAGGTCAGCACCGCGGCCCACAATTCAATTTGGCTCATAAAAAAGGACTGCCGGTATGGCATCCGGGCCAGGCGCTCGATTTCGTTACTGGGCCCCCTATTGCTTTGACCACCTTCAAGGAAAAATATAAAAATACTCCCCCAGACAGCTTTTCCTTTCTAACAAGACCATCATCAAACAATGTCCCAAAATGGGAGATCCAATCCGCCGCCTCCACGCGAGTTCCCCATGGACCCCGTCTTCCCTTATCAGAGGAGCCACTCATTACAAATTCCCAAAAACCCTTTGCATCATTCAGCCTGATTGCCTCCAGAAATTCTTCCCAGGCCTTTGCTTCCAACTCCAGTTTCCTTTGCTCAATCGTCCTGTGGTAGTCGGTACGTGTTTGCGCAATGCTCCTAACCACCGCAGGGCATTTTAAAGCACCTAAGAGTGCAGATTTAGCCATCCTGCAAGCCTGGTCAAACCATCCCCACTCCCCTCCACTCCCAGGTCTTTTGGGGGCCATCATGAAACCCCCGGTGAGGGCCTCAAGGATAGCCATTAAAAGGTGCACCACTTCCCATGGACTCACTCGTCGAAATGTCCATTATTCCCATTAGAGCACTTTGCTGGGTGGTCAATATTTCCAGATGCAATCCAGCACCTAGGATTTCCCCCCCCATTTTATTATTCTGAGAGACACAGTGTCACTCGCCACTTGGCACAGTGAGCAGGATGCTCGCTCAGTCCCCTGACCAAGCTTTTAATTATTAGAACCAATGGGAAGTGGTCGCTATTCCCCACTCTTAATATTTCAAAACCTACAATGAGTTCCCATAGGTCCAAAGATAGACAAAAATAATAGATAATGGAGTATCCCAGGCGTTTATTAAATGTACATTTCTCGAGGTTATCCATCCTCTATGTACCACCAGTCCATAATCAAAAAGGTATCTTTCTAGTCTTCAAAACTATACATAGTGTTCACACCCTTCCAAATCTGGTTACATACTTTCCCCAATTCTAGTCAGCACCCTTTGCCCTTTTGCTGTACATAAAATCACTGCCCGTCACACATTCCACACTGCCTCTTTCGCTCCTGCATCCTATTTGCCCCTCACAGGACAGGTGCACCCAAGAAGGACACCAAGACACAGTATTCCTGGTTTAACCTTTTTATTTGGGGACTGTGCTCACATTGGGGCCAACTTAAATGCAAAAAGGGGACAAAAAGGGGATTCTCCCACAAGAAATAATAATCAGCATGGTTTTTCCAGCAATTTCTTTCTGACCGGATGTGGGTAGCTAGGCCTTTGGGCCCCCCTGAAGCTAATGTCTGAATGTATGGTTCAGGAGATCACTTCACTTCCTCTCCTCTGGTGTTGCATGTATACGGGTACGCTGAACCCCCTTTCGTCTGGTAAGGTTTGGACTCCCAGGCGCCCTGTACCCAAAGACGGACTGGCAGCAAGCATTGAGAGCAGATAGGTCCCTGGTGAAAGTGAGCAGGCAGAGCTAGCAAGGGGTCGCTGGGTTGGTCTAAGTGTTCGCTGGATTCCTCTCTCTGTCTCGCAGAACTGACCGTAACCTCCTAGTAGTCATCTTGCTCCGCCTATGGCAGACCTGGCCTACCAGAGTATTCATATTCTTGTTCTCCCTCCTAACCTTCCAACTCTCCGTATCACTTCTTCACTCTGCTGATACTGGTTCTGTATCAGTTCCAGTCTGATGTCCACACCTCCTATCGGCCTCCTGATCCCGACGGTATCTCCTCCTTTTGAGCCAGTCCTGCATCTGATGTCACCATCAAAGCCTTAAATCAAACCACTTCATCTTCTCTCGTCTGCGTCTTGAGCCACAGCCACCTCCTCCTCGACCACCTCCTCCTTCGCCTCTTCCCCCACTTTCTTTAACCACCACCTTCACCATCTGTCTAACTTCACCTACTGAAGTTACTCCATCTGCCTCGACCTTCCTACTTCTGGCCACTCTTCCAACCTGGTGTCACCACCTCTATATTGACCATTTTAACTACTGCTACCTGTTTCTGTGCACTCCACTCATGATTTTACCTCCAACCCTTGGACCTCCTTAAGTACCAGCAAATAATTCTGTCCACTCTCCCCTCCTGTTAACATCTCCTCATGGACCTTTGTTGTCCTACCACCACCACCTCCTCCTGTCCACTCTCCCTTGCTCCTGGTGTTCTCTTACCCTCCTTGAGCCCTTCAGCTCTGACCAACTATTCTTACTCGCCACGGTTGCCATATCTGCAGTCGCTTGTCTCGCCAGCGTCCATTTTCTTCAACACACTCCAGACGTCAGCCTTCTGCAACCCACCCTGACGAGTGGAAGTGAGGATTTTTGTAGGTCTCAGATCCCACCTCCGAGTTGGCCTTACTGGTGATGATTGCGCATGGGCATGGGGCCCAGTGCTTCGTTTGACTTGGCCATCACTAACTTTTTTCAGGTGTTGCCAATGTGCTGCTAGGGCGATGGACTAAGGCTATACAGAGTGGGTCTGTTATCTTGGATTCTGCATTCCTACCTGGAAACTCCAGGACTTACTGGGTTCCCTTGCCACTAGCACCAGATGCCACATAGGTGCTCCACAGGTCAGGTAAGAGATGATAAGTACAAGGTGCGAGGGTGGTTGACTTCCCACCGAATCAGACATGGTGGTGAAGGTGCGCTACGGAACGAGGCGTCTACTGCAATTCTGCATATGTGCAGACTTTCTCAGCCAGTCCTGGGTGTCTTCCTGGAAAGGTTGTTCTCATTTGCGATGCAATTTTTTCCTGATTTCTGCATTCCTGCTGTGCTGCCCAAGAACAAGGTCCAAATCATTCCTGTTTGCAAATTCTTTGCACCATCTTCCATCTAGTATGGCCGAGTTCATGCAGTTTAAATGAACTTTGGTTCTGGCCAGTGGGAGGTTGATCACTCCTTGTCTGTGGATGTTTGAACTACCTTAGGGTTCATGTGAGATTCCTGGGTCCCCCTTGCTGAAATACTGAGCAGGGTCCCAGTCACCCTGAGGATTTTGTCAGACTCCTTTTCCTTTTGGGCAGGGGGGGTTCCGGATGACTAACCCACATGGAGGTACTGGGGTTCTAGGGAGAGTCACTGCTAAGTTTCTCCTGGCCTAAATGTCTGATGGACTGGGTTAAGTCAAGGTTCCTTGCACTAGTATGTACAGAGCCATAGGATTGGCCTGTGGTGATGCAGTGCGGGGGGCAAAGTTACCAGTGGACCCCCTCCATTCCTTTCCCCTGGCCTCACATCCACTGGCAGTGGCCCCTTTAGTAAGTGCCCCAGTGGCGCCCAGATCCAGGCAAGGGATTTAATCACACCCACTGACACAAAGAACACCACAATTCCAGCATTCAAAGCCGTCCTGAAACAGCAACTCGCAGCCCATGAAAGTACACTGCACTGACCCATTGCAGTGTCCAGACTCCTAACGTCCCTTATCTGCACTGCTAGCATGTACATAGATAAGCTCTGCCGTGCAAATGGTACAAATACATTTGAATATGTATATCATCGCCCCCTATCTTCCCAAATTATACATAATGCCATTAGCAGCCAAGTAATCTTAGTGCACACACAATGTAAATAATAATGTACATTCATCTATATATATTTTTCAGAAAGCGGTTTAGTTTCATCTGCATTGTTCCTAGGCTATAATGCATCAGGAACCCCCCCCATCACTGACATCAATCATTGCAAACATTGTAATTGAAAGGACCCAATCACAGGGCTGCTCCGCCCACTGCGGATACTATTGTAAGATCTTGCTAAGACTTATTAACTAATCCATACAGATAAAAAGCAACTAACTTAATAACTATATAAGTGGCATTGCAATGATCTTGCAACTGGCCATACGCTAGGTGCCACAAAGGGACACATGCCTGGTGACATAAAAGAATTCATCTCTTTTCCTGTACGGTTTGCAAGCATGTTTTGGCTGGAGCACAATGTTCACAAGGCCTAGTAAGGGCTCACTGTGCTGTCTTTTTTTTGGAATGGTCGGAGATTGTAGGCTGCGGCTTCCGTTGCAAGGATTGCACAGATTTCTCAAATGCCCAAATTGCCTCTTGCTCTGTAGATCAAGGCCTTTTTAGAGCGATACTGCTAGTCTTTGCCAAGGACAATAAACGATTCATTTTTAGGTTCACTTAGTGGATCCTTTCAATGACTATAACATCACCATTTGTGTGCAAGATTCATGGCATTACAGTTGTGCATGATGTGTTTTGACTCTCGGTTTCCCAAGATAAATTGGCTTTATCAATGTTTCACCGACTACAAATGTTAACTCGCACTACTTCACAACGTTCATTGTAACCACTGTGTTGATTTAGGGGACCTTATTTTTTAATTGTTTTTTGTGTAGTCTGGTGTGATGTGAGTTAAGGGTTGTAGTTGCAAATAGAACAAGCATTGGCAAAGCCAATAGTTTTGGTTGTCTGTTGAAAATAGTTTCTGTACACATGCAGAGACAGGCAAATGGGGGACAGATCAGGGGGAAAGCAGACAGGGGTATATGAATTGATAGAAATGGGAGTATGCATAAATGGGAGCAAGGGATGATGTGTGAACGATTGAGGTAGATGAATAAGCAAGGGTTTGGTGCTGGCAGGGCGAATGAAAGTTTAATGGCATATAGTGTGAGGATGTATTTGTGAATGCATGCATAAGTGTGTTATAGATGCATGGATTAATAAATAACCAGGCATCGAAGGATACATTACTGTAAGGATGGGACCACAAATGATAACGTGAAAACTGGTGAATGAGTGAATGTGAAGAGATCAGTGTGAAGCCCACAGCAATGGTGCGTCATGTAATCTCACGGTTTACCGGAGTACATCGTGAGTGTGCGCAACTTGGCGTGCTAGAGTCCAATAGTAATGGTCCATGAACAAAATACACGAATATCCGGAGCATGATGGCGTTTCAGTAGCAGGCCACAGACCAGGTTTTCAAAGATTGAATTTGTGGGAAAAGAGGAGACGGATATGCATCGACTGCTCATTCTACCAGCAGCTCTGTCCTAGGCAGTATGCCCTTTAAAATGTCCGGACCTATTGAGTGTGGCAAAGGCTGCTTTTGGTGCCACAGCAGACATGTGGCTCCTGAGCAGGCACCTGCATTCAACATTTTAAAACCTTTTCTTGATGCCTGTATCCATAATTATGTCAACCTTGATTTTCGCAATCACTTTTATAATGCCGCCGCACAATGTATGTAGGCACTGCCACTGCAAATCACTTTCTTGATGCATTGTCCAAAAATATATGGCAGCAACGACACAGTAAATAAGTCAAAGTGTGCCCAGAATAGAATCATTGTAACCTAGAGACAGTTTTAGTCATTTAGTTAATTCATTTCTTCAATACAGAATAATGATTTTTAAAGACTAGATTCCATTTTCCATAAATAATGTGCTAAATCTCATTCCAGTCCAAATATATAAGTCAGTAAAGAAAATGCATTTCAAAGTGTAACCCCCATCATCAGGAGGTGATTTATCTAGACATAAAATATGATAAACAGATCATTTAGTTTCTTTTTAATTGTGCTTAAATGCACCCAAATGTTCATATTCTGCCTAATTCCTTCAACATCAAAACTTTGTTGCAAGATATCCATCAAACAAAGACGCTTAAAGTGGCACACAAAAAAAAAGACAAATGATGTGTGGCTACTTGACACAAATCGCAAAGCAGAGTATTTATATCCCACCGTAATAATACCTTAAGAGAAAGCTAGAAGATTAAGTTGGTAATTGTAATATAAGCATAATTTGCTCATTCATGCTCCCTGGTACCAAAGAATGAAGTCTTTCAGTCATGTCAGACTTGCATTGCGAGAGTCCCTGTTGAATGTTTTGACACCTTAATGATAGCTGTATTACTTAAAGAATTTTAAATCTCATTTGACTGATGTGATACTTTGGTTCATTAAAGTGTTTGGCTACTGAAGATTTCAAATGACTGGTTTCAACATTAAATGTATACTTGATCCAGCATACATAGGCATCTTGTATGGATTATCAAGTAACTCCCAAACAACCAGCATAATGACTATAGGGGCACAAAATGTGCACTTGCAACTAGCCAATGGCTAGTGATATTTGAATCTTGGCAAGTAAGAAATGGTCTGCGTTTTGTATGCATAGAATTGAAGAGGCGAGTGAGTTTTCTGTGGCTGGCTAGTAGTTTGCAAGTTGAATTACTGCCCCCTGGAATAGATCATGTTCTAAGTATCACATGTGGCAAAGGGTTTCAGCTTCTTATTTGCATGCATTAGGATGACAAACTATGTCTCCTTTTAGAATTTTGTTTGTTTTCACGATTCAGGTAGGGGATATATACCACATTCTTTGGACTGTACGAACTGCTGCAACCCCAATTCATCCGTTTTTATTAGTAGATCTAAAACTTCTGCTCCACTGATATTCAAAAATTGTGAAATTGGGATAGTTGCATTGAATAATTAGATACTGCTTGGAAACCTGTGAAATTATGTAACCAATCACACTTTATTAAATATTAAAATCAATAAAATATTTTTATTGAAAGAAAATGTGCAATCAGCAAAAAGGTTTCAGTTTAGAATCAGGTCTAAATATTTACAATTGCTCCTAAATTAGTTGTTGAATGTTCCAATTTTCTCCTGAATATTTATAGACAGAGGGGTTCTGGAGAAGGTTGTTTCTGTATCTAAATAGATTTTTTTACAGGCTTTCTGTATCTCCGTTGGAATATAATCATAGTCTAAGCTTTTTTGGCATCTATTTTCCTCCCAAAAATCACCACCCATTTTTTTGTGTCCTTAAGAACTCACAAAGGTAAACTTATAGTGCAAATCGTATTAAGACTTGATTGATGCAAGAGGTTGTTAGAATCAGTAGGTTTGGTCTAAACTCGGTTTTGATAATTGAGACATTGACGCCAGAGTAATGTGCAATTGGTTGGCCAATAATGAATAATGAATGTCAATTCAATGTTCTGAGTTGTATTTAAGTGGGTCTATGTATTTTAACAGCTTCATATCAAAAGGCTTCATTTTGTTTGTGCACTTTTTTCTACCAGAATTCAATGAATTTATTTTTAGGTTTTGGCTATTAAGTGCTACTAAAGCGCCCCCTTTAAGCCAAAACTATTGCATTAGAGTACAGCTAGGGAGAAATGGTTTATGAAGAGGGACACACAACTTGTAGGTGTTACCCACCTATTGACTGCCCATGGCCATACTAATCCGTATGGCCATCACCCATTTCCTGCCTCTTCCGCCCAAAACGCATCCACTTGGGATTTCTTTGAGCTAGTACCAAGCCTTATCAAACTATGTGCTAAAAGTGCCTGCCAATGTTTTTTCAAAGCAGTCTTCTGAGAGGTGATGATTTAACTGGAGCTGTAACATGCTACTGGTGCAATAAAGCTTTCAATCAGGTCTGCCGTCAGACACTAGTTACAAGCACTGGCAAAGGCAACAGTGTTGGCTGGTTTAGGCATTGCTATTATATTCCCAAGTGATCACACCATTTTTACAGCCGCTACCATCTATGACCAGTTAATACAACTAAGGTAGTACCTGGCAATGCCTTTCCCATGCTTACACAAAAGCCAAAACTGTTGGCATTACCAATGCTTGTTTATCATGGAGGGGCCCAATTCCCCCTGCATCCCTCCGTGCCCCACCCCCTTCTTCCCTACCCCTACATGCACAAATGCATATGGGGCGGATTTACTAAACTGAATAAGTAATTTAAGTAGAGATTTAACTTCCCCTTTTTACATATATATTTTTTTTGAAAAAGGTTGATTTCTGATCAGACGAAGTGCATGACCAAAACGAAAACCTTTAAAAAGAAGTCATTCAAAACACAGGATATGTATTTGAGTAGGTGAAAACATCATGAAGCCTTTCTGTAGGACCTGAACACTGTAAGGGTGCAGATGTACGAGTCTGACAGAGTGGTGGCATGCCTGTTGGCATAGGCTTATTAGAAAAGTAAAGAAAAGGAAAAACCTATCTTGCTGTATCCCCCCGCCAGAATTCCCCCTTAGACCATCCATAGATAAATACCATTACCTAACCCACTAATTGGGCAACAACCCATAGCGGGCATCCAGCTAGCACTTCGCAACTATAAGAGAAAAAATCCAACCACACCACACAAGGCCCAACAGGTGGGCTACTGCGCCTGTAACCTCAATATCCTAACGATCCTACTACGAAGGTCCACCAAATGCCCCGGCACAGGGTGGGACGCTGCCAAAGAGAATTGGAACAAATAAAAAAATGAAAGTATCCACACCCTCAACCTCCTACAGGAGAAACCGTCACCAATACAGAACGCACCCCAACAAACACTGCAGCCAACAGAACATACATAAGAGAAAAATCCCTATATCTTACACCGTAGCTCGCAACAACCACAGCATCCAGACATGCTGACAACCAACTGGAACCCCACAAAAAAAAGGAGAGGACCCCAGCAGAGAAAGGTCCGAAACCAAAGCCCTCTCTCTGTACATCACAAAAACACAAGGGCACTGCCAGGAACCCCATCAAAACATAGAAGACTATGAAGCAGATGAATTCATCAACCCAACCATCAACCTAACAGACTGCCTTAATGACGAAGCAGACTCCATGGATCACCAACGAATCTCAGAGCAACACAGAAGCAATCGTACTAAAGAACCGGAAGACAAAATGTGGTTAGAAAAAGACAAACCTAAACACGTCAAAAAGATCCATTGCAACCTAATCAACGCTAGATCAATGTCCAAGCATGCCACAGAGATTTACGACCTCCTGGGCGACAGGGGTATATTCATAACCGAAAAATGGCTAGACGTCAATTGCAAAATTACACTCCATAACTGCCTCCGTGACAATTTTAAGTGCTCACAAGCCAACAGGAAAAACAAAAAGGACTGGCGATAGCACACAATGAACACCTGAAAATTGAAACTGAATACCATTAAGCATCAAAAACTGAATCCCTAATCCTTAGCCCAACAGCAAGCCCAAAAACAAACCTCAAATTCATCCTGTTATACAGACCACCGACATATGATGCAACCTTCATGGACACCTTCACTGAAGCCATCAACAACCTAGCCATGGAGCAGGAACACCTGATAATCCTTGGAGACTTCAACATCTGGTTTGACGAAAAAACCGCCAACACAAAAATCACTAGCCAAACTGAATACAATGAAACTACATCAGCTAGTCAAAAGGAGCAACTCACGCATCGGGACATACACTAGATGCAATCTTCGCCAAAACCTCATCACCACAGCGCCACCAATACAGATGCTGTGAAGCTACCACCTCATCATCCCTTTAGTGATCACGCTAGCTACATCAACTCCCAAACAACCAGACAAACTCCAGGCTACCATGAAAAAAAAATGGAGGACCCTCAAAAATAGCAACCTATTAGAACTACTTGAAATCAACAAACCACCTGCAGCAAATCTGGATGAAGATGCCCTTTACAGAAAAACAGAATGAATGCACAAATCGATCACCAGAATAGACGAAATCTCCAAGGAAAAACCTTTCAACTATCGCGCAAAAGAGCAACAGCAAAATGGTGTATCCAGCTATTCAGCGCCATGAAAAGGACAAACAAAGCCGGAACTAGATTGGAGGGGAAAAAAATGACCTGGTGAAGAAGTCACAATTCCAATGACAAAGCCACTCATACAAAAATGAAATCCATTGGGACAAAAAGAAATACTACAACAGAATCTGCAAAGCCACCAACACCCAAAAAGAACTGTTTAAAATCAAACGAAATGAGAACCCCCCCTCCGCCCCAGATGCAACAACACACTGATACCTTCACTGAAACTATGCAACTACCTTGCAGACCACTTAAAAAATAAAATCAGCACCATCCAACAGATCACACAAAGCAGTCCAAGCAGCTACAACATACAACCTACCCAGCCATCCGAGGATTGCCAGAAAAAAAACTACCAAGCTTCCCCCAAATATCAGCAGAGACATTCATCAAGCTGGTAAGTAATAGCAACAAAGCTGGATACCCATAGATTCCTGCCCCAGACATCTACAAATCAATCCTCACACTAGGAACACCAATGGAATACTACAGAAACCTTTTCAACCAATCACTTTCAACTGGAAAAGTACGGAGATCATTCATAAACCGCATATATTAAGCCGCTCAAGGACACAGGAGGAAACATGGCAGACTTCAACTACAGACCCATCTTTAACATCCTGTACCCAGCAAAACTAGCAAAACTACTCGAAACATAACTCTATAGAATAACACAAGAATTCATAGAAGACACATACTGCTAGATCAAGCACAAGTAGGCTTCAGACCGATGAGGGGAACGGAACCGGCACTGCTCTCAATCTGGGACGATCAAAAGGCTAATGCAGACTCCGACAAAAGCACTGCTCTAATACTTCTGGACCTCTCTGCAGCATTTGATACAGTCAACTATGACATCCGCATCGGGATAGTGGAAGAAATAGGAATCACTGACCTAGCCCTACTATGGATTAAATCATTCCTAACAAACTGAAGCGAAACTATATGGATCAAACCTTTCAAATCCACCTGTGGAGTACCACAAGGATCCTCCTGATACCCATAGCCTTTCAACATGTACCTGACACCACTTATCAAGCTCATTAAATGACGCAGCCTCACATGCTACAACTATGCTGATGACACAGATCTACAAAATACAAGATACACAGGAAGGAAACTCAACGCTAGAATACTGCCTACAAAAACTCTACAGCTGGATGAACACTAACGCCATCAAACTCAACGCAGGCAAAACAGAAATGATAGTTTCCAAAAGCAGGGAAAAACAATCCCTGCATCCCATGGCCGACGGAAATAGGAACAGCACAGATTCCATCAAAGATAGTAAAGAACCTGGCAGTCTTCATGGACAATGATAAACACTTGAGTCAAAAGTAAACGCTATAATCAAGAAATGTTTCTTCCTCCACACGCAGTAAACCTCCACACGCAGTAAAAAAAGGATCCTACCATGCCTCGCCTTCACCCACAAAACACTCACTATCATCGCACTCATCATGTCCAGTTAAGACTACACCAACAGCCTATACCTAGGAATGACTCAGCGACTATTAAAGAAACTTCAGAGCATCCAAAACGCTGCAGCCAGACTCAAATTACTACAAAGAGAACATTACCCCAGCGCTGGAAATGCTGCACTGGTTACCAATAAAACAGTGTATAAAGGTTAAAACAATGTGCATAACACACAGAACAATCCACGGCCAATGAGCAGAGTTCTTAAATTATAAAATAACTGTCCACCATCTGACAAGACCACTCAGATCATGCAACGACATTTGCTTAGAACCAAAACCATACAATAAAAGTGTGAAAGATCAACGTTCTCTCACCTGGCAGCAATAACCTGTAATTGCTGCCAGGTCCCACTTCCCACTCCCTTTACACTTAATGCACCTCTCCTACACTCCTCCCTTCTTTTCTCCACCCTCCTCCCAATGCATTCACATCTCACCGCTATATAACTGTATAACTCACCTCAACTTTCATTGTATTGAGCCTGTCCGTTTTTACCCTGCCCTCCCTCCCACCTATTTTTACCCTACTTTTGTAAGGCACTTGGAAAAACTAAGGACTGTCGTCAGACGTGAAATTGTTATCTTCAATGTTATATGTACTATCTGCACTTGTCTATGCACTTACCCTGCTCTGTGCAGACCTGTACCATTCAGAAAGTCAAGCGCTCTGAATGACTTTTACACACCCCAACAACCCATGGCCACTTCCAGCTAGTCCACAGAAAGTCTAGGCAGATAAGGACCCTCCAAGGGACGGCAAGGAGTGACCAGAACCACTAACCCAAACATTGCCGACCAAGGGCAGGGAACACGCCCGCATCAGCCAGACACACACCACAGAGGAAACAGTCTCTCTTCAACATGCCTGCCAAGTGGGCAGACAAAATACAAAACCAAAGACATGGATAACCATAGATGCTGAGCGCAGAAACACAAAGCTAAAGGAGGTATGAAAACTCGCCAACCCAACACTCAAACCTAAACTTTCCACATACACTCATACAGAAACACACAGCCACTTATCTGCACAGCAATCCTAATAACACATAACTCGGCACAACAGCACACTAGGAAGTTGCACCAACCCGAAAACCACCCTAAAGATCAGAAAATTGTGCAACACCAACCCGAAAACCACCCTAAAGATCAGAGAACGGTGCAAACCGAACTGAACTGCCAACAGGACATTAAAACGTTTCTTCCCCTTGTCCAACTCAAAACTGTAGCACCAAGTCTGATCCACTATCCTGATAGACTTGACTATAGAACTTAGAATTCCAGAAAATGTTTCTTCCTTTGGCAATGGGTCCTCAACACTTCGTTTCAGCTTCTTGTACCCCTTTCTCTTTAACGTGGGTTGCATATCCCTCTTGGCTATCTCAGGATCTGCGGTGAGCTTTTGCCTCCTTGTCTGATCATCTTTGTGTCAGTGATTGAATACACTCCATCAATTGAAGACTTCTTAGCACCATTTGAAGTGCCACAGGTCGAAGGAGAGGGGGGGGGGGGGGGACTATTTATTGCCTGTTGAGAATAAAGCTAAGGCACAGCGGGGATGGGGGGCGAATATTGTGGAAATCTATAGTCCAGGCATAGTGCCTGATATTGATACCCACGGAGTAAATGTGGGAACATCTGGTGCAGTAAGTTTGGCAACAAAGACCAACTTAAGTAAACTTGACAACCAGATGAGGGCAAAGTTTGTTGATGTAAGGGAGCCCTCTGAAATGTTTAGAGCCCATCCATCAGTTTCACGTGTAAATCAATATGAACCACTTGCTGACCCTGTTAATGGTTATAAGGGGAAAGTCTGTGGTTCCTCCTTCACCGCGGTTAAACGGATCAGCAAATATTAATCACTGTATTCTGTAAAGTCTGCTAATGGTATCAAGAAGGATCAGCGTTTGGTTCTGCTCTCTCCCTTGTTAATGGCCCCATCAATTGCTAGTAGACCAAAGAGAATAGCTGTACGTAAAAATAGGGATGTAGGAAAGAGTAAGGAGTTGGAGAATGGTAATGGGAAATTAGGCTTCTTTGATACATTACCAAAGCCTATGTCACTGAACTTATTGTCTGGGGGTTCCCAAATTGGAAAGCAGCCTCAACCAGCGTTGGAAACCGCCAATTTGGATGGAATTGGAGAACACTGTGGACTTGGGGGTTATGATGCTGAATGTAAAGACTTTTTTACTAAAAAGTTGGAGGGGACTAGAGGACCTAAGGCAGGAAATACGGGAAATTAAAGCCAGGGTGATGGAATTGGGTGTTCTGAAACTAGCTGAGAATCGTGGCAATTGTGCACCAGGGAAGATCCCTGGGAGTAACGATGCAGTAATGAAGGCTCCTCCGAAGTCCAAACCCATCGCTCCTGAGGTGGTGGGGAGTAAAATAAATTCATGAAGGGAAGAAAACTGCAGGCGGCCTAGGGGCCCGGATGCCATGAGGAACCCCTGTATAAATGTCAAGAGGGTTCCCCAGCCCCAGGTGACTGGTTCAAACCTGATCTCTTCCCCCACCCCGCCTGAATAAGCTTCCAAATAGTAGACCCCCCCCACAAGTGGTATGAACGGGCAACAACTCTGCAAGGTCTGGACAAAGCCCTGAAAATCTTTGCATCCAAATGCAAGGATTTACAACTAGGCCTGAATAGAGAAATCCAAGGTGCCTTTTTTTAAACCTCGTTTTGCCAAAGCTAGGCAACTTGTGTTAAAGGTCGATGGGGTACAACTTGCCCAAGTTAAGTACTTTGATCATTTCGGAGTAAGATTCCAAGAATCGGAGGGGTGGGTTGCCCAAGTGGCCTGTGCTGCTGTTACCTTAGATAAAGTTGGTGGGTCAATGTTGGCCTTCCATGGTAGCCATGGGCGTGATGTAATCTCCCCTGCCTTGGATATATATGAAGGGCAGGCACTTTCTGCAGCACTGTATGGGGCGGAATTATGGGCGTATGCCAATATGGTGAAATTAACCACTAGTGAGCAAAAACATTTGAAAGAAATTGACTCTTTCCAATTGGTGCACCCTTCGCTTTGGTTTTACTGGAGCTAGACGTTATACCTGTGGGTGTGCTGGCTAGTCTTAGGCCAGCCCTTTTTTTATTAAGAATTTGGAAGCAAGCTGGGTGGGAAAAGCCCTGCAAGGCTCTGTGCCACTTAACGACCCTTAATGGTGGGAAATCCATAGAGTGGCTATGTCATGTGAAAAAAAACAAAAAAAAAACAAAAAAAAAAAAAAATCGCTTTTCAATCTGGAGCGCTCCAGGCTATGGGATGCCCCACAGAATATGTGCAGTAGTATGAAGTCCGTAATTAAGGCTCAGGCAGCGCTAAAAGCATGGGACAATCTAAAAGTAGATGCATCGAGGTTAAAAATGGGTCCCGGGTATTTCGAATGCAGTATGCCTGGGCGTAAGGATTACCTGGACATGATCCAACCGGCATTTGAGAAATCTCAAGATTGTATCCAAGAATGAAAATTAGTATTCTCCCAGTAGCAGATTACCAAATCTTGGAATGATCGGAAGCAAGATCTGTGTCTTGTGAGCAGTCTAGCGAAAAAGTCTCCATCACACTTTCTGCTGTTCTGTGTTAAGACGACGCATTTTAGATTTAAATATCTGGTTCCTGTAATTAAGGAGGCAGGGATAAGGTATCTGTACAGCAATTCAGTATCCAAGTCAGAATTTGCAACTGAATGTGGCGTTTGCTGCTGCCCACTTTGTTCATAGGTCATGGTTGCTAAGAAACAAGTTAATTGGCCAATCAATTACCATTTAATTTTAGTTGTATGCAACTACTATTCTGAGGCTGCAAGAGATTCTCTGCTCAGACTCTTTTATGGAAGTGTTTATTTATCGATGGTGTTATCGGTTTTAAACTGGTGTTTCTTTTCAAGGTCCCTAAATGCAATGATTTGTGTTTATGTAATGTATGTATTGACTTGAAGGTATGCAAAACCGAACAAGAGTCTGCAAAAGTAAAAATGATCCAACTGACAGTTGAGAACTTTATTTACAGTAGTTATGAAAAGCCTGTATAAATCTAAACTACACTTTGAAGGTTTGGACATGCTAGAATGGATGTTACTAAACAGGATTGTCTGTACTACCCTTGTTACATATTTTGGCAGGAATCAGATTGAACACAACATTTATGAACCACTGAATAGACTAGGAATCCTCATTCATAATTGGAGAAAGGAATTTAGTAAATCACTCCAAATGTTATTTTATGTTCCTCCCGTGTGCCACTAGGGTACAGAGTAACCTGTGCTCTAGTGTCTACACCCACAAAACCTAAGTGAGTTTAGGTAGTGTACCACAATCTTTAAAAAATGTAATGTTTTTTTTAATTTGATGGTAGGCTGTGTGGACTAACAATTGCTTTCCCAAAATGAAGGGCGGCATTGTCACTGTACATCACTTTGATGATGTTGCACCCACAATATCTGGCACCATTCCCACTGAAAATCAGTTTCTCAATGCTTCACACACAAAATTTGTCGCCATTGTCTATGTAGAGCAATTTGATGATGTTTCACAAACAACGTATAATAATGTTCTCACTGAAAATAATTTTCATAATGCGGTGCACAAAAAATACACAAGTGTAGTGTACTGCTTCATCAGAAGACACAAGATGCAGGTAAGACACTGGAGCCAGCAGGTACAAAAAGTAGAAGTGCTTTATGTTTCAAGGCATAAGTTAGGAGAGCATAGATCACATCCTCCTCTCAGTAATGTTTCCCATCCTGAATGAGTAACTCATCCATGGAACCCAGGGTTCCACCACTAGTCAACATTCTATGGTTTGCATTGCACATGGCAATGTAAGCCACACACTACACAACACATCCCCCCCTTCCTTATTAGCCTATAGAATGGTGTGAACACAGCCATGCACAGGTCCCATGCACAGCAAAACCAACGTCAGTAACAAAACCACATTCACAACCACCTGAGGGTATTTCACCAACCACGTAACTAACGTTCAGAAACATCACAGGAAACATACCACCATCTATCCGGGACTACCATCCCCGAATCTCAAAGCCACCACCTTCAAGCACAAACCACATTCTCAACCATCTTGGCATATTCACCTCTCAGCCCGCCTGCCACCCAGGGTCTCTGGCCTGCCACACCCGAGCACATTCGCAACCTCCACACAAACATATAATTACTTGGTAACCGAGACATTTACAACCACCTATAAAAAAGCAAGCCCATCAAAACTTCCCACCAAAGGGACCTCGCACTGGGATCCTGTCAAACACCAGAGTTCTAAAGCTGCAAACCACGACAGAGGGCATCTCTACCATACCACTCCCAAAGAGCACACACAAAAGTAATTAAAAGAAAGAAAAGCCGCAAACACGACAAAGTGCACAAAAAAAACATAACTGCACTACAAAAGTAACAGGGAGGCTAAACATACACATACAGATGTGTTAATTACTCCCACACGTGTGCAATATAACTAGATGATAAAAGCAAGTATAGATTTCTATTTGTAGGCCAAACTTAACGTGCACCAAAAACCTCAAACTGTATCATGCTTGTATGCTCCAAGACATCCATTGCAGAGTGCACCACATAGATACCATTACTGTATAGCGCGTGGATGCTAGACACCCACTGCAAGCACTGCACTTGCCGAAACCTCAGCACTAGTAATCTGATTCTCATTAACTATTGCATCAATGCACACATTTCTTCACACTGGCATTAACATTAAACACGAAATCACCCGACGCTGCATTATTGTTTCTGCATCAAATGAAAATAAATATATCAACTTCCCTGTGCTGTATTAAGTGAAATGAAGTTCCTAGTTCATTTCCTTAGAGTCTCCAAACAGTTTCCGACGCTGCTGCACATTCAGAACTATTGAAAGTAGCTTATGCCCAAATGCATAGCTCTCAACCTTTCATGGGCGCTGGGCGGGTGAAAACACCCGATTTTGTATTTGGGGGTGAAAGCCCGTCGATTGCTATGGGCGTGTGGGGAGCTTGGCGGGTGGGAGCTGCGCAAGTGGCTGGTGACAACCAGTGGTCGAAGTGTAAGAAAAGAAGTAGTGGAACTATGTTCCCTGCTGGCCTGCCCAGCTCCTCACAAACCCCACTGCCACGGCCCCTCACACACACAATACAAACCCCCAAACACATGCACCTGCTGTTTAAGGGAACGTAAAGTGCAGTGCACTGAAAGTGCAAGTTTCAACCTCCTCCTACACTATTATTTTTAAAACGAAACCGTTCTGGAACGATTTATTTTTAAGCTAAAAGTATAGGAGCTGTAAAACTTAATTTTAAGAAGTAGAGGAGCGCCACTCCCGCTCACTTCGACCACTGGTGATAACCGCCAAAAGCGGGCGAGTTGAGAGGTATGCAAATGGAAAACCAACTCAACTCAGCACTGCAGCGCGTTTCATTGTCCCACAAAAGTCTGTGCAGTTAAATTTACTATCGAGGCCCCAAGTACCATGCTCGTTATCGTCTCGCACAGCATGTTCCTAGTGCCTCTCCCCAAGCTTCATTTCTGAGGTCACTGCACACAACCGCCATGGAATCCCAAACATCTGTGCCACGGGATCTACATTCTACAGGCCCAGTGTCACCAGCACCTCCAGCCACACATTGACGTCATCATTAGGCAGCAAACAGTGGAACCGCACTGAGCTCCCTGCTCATCAACAGCTACTATGGAACTCCAACATGGAGGCCCCATAAGCCATGTATTATGACTTTTGAAGTCTAGACCTGCAATCCAAAAGGCTCCTTAACTCGTGGGCCCCCATTTCACTCTGTCGGCATGCAGCTTGTGGCATATCTGCACATCAGGAAAAAGTGTGACTACCATTGCTTCGCTCGGTACGCAATTTAAGGGGCACTCTGCTCCTGCGCTCTGCTGGCCACAGAGACCCTATTTATTTAAACACCACCTCTGTACTGCTGTTACTGTCTTTCAGCAAGACTGCCCAGCCACACACTTCTTCAAATAAATCTTCCGTGGACAATCTGAAACTTCACAAAGGCTCTACACTTCTCAACGGCTCTACACTTCTGCCATACATCTGCCAATGTTCCTGAATGAACAGCTGCTCTCATCTTGGTTCGCTTTAAAGACCAACTCGTCACAAATTTGTAGTGTCAGAAGACAGGATGCAGATAAGACACTGGAGCCAGCATGTACAAAAAGTAGAAGTACTTTATTTACGTTTCAGGGCAAAAGTTAAAAGAAGAGGGAGAGCATAGATAACATCCTCCTCTCAGTAGTACCCCCTCCCCCCCCATCCTGAATGACTCGACCATGGAACCCTGAGGAAAGCCAGCGTTCTAACACAAGTCCACATTCAACAGCAATGCAAGCCCCACACTAGCAAGCAATCTCACTGTAAACCACATTGATGAAGTTGCACCCACAATGCATGGCAACATCTCAACTGTAAATCAATCACACACACACACTTGTCAACTTGCCTTCCCATGTCCGGCGAGGCATCTGGTCCATCACAGGTGGACTGCAGAAAGGAGAAACATGGGCAGGCAGGCAAGAGGAAGGACTCACCCGAGGTGGGTGGGCTACAGAAACTGGGAAGACTGGAGCAAAAGTGAACAAGAGGGACAAGACAAATAGTGGCATGGGCATGGACTCAACAGCTACCAGCTGACTGCAGCAAATGTCAACAAGTAGGTTGAGATGCCATTCAGAAGCTCCTACACAGACATTTCCTTTGTGACTAATAGCCAGCCTACTCGAAGGCACAAAAAGAGAAAGCATGCAAGAGATGAAAGGGAAGGAGCCATCACATAATATGGTAAACTTTTTTTTTTAGGTAGTCCTAGGATTGGAATGACAAGAGCATTTCTCCAGTCAGGGTGTGCCTGCCCGTGTTATGCAAGTGTCAGGTGCTCAGCGTACTAGATGAATGATCCATAGGAAGGACACAGCAAGTCCATCTACTTGGCATCCTTACAGGTATTCGAAAGGTCCATATACATAGTGATAGGAAAGGCAGGTGAGCATGCAGCAAAGTAAAAGATGTTCTTCAATCTATGCTACAGTAGGAGGAGCTGCGAAGGGGCAGTCTTACTAGGAGTGTCCGTCCATGCTTCCAGAGGCAAACGCGTGGAACCCAAGATTCCAGCGGAACAATTAATTTGCACAAGACAGATAGTTGTGATGTATTCTCCTAAAATAATTTCTGGGCCCGTGATATTTAATAGATCAAAAAAGGATTGCATGACATCATTTTAAAATGATCCAAATGTGACATTTTCATTCTGTGTGAACAGATATTAGCCAACATGCATTTTGCTCAAACGGTGCAGTAAATCTTATGATGTAATACTTCTGTTGATACCTATTTTAAGGTTCAAACAACTCACTATTTAAAACCTATTGTGACCTGGCATGTAAACCAGGGTCTGAGGTCTCCTGTGCATTTGTTTGGATCCCTGACCACAACATTTTTAAAACATTTTTTATATATTATCTATACTGAGCTCAATAGCTATTCAGATATTTCAAGAATTCAATCTTAAATCTATACATTTGATTTGCAGCTGCATGGAATTTGTTGATTTTTTAAAATAGTTTATTTGGAATCCCCTTTTGTAGTAACCCAGACGCTGGCAGTTATAATTAACTACTTTTTCTTTAAGTGTGGAATGACAGTGGTGAAGGTACTTTGTTTTTCATGAGAGAAATAAAATCTTTTAAATCGAAGAATTTTCATGACAATGTTAATTTTTGTTACATGAAAACTTGAATGTGTATGCATGATAAATGAAATGTCTTCCTTGAAACCCAAAACGAAAAATCTACCATTTCAAAACGTATAATGCATTCCCAAACTATACATTTTGAAATATTTCAAGTTGATTATCTCAGGATTGGATTTGCCAATTTTCTCAAATTACATTGCGTATTGGATCTATGCATGTGACAAATCTCAATCAACGTGGACCATTTCAAGGTATTTGTCTTGCAACAGTGTTTATTTTGTGTATATGGAACATCCCATTCTACCAAAAGTGAAATTAGGGCTTTTTTGACACAGCTTTTAAACTATGGAAATATACCTGAAAACGTCACCAAATTTGGCTTGCATGCCGCTGTGCCCCATAACTTAAAGTTGGCCAAATCTGGTGAAGTTCCACAGATGGGGTCTATGCGTTTTGTTCGAAAAAGAAATCTGCCTGGAAAGATCTGGCTTACATGGACTCATTTAAATGTACACCTTATCTTGCTTTTATGGGTGAGAGATACCAGAGCTCTCTTGATAGCGACACCCCGTACCTAATCTGGTCTTCCGAGACCATATTTTTCTAACTTTCGATTTTGTTCCGGAAATTAACTTGAGTGTTACGTGGTTTTATTCACCTTTTTGCTTAGTTTTTAACTAGTAAATAAGGTCAAAGGCTACATAGGAAACTGAAAAATGTGTCCTATGTCAGTTTTCATGTAACGTTAACTATATCCTTCCTATAGGGATACATTAATGAGTCAAGACAAAGTAAAGCCTGCAAATAACTGAAATGCGAATATTAAGGTCACTACAAACATTTGGTGCCAACTATTTCAGAAATACTAACTAGCTCCCGCAGACTACAAAACTACCAATCAAACCTAAAGTGAAACTTCCCCGCTACTTCATGAGATTCCCAACTATTGTATTAATGTAAGGAATCTCAAATTTAAGTGTGTTCTGTGAAGGAGCAGCGCGGCGTGAATTAAGGATTGATGTGTGGACTATTTGTTTATGCCTGTGAAATAGTGGATTCACTGAGGTTTTGTAGTAACATTGGCATTTCCAATCTTTACAGACTTTGACTCCTGTAGTCAGTAATATAAAAAAAGCAATTGCAAATATAATTAAAAAAATTATATTGTAGCAAACACTTGTTTCGCCCCAAAAATGGGCTTCAGAACATAGCTTAATTAGCTCTAGAAATTACCTCTGTAGTTATTTGTAGGAAGAGATTTCAAACAACTCAACACATTCTTCAACTCTGAAGTGCTGTAAATTGAAGTCTATTATAGATTTATAGTATCGTGAGTTAAGGTTAGTACTACCTATAAGAAGAAAAATCTACAAATATTGGAAATGCCAAAGTTTACCAGCAGACCAAATTAAATATTTAAAGAATCTTAAAGCCCATATGGCTGCACATCAAATCAAAACTCACACTACCACCCTAATTCACAAGACTAATATATATGGTTTGGGATTATGGAATATGGCGCAGGCCACATCTCAATCGGCTCATTCAGTAAAAGGTGCCCTCGCTTTTAAAGCGTTCAACGAAGGAGCTTGTCAAGAAGATATTACGAAAGATGCAGATTACTCACGCAAATCAGTTTTATTATTCTTGTAAATTTTAAGTTTTCAAAAATCATCATCCCCAAGTGAATACGTTTTGAAAGAATTTTGCATCTTTTAAACTGAAGTAGTAAGTGTCATTGTTGCTGTTCAGCAAGCCATACAAGAGTATAATGTTCGCCTCTAAGCCGGACAGAGAATGGAGTTAATCCATACATATTACATGGCCCCAGTACATTCGCCCAAAACCCGAATAATTAGGGTGTTCATGGATTTGTGACCAAAAGGTTTGGTAAAACACAGTATCGAAATTAAAAAGAACTGGATATAGATATTTGGTGTTGAATGCAACAGTGGCAAACGTATTATTCACTCTTCCTCGGTCTGCTTTTCAAGTTATTACTCACTTTCCAATCTGGTAGGAACAGCAGAAAGAAGTGTTATTTGGAGGACAGAAAAGGGTAGTAGTGGACAAAATATGGAATGGGGCTAATACTGCTCTTGCAATGCAGGTCACATTTAGATGGCTGAATCGATCGGCTAGAAAAGGCCACCTAGGTTATATCTGGGGAAGAGCTTTCCAGCAGTAAGACATTTGTTGGTGAATTGCAGGTTATCAGCAACCTCAGCCAACTAACCTGAGAGCCCCTTCATTGTTTAACGAGCAGTGTCCTCGAAGCATGCAAAAACCTCGAGTGGGATATGGCGTATAAGGTGCAACATTACCTGAACTCGCAACTTCTCTCCATCAGGGAAGACGTCTTACATGACAGCTGGCCATGATTACTGAAAAATGACTCAAGAATACAGAACATTTGTGGCACTGGAGAAATGCTCTGAAGTACAATGGCAGGCACTGTTAGTCAATGGAATTTTCCTTCGCAGCTGTGGGTGCTGGCGAGCCAGATACTGCCTAGTCCATGAGCAGGACAGTGTCAGGAATGGGTGACCCATCAAGAAGGGTGGGAAGTTAAACTGCCTGACAGTGCCTCCCGATACCGTGTCCCTGCCCCGCGGGTGCACTCCGATTTGGGGTTTCGCATTGGCTCAAATTGGGAATAATGGCTTTTGCAACCCCCACAGCAGCAATGTTCAACTAAATTAGATTATCGACACAATGCTGGTAGGAAATGGAGGGTGTTGAGAAAGAAGGTGCAGGATTTTTTTTTTTTTTAATATTTCAGTTTAAATTTAAACTTTTCATTTTATCTTATCACAGTTGTTATGTTTTAGTAATTCATTTTAGTCAATTCACGTTTTCAATTCTTTCAATGATCTTCTTCCAAAAATGAAAGATTATATAAATCATTCGTTTCTCAGACCCTGACAATATCCAGGCCCATCTTTGATCAGCGCTCATCGTCTTTTGTGTAGACTCAAAATAAGATCTGCATATAGTTCTTTCTTTACTGAGGGCGGGGCATATCATAAGGCGATACAAACTTTCTGTCTCGTCCTGATTTTTGCATATCCGACAAGAAGGAACAAGTTACTTACCTGTAACTGTTGTTGTCTGGCATGGATTCACATGCTCATGAATATTCCCCGTCGTCAGGCTGGGAATCCTCGGTAAAGAAAAAACCAGTATCAGTTTCGTTTCTGATCTGTCTTTCGTAGTAATAACCAATCACTGGTCTCTGCGTCATACTGACCACAGCCAATGACTGCCCTCTATCTAAGCACCGCCTCTGGCAGCCATCTTCAGATTTGGAAGCACGTGAAGTGGCAGTATGACCAAGTGAAGAGCCGCAGAGGGGTAGGCGGGAGGGTTCGCATGTGAATCCATGCCAGACCCATGCTGGAGAACAACAGTTACAGGTAAGTAACTTGTTCCTTCTCCAGCATGGGGTCTGGCATGGATTCACATGCTCATGAATAAAGAATACATAGCAGTACACACATGCACAACCACGGGAGGTGGCAAAGGCTCAACATTAAGCATTACATCAAACTCAACATTAAGCATCTTACCTCCTCACCAGGCTCACCTCAGGCGAACAGGTTGCGCAGCACTGCTTGGCCGACCCTGGACTCCTCCCTGGAATCCCGATCGACGTAGTAGAATTTCGTGAAGGTGTGCGTCGACCTCCACGTAGCAGCCCTGCATATGTCCAGCAGGGGCACACCAGAAAGGAACGCCGTGGTAGCTGCGATCGCTCTGGTGGAATGGGCTCTCGGACGGCCAGGCAGCGGTCGGTTTGCCAACCGATGACAGTACATGATACAGCCGGAGAGCCATCTGGAAATGGAAGCCTTAGAGAGAGCCTTCCCCTGATTGACAGGTCCAAAATTCACAAAGAGTTGTGACGTCTTCCGAAAACACTTCGTGCGGTCCACGTAGAACTTCAGCGCTCTAGCCACATCCAGCGAGTGCAAAGTCCTCTCAGCCGGCGACGAAGGCGACGGGAAGAACACAGGCAACACCAAGGGTTCGTTGAGATGGAAGTCCGACGGTACCTTGGGCATGAAGGAGGGGTGCGTCCTGAGCACTACCCTCGTGTCGTGAAAAGTCAAGTACGGGGCCTTGCAGGAAAGGGCCTGGATCTCTCCCCCCCGTCGTGCAGAGGTGATGGCCACAAAAAACGCTGTTTTCCACGACAGAAACTTCAACGGGGCCGAGTGCAGAGGCTCGAACGGAGGTCCCATGAGCTTGGTCAGCACCACGTTGAGCTCCCACGCCGGGGCCGGCGCCTTCACCGGCGGGAACGATCTGAACAGTCCCTTCATGAACTCTTTCACCAGACGATGAGACCACAAGGACGTCCGGCCCGTGGTTCTGGTGTATCGGGAGATCGCAGCAAGATGAATCTTGATGGACGCGTGTGCCAGTCCAGCTTTGGCCAGCGTCAGCAGGTACGGCAGTACCTGGGGAGCCGTAATCCGTAGAGGGTTAATCTTCTGTGGGTGGCACCAGACAGAGAACCTCTTCCATTTGTGTCCGTAGCATTTAAGAGTCGAGGACGCCCTGGCCTTTGCAAGAACCTCTCTGCAGTCGGCCGGTATGTCGTATCCTCCAAACTCTAGCGCTGCAGGAGCCAGGCCTGCAAGTTCAGCGATTTCGGGTTGTGGTGGAGGATGGCGCCTCCTTCCCTGGAGAGTAGATCTGCGTCCACCGGCAGCTTGATTGGCGGGGACGCTGACAAGTCCAGAAGGTCCGGGAACCATATCTGCCTCGGCCACGCAGGTGCGACGAAGATCATCCTGCACCGTGACCTCTTGAGCTGGTTGACGAGCCGGATTAGCAGTGGCAAAGGAGGGAACGCGTAGAGGAACAGGCCCTCCCAGGGGAACGAGAAAGCATCGCCCATGCTCCTCGCCTGGGGAAACCTGCTGGCGAACCTCCGGCACTTGGAGTTCGTCGCCGTCGCGAACAGGTCGATCTGGGGTGTGCCCCACCGTCGGAAGAGGCGATCCACTAGATCCTGCCGTAGTTCCCACTCGTGGCACGAGCGCAGCTCCCTGCTGAGTGAGTCGGCGATAGTGTTTTTTATCCCTGCCAGGTGAAACGGCACCAGAAACATCCCTTGGGCGGCGGCCCAATGCCACAGGTCCTGCGCCTCCTTGGAGAGTGCTGGGGACCTGGTTCCGCCCTGTTTCCTGATGTAAAACATGGTGGTGGTGTTGTCGGTGAAGATCCTCACCACCTTGCCCTTGAGGGACGGAAGGAAAGACCTGAGGGCCCAGAACACTGCACGGAGCTCCAGGACGTTGATATGGAGGGACTTCTCCATCGGGAGCCAGAGGCCTCTCGCGTGCAGATTGTCGGTGTGCGCTCCCCACCCTTCCAGGGAGGCATCCGTGGTCAATGTCTCCTGGTGGTCTGGGGTCTGAAAGTCCATGCCCGCCGTCAGATGCGTGCGGTTGCCCCACCACCGGACCGCTCGGCGGAAACTCTCGTCGAGTGTGATCCTCTCCTCGAAGCCGCCCGTCGTTTGGATCCAGCGCGCGTCCAGGAACTCCTGCAACGGGCGCATGCGGAGCCTGCACATGGGAATGAGGTAGATGCAAGAAGACATCATTCCGAGGAGGGACTTGATGGACCTCACCTTGGCCGCGTCGGAAACCAACATCCGCTGTACCTTGCCCAGGATGGACCTGGTCCTTTCCTCCGACGGGGAGGCCAGAAGGGACACTGTGTCGAGCTTCGCTCCCAGAAACAGTGCATTTTGCGCGGGTACCAGGTGGGACTTGGCGTAGTTCACGGAGAATCCCAGGTCCGTGAGAAGTTGGACGGTCCTTGCCGTGTGCTCCACGGCGAGCTCCCTCGTCTTGGCTCGGATGAGCCAGTCGTCCAGGTAGGGGTAGACGTGGATCCCCTCGCGGCGCAGCTGCGCCGCCACCGGTGCAAGGCACTTGGTGAATACCCTGGGTGCCGACCGTAGTCCGAAGGGGAGGGCTTTGAACTGGTAGTGACGCCCTTGGACCACAAACCTGAGGAATTTTCGGTGCCCCTTTAGGATGGGAATATGGAAGTAGGCATCCTCCAAATCCAACGACGACAGGAAGTCTCCTTCCTCCAGCTGCCCCAGGACGTGCTGGAGGGTGACCATCCGGAACTTCTGCGCCTTGATGAACTTGTTCAGGCGTCGCAGGTCTAGGATGGGGCGCCATCCTCCCGTCTTCTTCTTCACGAGGAAGTATCTCGAGTAAACTCCGGAGCCCTGAAGCCTCTTTGGGACGAGTTCGATGGCGCCCTTCCTGAGCATCGCCTTTACCTCCAGGAGAAGCTGAGGGACGTGAAGCTCTTTCCTGTCCACGGGGGGACGCGCGGGCACCTTCTTTGAAACTCGAGCGCATGGCCCCTGGCTAAGGCGTCCAGCACCCAACGGTCGGTGGAGATGGACTCCCACACGCTGACGAAGCCCGCCAGCCGGCCTCCCACCGGGGTGCTTCGGTGGGGGCCCGACCCCACGGCCGGTTCAATCCTGTTTCGACGAGGCTTTGCCGCCTTGACCTCCTTGGCGACGACGGCGGGGTCCGCCAGACTTGCCTCGTCCTCTGTAGGCCTCCTGAGACGACGAGCGGGCCGCTTGACGGTAGGTGGAGAAACCGCCGCCGGAACCTTTGGAGGCGCCCTTGCCTCCGCTGCTCCGAAAGGGCGTCCGTCGTTGCTGCAGAACTCCAAGGGCCCGGGCCGTCTCAGTGTCCGCTTTAATGGCCTGAAGGGAATCGTCCACTGTTTTCCCAAACAGGTTGTTCCCATCGAACGGCATGTCCAGGACTCTGGTCTGTACGTCTTGACGGAAGTCCGTAGCCTTGAGCCATCCACGCCGCCTAAGGCACACGCCGTTGCCCAACTGGCGAAACCCAGTGTCGGAGATGTCCGTCGCAATAGTGATGGCGTGGTCCGACGCCACCTCACCTTCCTGTAGGATCTCCAGGGCATCCGCCCTCTTGTCGTCCGGTAGGAAGTCCAGCAGGGGAGCCAGTTTGTACCATAGCTCCCTGTCGTAACGGGCCACGATAGCCAAGGCGTTGGCCGCTTTAATCGTCGTCGCTGCAGACGAGATGACCCTGCGTCCCATAGCGTCCAATTTCTTTCCCTCGCCGTCCGGTGGGGAAGTCGATGTGGAGGCCGCACCCCCCCCGCTTTCTTCCTGGCCGCCGCGGAGACGACGGAGTCCAGGGTAGGCTGCGCCCGGAGGCACAGGGGGGCCGCGTCCGGGACCCGGTACTTCTTCTCGTACCGGTCTCTTCTAGCTGGCGTCGTGGAAGGGTTCTTGAGGAGGGCGAGGCCCTCATCCCAAATGTCGTCCAGTAGAGGCACCGCGAGGACCGTCTTCCTCTTGGCCTCGCGCCGTTGATAAAGGAATCCTTCCTTTTTCTTCTCCTCAGGGCAGAGTTGGAAAAGCCCGGATGCCCTGGCGATCATTGAGTGGAACGATCCAATCTCGTCGGGCGGAGAAGCCCTGGTGGGAGGTGACGACGGTAGATCCTCGTCGTATACCTCGTCGTCCGTACCCATCGCTGCCGTGTCACTCCCCGTATCATCCCCTCGGGTGGACGGGGAGGAGGGCTGGACGGGGCGCGACGGTTGAAAAGGAGGTGGAGGGTGAATCCTTCTTTTCTTGGGCGGGGGAACACCAGAAGGTCCCGGTTCAGGGTCCCCCGACGGGAGGGGTTCCTCCGTCGGCAACGGTAGTCTCGTCCTTATCTCTGAACATAAGGACTGTATAGCCAACAAAATGGCCGCCGAGTTGTCTTGCGGCGCTGGCAGAGGGGAATCCGAAGGGCGATCAGGGGCCCCGTCGGCGCCCTCGACGATGTCGTCGTCACCTGCGTCGGGATCCATCCCGACGGGCCGGTCTTCTTCCACGCCAAGGCCGTGGCTTAAGACCTCAATCAGCTCTTCCTCCGAGGTTGAGGCCGAATCTACGACGACGTCCTGCCCCCCCTTTTTCTTCCCCGCCGGGGATTTCACGGGGGGTCCTATCGATGGGCACAAAAGAGGACTCCCTCCGAGGTGGCAGGGAGACTCTGAGCCCCGAGGTCGCTACCACTGGTGTAGCCTCCACAGGCTGAGCCAGGGCCGTCGCGACAGTATCGATAGAGGGCTTGGCCGGATGGATTAAGGCCTTCACCACCTTAGGTGCGCTCACCGCCTTATCCTTGAGGGGGGGGGACACTGCCTCGCTCCCCCTCCGATGGGGCCTTCGAGCTCGACCGGGGCCTCTCCAGGAGCTTCGCCGGGTGCTCGCCCTTCCTCTTACCCGACCCCGAGCGTTGGCTCGTGGTTGAAGGTGCCGGGGAGGGTGCGCCCTGCCTGGCGCCCGTAGAGCCCGACCGTTCGGCGCTCCCGGTGCCAGCGGACTCGCGGTGCTTGGCCTTGTGTTGGACCCCCGTCGCCGGGGCGTCCTCAAAGGTCTTAGAAGACCGCTCGGATTTCTTCCTCTTCTCGCCTGACGGGCTCTTCCCTTCCAGCCAGTTGGCGAGACGTTGATGGCGGTCCTTCATGGTCCGCTCCGACATATTGCCGCAAAACGCACAGTCCTTCTCCACGTGCGTCTTGTCCTCATGTAAGCAGTAGCGACAAAAGGAGTGTTCGTCCTCCTTAAAGACATTCTGCAGCTGGCATCCAGGGCAGATCCTGAACAGCTTTCCGGGCGTCGAGCTTCCCTTCTCCTGGGCCATGTCCGGGCCTGAGAAACTTCTGGAATCCTCCAAAAGCGTAGCTCGACGAAATCTTCACCCTTGAGGGGCGCAGACGAATCCGACACGGGTCCCCGTTGATCGGATGGAGAGTCGGTGGAGCTTGAGGCTCTTTTGACCGAAAAAACGAAGTTTTTGAGAAAAAACGTGAAAAAAAATAGCACTAACGCTCGAGAGCAATAGCACGAGGATCCCAACACATGAACGTGCGGTAAAAATCTGAAGATGGCTGCCAGAGGCGGTGCTTAGGTAGAGGGCAGTCATTGGCTGTGGTCAGTATGACGCAGAGACCAGTGATTGGTTATTACTACGAAAGACAGATCAGAAACGAAACTGATACTGGTTTTTTCTTTACCGAGGATTCCCAGCCTGACGACGGGGAATATTCATGAGCATGTGAATCCATGCCAGACCCCATGCTGGAGAAGCTCGGATGCCCTGGCGATCATGGAGTGGAACGATCCAATCTCGTCGGGCGGAGAAGCCCTGGTGGGAGGTGACGACGGTATATCCTCGTCGTATACCTCGTCGTCCGTACCCGTCGCTGCCATGTCAGTCCCCGTATCATCCCCTCGGGTGGACAGGGAGGAGGACTGGACGGGGCGCGACGGCTGAAAAGGAGGTGGAGCACCAGAAGGTCCCGGCTCAGGACCCCCCGACGGGAGAGGTTCCTCCGTCGGCAACGGTAGCCTCGTCCTTATCTCTGAACAGAAGGACTGTATAGCCAACAAAATGGCCGCCGAGTTTTCTTGCGGCGCTGGCGGAGGGAAATCCGACGGGCGATCAGGGGCCCCGTCGGCACCCTCGACGATGTCGTCGTCACCTGCGTCGGGATCCATCCCGACGGGCCGGTCTTCTTCCAAGCCAAGGCCGTGGCTTAAGACCTCAATCAGCTCTTCCTCCGAGGTTGAGGCCGAATCTACGACGACGCCCTGCCCCCCCTTTTTCTTCCCCGCCGGGGATTTCACGGGGGTCCTATCGATGGGCACAAAAGAGGACTCCCTCCGAGGCGGCAGGGAGACTCTGAGCCCCGAGGTCGCCACCACTGGTGTAGCCTCCACAGGCTGAGCCAGGGCCGCCGCGACAGTATCGATAGAGGGCTTGGCCGGATGGATTAAGGCCTTCACCACCTTAGGTGCGCTCACCGCCTTATCCTTGAGGGGGGGGGGGACACTGCCTCGCTCCCCCTCCGATGGGGCCTTCGAGCTCGACCGGGGCCTCTCCAGGAGCTTCGCCGGGTGCTCGCCCTTCCTCTTACCCGACCCAGAGCGTTGGCTCGTGGCTGAAGGTGCCGGAGAGGGTGCGCCCTGCCTGGCGCCCGTAGAGCCCGACCGTTCGGCGCTCCCGGTGCCAGCGGACTCGCGGTGCTTGGCCTTGTGTTGGACCCCCGTCGCCAGGGCGTCCTCAAAGGTCTTAGAAGACCGCTCGGATTTCTTCCTCTTCTTCTCGCCTGACGGGCTCTTCCCTTCCAGCCAGTTGGCGAGACGTTGATGGCGATCCTTCATGGTCCGCTCCGACATATTGCCGCAAAACGCACAGTCCTTCTCCACGTGCGTCTTGTCCTCATGTAAGCAGTAGAGACAAAAGGAGTGCTCGTCCTCAAAGACGTTCTGCAGCTGGCATCCAGGGCAGACCCTGAACAGCTTTCCGGGCGTCGAGCTTCCCTTCTCCTGGGCCATGTCTGGGCCTGAGAAGCTTCTGGAGTCCTCCAAAGCGTAGCTCGACGAAATCTTCACCCTTGAGGGGCGCAGACGAATCCGACACGGGTCCCCGTTGATCGGATGGAGAGTCGGTGGAGCTTGAGGCTCTTTTGACCGAAAAACCGAAGTTTTTGAGCAAAAAACGTGAAAAAATAGCACTAACGCTCGAGAGCAATAGCACGAGGATCCCAACACATGAACGTGCGGTAAAAATCTGAAGATGGCTGCCAGAGGCGGTGCTTAGGTAGAGGGCAGTCATTGGCTGTGGTCAGTATGACGCAGAGACCAGTGATTGGTTATTACTACGAAAGACAGATCAGAAACAAAACTGATACTGGTTTTTTCTTTACCGAGGATTCCCAGCCTGACGACGGGGAATATTCATGAGCATGTGAATCCATGCCAGACCCCATGCTGGAGAAATTTCTTTATTCACTTGCTGTTTAGTTCTTACTAGTCTTTCTCTAGTGGGTAGTAAATTCAACCGGAATTTCATAAAAAACATTCTTATTTCTTTGTCCGGGAATATCACCAGGTACGGTGGGAGGTCGTTGATCGCTCTACTTTCTGCTTTACTTGCTATATTTTCTTTGTATCGAGTTATACATTCATTAGTGCTTATCCAATCTTGGTACATAGTCGTTTCTTGGCATGTTGGGGCCTCATTTGTAGCATTTCTTCTGTTATATCTTCATTTCCTAATGCTATTAGTATTTGTTATTTCCATTTAGACAGGGCCCTAGCGTTTATCGCATCGGGATTTGATATGAAGATTTCTAACGCCGGGATTGTTTGTTCCCAAGTTATTTTCCGATACAGGTCAAATTTTTTCCAAAGTACCACCGATGCCAGTGATTGCACTGCGATTTCTGCTCGGATACGGGTTATCGGGAATGATTTGGGCAACCTCATTGTTTTCCGCCAAAACGTCGCTTCCAAAATTGGCCATATCTTTTCCGACAGTTTAATAAGTGTTTCACTTCCATATGTCAGGATAGGGATAACTTTACTCCTATAGAATGCAATGATCGGTTGGTACGAAAATGTGCCATATTTTTCGTGGAGTTTATATCCTTGTCTCGCCAGAGCCATTACTTTTTTTTTTATCTGTATCTCCCATTCTTTTTCTTCCATTGTTTGACTAATCAATATGCCCAGATATTTATACGATGTTACAATGTCAATAATGGAGGAGTTAATGTGTATCACTGGTTTCTTTTCGTTTGGTTTCGATTTCATAATAGTCATGATTTTGGTTTTTGCTATATTTATTTTCATCTCATTTCTTTCCATATATTCTACCAGCATTCGGAGACTCTCTTGTAGACCTTTCGGTGTTTTATCCAATAATATGATGTCATCCGCGTACATCATTATCGGTATCTTTATTGAGTTAATTTATCGGTGGAAATATTCTGTCCGAGATCATTTCACATGGGAGATCTGATGTGAACAAATTGAAAAGTGTGGCTGCCAGTGGACACCCCTGTTTCAAACCATTCCAGGTTTCAATGTACGCGGTCATTTGCCCCTCCTCAGTTAGTCTTACTCGTATTTTTGTTGAAGAATAGAGCAGCTTTATTGGTTATATGTGGGGGGTATAGTTTGGTGGGAAGGTGGCTGTTTAGAGGAAAGGACAGGTGTGTACAATTGGTAGCACTATCAGAAAGATTTGCATTTTACAATTTTTCAATTCATACAGAGTCAAGGCAATACACAGTTTTCTGGCCAGATACAGAAAGGAGAACAGCAACGGTGTATGTTGAATTCTTGAAAGGGAGGGGGGGGGGGCAAGTTAGTACCACACAGGTCTGAAGGGCTTGAGGAGGTAGAAGTGATCAGGAAAGTGACAGCTGTAACAATCTGCAGGTTCTAGAGACGGTATATGAGGAGAAGGGTGCATTTTCCCCTTATTCTGGCAGGGGTAATATGGTGCTGCAGACGTGGCCGTTTCCAGCAAAAATCTGTGGTAATTAAACCTGGATCCCCCAGCGTAGCTCACCTCCCCTTCAGTCGACCCCTGACACAAGTGCTTCATTCGCACAGTTAGAAATTGAGCAGCAAACATTAATGCTACAACAAGAATTGGGGCAACTATTAAGGTGTGCTAAAGACACCAGGAAAGTGTGGTCATAGTGTGGGAACATTATGTCCTCAATCACTAGAGGATGCATTGATAATGGTTAACTGCCACAAAAGAAAGCCTGGCTATACCAGAGATGATGGTAATAGTTACAATTCCCTCGGGTGAACTGGGCAGGAGAATGGAGAGTGAAGAAATTAGTTTAGATGCGGAGTAAGCACAAAAGGAGGGTCTCTTGACGGTGGCAGTCCCCGGGTGAGTCAATGTGTTTGTATGCAGGTAGCCTCATATGACTAATGCAAAATGCAGATAAAAGGCAATGTTGGGGTGAGAAATGATATCCATTATGGATTAATGTCCAGGGTAATGGATATCTGCACTGTACTTTGCATCATACAAGACAGAGTTTATTATTTTTCTTTCAATCACAGCGGACATTTGTTAAGGTATTGCCCGGCACTCGTTTCCGAGAGTCCTAAAAGGGACATGCTCAGTATGGAGTGCTAAAATCAGCACTTTCAGAGACTCGCTGGGTTAGTGAGTGAAGGCCACAGGGCCGCCAACTTTGGACTTTGGTGTCGTAATAAGTGCAAGGTCGGACCATGGAGGATATTCTAAGGGCGGGTGAGTTGGAGGGAGTGTTGGGTTGGCTCGGGTGGTTGGGCATAGTGGGTTGCTGTCAATTTTGGACTGCAAGTCGAATAAATTGGGACCCGATTTGTCCATTGCTTTTCAAGCTACTTAGTACACACATTTTCTTTACTGCGATACAGATATCAGAGTCGGCCGGGAAAATGTTTCTGTAATCAATTAACTGAGCATGGTCAAAGGCCTTTCTGTCAGTGGATAGTAAAAAGAAACAAAGTATTGCTTTGCAGGACTAGTGGCTTGCAGATGACCCGCTTTGCTTTGGCAAATAGAAAAGAATCCTAAAAAAAGCAAACACTTACGGAAAAGATTTTGCACTTTATTTTCCAGAGATATTGCTGCAATGAACGCAAAACATTGCAGCACTACCCATATAATAAGCAATGTCCAGGTAATACTCGGCTATATCATGTATGTGTGAGATATGACTGAGTTCCCCCCCCCCCCGCCCCCCAACTGCACATGCCTTTGAGGATTTAAGCTTCTGGGTACCATGGTCTCTATTGAAAAAGTACTAAAATCATTGATACTAAGTCCCTACCTGACTCTGGGGACATCCATCTGGCCACCCACGGGGCCCGAGTGCCTTTCCAAGCTGTCAGATGATGGGCCTGAGGGTGGAAGGACGACGATTGCCTGGTCAGCCCTACTTAGTCGTGTGGCAGGGGTTGGTCACGTTAAGCCCAATGACAGTGCACACTTTAAAGTTCTAGTTCAAATGTTTACCAAATCCGATTTCTCCATCAACAATAAAAAGCATACATTGCAAAATAAAACGTTTGCAGGAACACATAATAAAAGGGCACATGTAACTAAAACCAACCCACCCCAAACCAGAAGCATCAACCAATTAATTGCTCATCCCCCCTCACAAATGGATTATAAATGAACTAAAAAAAGGGGAGCAACCAAAACGTGTTTATTTCTTAAACGGCGCATCAATGCCAGCCTGACATTCACACACATTATAAATAACATCAGTATCATTGCGGATCGAGCACATTTAAACGGATCATCAAAACAATTCTCTGGCATTCTGGTGTTGAAGCGGGGAATGCAGTACTGCATGCAGGACAGTAAGGTTTCGCCGTTTCCCCTGGCCGCATGTGAAGAACATTCAAGAAGTCAGGAAGCGGTTACTGTTAGTGACATGGTACTTTTAAGGAAAAGCATCTCATCTTAGAGCAAACATGTGGCTCAACAGCTCATTCGCCCCATCACCACAAGTGAAGCCCTGCTCCGGAGACACAGTGGGCCTCATTACAAATTTGGTGGTGCAGGAAAAACCTGGTGCCAATTCCGTTGCTGGCACTTTTTTTGGTGGTAATGGAATGATCAGCATTTTCACTGCAACACTGAACTACAGGGGTAACCTCAAAGCGGAGAGTCCAGGACTATAAAATAGGGATTAACACCGCCCTACCACCACTTGTAATCCCATGGTAAACTCACAGGAGCACGTGGTAGTAATGGTTAGCAGGTTTGGTGGTAATGAGGTGCATTTACCCCCCCCCCCCTATACCCCTGGAATTAGCATCAAACTTGTAATGTGGCCCACTGTGACCGTTTCCACGAGATTCAATTAAATCCACAGAGACTGCAAAAACAATCTTTCCACACAAGCTCCTCAGCGAGCCCACGTAGAAGAAACACACAAGCAAACCTATTGCCACAAATCTGTAAAATGACCAGCCCAAAAAACAAAATCAAACTGCTAGTGGAACTCTTGCAGCCACCCCACGTGTTCTGTAAAGGATGCCTTAGGTCTCTGCCAATGAGTAGTGACCCGATGCTCAGAGAATTGGTGTCACCTACAAAAGTACTTTGTTTTCACTCATTGCCACATGAGCCTGGGTCCCAGCATACACATGCATTATAGAAACTTGGAGGAGAGTCTTGGGCCACACAGGAAGTGCGGGTAAAAACCAAAATGGTGACTTAGCCGTATAAAGGATTAGTCCTGAAATCAAGACAAAATTACACACTGAGGCATCAATTCAGAGCAGCAAATAATAGCCAATCCACTCTCATAGGTGCCAGTTCTCACAATAAGAGGGCTTGGAAGGTTATATAAACCTGTGATCTCAGTCTACCTTTGCAGGTATTTAGAGTGGGAGCTGGTGACAGGGGGCGGAAGAGTTTTGGGGCAAGAAAGGAGATCTAAGAGTTTGAAGAGGGCTGAGGGAGAGGGACTTTACAAGAGGCTGGAGCTTAGTGTGAGGAGGAGGTTTGAGATTAGAGGGGAAGACAAGTCATCTGTAGGAGGTTGCTGTAAGAGAAAGGAAGGGGGTTGGAAGTCATCTGAAGGAGCCTGGGAAGAGAGCCAGAGAAATCTCAAGGAGGTATTAGAAGAACAACAAGACAAGAGAAGATTTGGAGGAGGTGGCTGAAGAACACCAGGAAGGGGTGGAGAGAGGATTGGAGGAGGCTACAAATGACCACTGAAGGGAAAGGAAGGCAAGGGAAGAGAGTCTATCCGGTCAGATGAGGAGGGTTTCGGAAGGATAACTTGTCCCAAGTCATGGAATATGGGGTGAACCCTAATTTAAATGGATCAAGCTGGGGACGGGAACTGAAACGAGCACCTGGCATCGCAGTGAGGAGGAGCAGGACCAAAGCACAGGAAGTTAGTTGGTGAAGATTTCAAAAGACGGGACACTAGGTGAAGCAGTTGAGGATGGTGACGGAGGCCCTCATAACATCCCCCGCTGGATAAAGAAATTATGTGGGTTCCCCCTAAACCCGGTGCTGAGGATCAAGCCAGGAAGAGAGCAGAGAAGGATCACCAGAAGTTTATTAACCCCTTAAATTCGGGACCAAGGACTAAAGGAGACCAGAACTGAAAAGGTCAAAAGAAGCTGGCTGAGGAAACAGTTTAAATCCAGGACTGAAACGCCACAGAAAAAAGGCCTCGTTAAAGACAGGGGAGAAAGGTAAAGGAAACCCTAAAGCCTGAATTGAGTAATGCATAAACACCACCTGAGAGCAAGTAAGCCAAAGTGTGCAGAAAACCTTGAAGCCCATCTTAAGATATAAAGGAGAATCCCTCAGAGAAAGAGGACAAAGAGTGTAGTAACCCGTAACGCAAACGTGAGACTGAAGTGAGAACCCCCGTGTGGAAGGAGGTAAAAGGGTGCTGGAAACCCACTGAACTCGAATTTATGTTGTCCCAACTCACAAGAACCTTGTTACAGCTGTGTGTTATGTTTCTAGTACCCATGTTTTATCTTGAGAAAAAAGAAAGAAATGTACTGTCACCTAAATTTCAGTCTTAGCTGAATATAGATCCCAGTCACCCATGTGACAAGACTCGGAAGGATAAAGAAAATCTGCATCACACACGTGTAATGACTCCGCTCTAGCTACCTCTATGGGCCTTTTAGAGGTAGTTTTTGATCAACTTCAGAAAGATGAGTTGTTGCTTCCAAAATTCAAATATGCGATTTGAAGAGAACACCCAGATCACTGAAGCGGGTGCATTAAACTATTAATATTTCGTACTGCAGAGTTTAATGTGCTGACTTAACTAATAGTGTGCACAGATGGACAAGTCTCAATTTCCGCTTGCTATCCCTGCCCCATTATCTAGCCTCACCCCCACATACCTTTTCCTGAACTGGTTGAACATCCCCAAAAATTCCTTGGGGATTTATAGCTCTTGAGATTTAGGCATTTATTTGCAAAACTACACCTATCTTTTGCGGGAGGCCATCCAACAGGTTTTTAAAAGTTCACCCAGGGCTACTTATTTGTAAAGGAACATCTACATTCAATGTAAAACAGACCAGCATTATGCATTGCTAATATCAATTATTTAAAAAAATACTGATTTCTCACATCTGAAATAACAGACGTTTGATGTTTATTCCCTGTACATTCATGATGCTCTCCTAAGTGTCTTAAAAAGTGTTATTACCTGTAGTATGTCACACCCAAGGGTTCAACAGAAAACCTGAGGCCATGTAAAGGCTTTCATGTAGGCGTGCTTTGTTCACGCCAAAATAAGTTCGGGTCAGAGTAGGTGATCAATCGTATGAGGAACCTTCCACCTTCTAAGAAATGTGGTCCTTAGCCCATCCCTCTCTGCCCTAGATGAGATTTGCCTTTTTGTTGACAGTCGCTGCATGCTTCTTGGTCTGCTCAATCATCCGTTACAGCCGTCGTCTCTTCTTCCCTCAATCTCTAAAGGATAATATCCAGCGCCTCCTTTGGTTCGTGGTCACCCTCCTTCCAACTCTGTTTTACCCGCTATTTCTATGTTCCCAATACCTTAATGGAGATTTCCGGTTAGTAGGACTGGCTCTATACATGGGGCTAGGGATGGAGTCGGAGCAACCTGGGGATAGCATGTATACCGCCTCAGGGGCCTGCATCACAGACCGGGTGGTGGCCTGCGTCCCCAGGGCCACTCCACTACCATCCTCCAGCCTCTTGCATGTGATCTGAGTGGGCAATAACATATTTTGGGTGTGCATTGCCCACGCAGGCCCATACTCGGTCTACGCCTTTGGCCATATAATCCACATCGATGTCTTGCTCTTATTGGCTCATATTACCAAAGATTGATCCCGAGAACAGAATCGCGCGACAGAGCCACTACAAGGCAAAATGAAGTGCCAGCCACCCAGCATGGATAACAGTTCCTCCACGGCAAGCGAAACCCAGAACGTAGCCCACCATCTTGTAAGTATTGGGCCATATTGTGCCCTGTAGTTCTGTGCGAAGGTGAGTATTGCAGCATGTAAGAGGCAAGCAGTGAGTCATTAGTATAACCCACCCATTGTGTAGACATATTATTGTCTTCATCTCCCAGTAACACAACTTTTGAATCTGATGGAAGAGGAAACCATGTGATCCCATTAATTCTGGAAGGGTTTTCAGCGACACCACCACAGATTGTCCTTTCCCCTCCATTTCTCTACAACCACTCAGGCATCAAGGTGAAGTTTACAGGAAGATTTGGCTTAAGTGATAGGAATGCAAATGCCATCTGTAGCAGATTCTAAAGAAGGATTCCCCAATTGTGGTACACTGCAACGATTTTTGGGACCTTTCCCAGACCCTGCCCCATGATTCCCTAGAAATCTCCTTTCCCAGATCCCTTTCCCACCTAATCACATCGCATTCATTCACAAATGTCTCATCACTATTTAGGTATGTGTGTAGCTATACCTGAAATGTACCCCCCCCCTCTGTATTCACAAATTGTTCATGTAATGTTTGTAGATCTCAGGATCCCTCCCTGGCCTCCACGCACTACTCTGCTCTATCAGTGAGGGATCAATAGGAGATTCCATGGGAAACCCAATTGCCCTTTTCTCCAGTCATTTCTTCCAAGCACCCTCTGCATACCAACCCACCAGTGGGTTTGTATACTTGATTTTGGGTCACGATCAGCTTGTTACCTCTCTTGAGCGAGTACACATAGTATGGTTCCACTATCAGCAGGTCTAGCACTTTTATTGCGACCGTAACCATAATTGATACTTGCATTTTCTAGAGAGTTGTGCTTTTAGACTGTGCGCTAACCGTTACTCTTTTATATAAAGATCACATACACATTTGCTTATAATTGGTTCAGTTTGGATTTATTCTGTGTATAGCAGTTGTTTACTTTGTCCATATTGCATTAATCCATCATACAATTGGAAATTTCTTATGTCTGTGTTATTTGTCATACAGTTCCTTGTTTTGCATTCATCATCATACAACTTATTCAGAATTGATATTGTTCTGATTTGTTACACTGGTAGTGTCTTGGTACATCCTTGTTTCACAAAGCTTCAATATGCATTTCTCTATGCTCAAAGATTCAATATGCATCTCTCAACGTGTGTTTCCCCGCAGATGTTTCCATGGTTCATCAGGAGAGAGGGTGTATGTGATCTTTACAGAAGTTAAAAGTAACGGTTAGCGCACAGTCTAAAAGCACAACTCCCTAGAAAATACAACCCATCAGTGGGACTTGGCAAACTTTACAATATCTTTCTATGTGGGCAACCCACAGTCCCGCCTTGACAATGTTGTTTACATCAGCATCTTAGGAGTAACTTAGAAAACGTCCTGTCCCAAATAAAATCAAAAGATCTTTCTTTGTAGCAACTAAAACTTCGTCCACTAGTATATCATGCCATATATAGAGAAATTTCGCCAGAATATTCATCCTTACAGCTGATATTTTCCCCAAACAAGCAGATTTCTAGGCTGCACCTCTTTTCTCAATTGGACGTAACCTTGCGAATGTTATTGGGCTTTCTGTTGCAGTGGTTCTCATAGCAGAGAAAAAGGAAGTACGATGGGGATGACAGAGGATATAAAAGACAGTGAGAGACTGGATTGGACCTTGAAGGTCAGGCGATTCTTTTTCAAAACTACACATTTTCCATAAAAGTCATGGGAAATGTAGCTTTGTTAATGTTTTGCTTTGCATCTTAAGTGGTTAAATAAATTAAAAAAAATTGAGCAGAACGCTTGCGTTTGTGACACGTCATGAGGGAGGAAGAGGCCGAACATGCACAGATTCGCAGGTTTCTCAAGCAAGGTTTATGTATGAAGTCAGTAGGACATACAAAACAAAGAAAACACACACCAATGCCTTCCTGGCCAGGGCGCTCCCCACTGTTGCCTAAACCCAGCCACAGTGTATTAAGTCAAACAACCCTGCCATTCTCATAGGATAGGAGATTCTCCAAAGGGACAGAGGATTCACAACTAGAACGGACCCCAACCTAGGTTCTTAAGGAGGAGTTCGATAATGGCCTAAAGGGTATGGGTAACTGAAGAGGAGAGCAGTCTAGAGCAGAAGGAAAACACAACTTATATGATGGGAATGCCTAGTCTAAAGGAACAGGGAGTCCAAAGTCCTTCCTTAGTCTAAACCTATTATTAAATGAACGCAGCTCCAAAAATTCCTCCCTACCCTAACAAAAGATTCCCAGGTGTTCGCTCAGAACAGTGTTCAGCCGAATTCACACGCAAAAGAAATGGAGTGCCCCTGTACACTTGTTTCTTTAAACAAAAGTCTTTAAGCATTTTCGAGGACAACAAGGTGCATAAACGTATCAGCAATTTCTAAACAATCCCTTGACCCTGCTCTGGAGGTTATGGTCTTCAGTTGTCTGGTCACAGTACACATTGAGGAACGGCCGCCATTCCATTTCTCTTGTTGGTGTTAGGTCGTTAAGAGTCCCTGTGATGTGTTCCATCTTTTAGAGCTTTTTGGCTTCCTGAAATCACATTTTTACGTGCAGGAGTACCTCTGTTTTCTATCTTATTGTGAGGCATACTCTTGAGGTTAGGATTAGGTAGTGAGGCATGTGTGGGAGCCACCCTCGACGATCTATTTTTTCGAGTCCAAACAAGACAAGCCAGGGGTCCAGTTTGCGCTCTATTCCTACCTTCTTGATCCATGCCAGGACCTCCTTCCAGTATGCCTGTGTTTTCGGGTATGCCCACCACATGTGCCAGAAGTATGCCTGTTCCCCACATCCTCTGCAGCATAGTGGACTTGTCCCTCTGAACATTTTGGAAAGGCGTTTGGGGGTCGTATTGCCATCTGTAGAGTAATTGGAGTCCATGAAGCTTGTATTGGCATGGGATGGAGGTTTTATGGGCATTCCTGCAGAGCCTTTTCCAGAGATCTTTGTGAATTGGGCAACCCAGGTCTTCCCATTTCTTTCTGTGGTATTCATTTGCGCTAGATGCCTTGTGCAGGAGCGTTTGGTATAATTGTGAAATAATGCCTTTTGTTGAGGTCTTCTCACCAAGTATTTTTTCCAGTGGAAGGATGTCCCTCTGCAAGCTGCCTTTCCAGTCTGGGGACATCAGTACCCCCTTTAGCTGCTGGGATTTAGCTTCAAACCTTCTTCGAGCTATTGAGGCGAGAGGCAGGTTTCTCCTTTCAAGATCTGACCGACTCTTTCTAGGCCTGCCTCGTACCAGTTCTCAAAGTGTTAGGGTTTGGGGATTCCGGTTCCGATTCGTGGGGCACAGATGTGGCTCATTGGTGAAGGCCATGTTGTGTGGCCTTTCATTTCTCTTTTGTTCCACCACAGTTTCAGGAGGGAGCCTAGTATTTTGTGATTAATCGCCTTGCTGGGGAATGATGTTCTTGGAGCCCAGAGCCATTCCCCCAGTGTCACACGCCTAAGTATGTGGTGCTCTACGTCAACCCATTGCTTGCCTTTGTCCCCCGAGATGTGGAATCAGGGCTCTGAGCTGGGCTGCCCTCTAATAAGTATAACAGTCTGAAAGATCTTCTTTCCTCGGCACCAGTGTGTTGTAGGCAATCCTCTGTTTTTCCCCCTGCCAAAGAAACCTGCAGAGTTTATGTTCAGTGAAGTGGGCCTTCAGGATCTCAATTGGGAGCATTTGGTGGTAGCAGTAGTAGTAGAGAACCCTGGGTAGGATCGCCATCTTGATAGCATTAAGGCGTCCCAACTAGGAGGTGGTTAACTTTTCCCATCTGTTCAACTCCTTGGTTAGTTCTATTATGAGTGGGGGGAGGTTGGCTTCATAGAGATCCTTTGTGTCTTTCGTAATATTGATTCCTAGGTATTTCAATGTTTTTGTTGCAACTGGGATTCCCAGGTTGGCCAGTCCCTCTTCGGGAGCGTCCATGGAACCAGAGTAAGGGAAGATGATGGATTTCTCCATGTAGATCTTTAGGCCCGCCCATTGCCCGTATTCTTTTATTGTTGGGAGGACTTTGGGTATGGAGGCCGTCAGGTTGGAGATGTAAAGTAGCATGTCATCTGCAAACATTCCTAGCTTCTATTCTTCGTACCCTATCTTTATCACTTTTATTCCTGGGTTCTTCCTCATCTCGTTCCCCAGGGGTTCTATGGATAAGGCATGTAAGAGGGGGGGGGGGGTAGTGGCAGGGGGCGGGGTAGCGGACAGCCTTGTCTGGTTCCTTTTTAGAGTCTAAATTCTCTGAATTTTCCGATTGACCACCACCCTTGCTTTCGGTGCATCGTAAATTGCTTATATCCCTGTGAGGAACCTCTCCCCAAATACCCCTTTCTTTAATGTGGCCCAGAGAAATTGTCATTCGACCCAGTCGTAAGGCCTTCTCCGACTATGAACTCAGCAGGACGCAACTGCCACCTTCCGCTCTCGAGTGTTCCATTATGTTGAGGGTTTTGCCCATGGCATCTACACCCCGTCTGCCTTTTATAAAACCTACTTGGTCGGGATGGATTCGGCGGGGGAGGATAGCCTCCATTATGGTGGCTAGCGCTCTCGTGTAGACCTTTGAATCCGTATTTAGGAGGGATATAGGGTAGTATGATTTACAGCTAGTTGGGCCGTTACCACTATATGTGCTTTGGTGAATGGGGGAGGGGGGAGGGGGGAAGAGGGGTGGCTTTCCCCATTTCACGTATGTAAATAAATAGCCTAGTCATGTGTGGAGCTAGCGTGTTTGCGAAGGTCTTCTAGAATCCCATCGTATAATCGTCCTCCAATGGTCCTCCCCTTGGGGGCAATCTTTTTATTGCTGCTTTTATTTCTTCTGTGGTAAATGGGGCCTCCATGATGTCCCTTTCGTCTTGAGTTAGCCCCGCACCTTCAATGTAGTCGTTCATCGCTGGCTTAAGTCCCATCTCCTCACTTTGGTAAAGCCTTTCATAATATTAGGCAAAATGGTTTACAATTTCTGCTGGAGCGGAGGCACTTTGACCTTCCTCCCCATGGATATAGTCAACCCATCTCTCTGCTTTTTGCTCCCTTAGCTAGCATCATATTGGCTTTGTCAACCTTTTCATAAAATATTTGCTTTAGGAATTAAAATTTTCGTACCGTGTCCCCCATTCACACCGCTTTCAATTCTTCCCTTTTTTTGTTTTAGCGCATTCAGCTCTACATCTCGATATACCCCCTTGGAATGTAATTGGTTTTCTAATTGCTTAATTTCCTTGCCCAACCTTTCTTCCTGTAATCTGCGCTCTCGTTTCTTCTGTGCCCCCCGTCTCATTAAGGCCCCTCTCCATGTTGCTTTCCCAGCCTCCCAGAGTGTGGTTTCTCCCACTTCGCCATTGTCATTATTTTGGAAATACCATTTCTTTAGTGAGTTCCTGGGCAAAGATCTTGTCCCGCCACAGGTGTTCGTTGCACCGCCACCTAGAATCGTCCCTATTCATGCCTTCCATCTCAAGGTCCATGGTGACCGTGTCGTGGTCCGACCAACCCACTATTCGATTGTGCCATTTATGATTCTTGACCTGTGTATTCTGTTCACTAGGAGATAATCTATTCTGGTGAAGGTTACGTGGACGCTTGGAAAAAACCAAAAAAGATAAAAAAGGGTAGGGCTCCAATTTTAGGCTTTTTTTGGAATCTGCTTCCTCCCCCCTGAGGGGTCCCTCTCTATTCCTTTTTTGTTATCTGCCAGTCGGCTTATGGGTCAGCCCATGCATTGAAGTCTCCCTCCCCCCCCCCCCCTAGCACTATGTGTAGCCCTGTGCTCCTAGCTAGTATAGTATCGAGGGCTTCTTTATTGAAGGCATCCTGGTTTTGTTTGGGGGAGTATACTCCAGGCATGGTGATTTCGATCCCTTCCCTTTGCCCCTGGACCATCAAGAGTCTGCCGTCCATTAACAGGTGGACCCTGAGATTGTCAGTCGGACCCTTTTGTGTAACATCAAGCCCACTCCTCCTTTTTTCTGGGTTGCTGATGCCCAGTAGGTCTGTCCCACCTCTTTCCCTCTCAAGGGCCTCTCTTCTCCGGCTTTTAGTCTAGTCTCCGAGATAAAGAGGACGTCAATAGCAGCTCTGTCAAATTTGTACATTATTAAGGACTTTTTGGTTGGGGAGTTCAGACCATTGACGTTTAAGGTTCCAACCCTTAGGAGGCGGATTCCCTCCCTTTCCCCTAGCTTGCCTTCCATTTCCGGGCCACTGGTTTTTGTTTACCCTTCCGTCTATCTAGACCTTCATCCCTCACCTCCGGTTTCCGGTTTCCCCTCTTTTCGTACCCATCTCTGCCCCTGAATATCGCCCCCTTGTGAACGGTGATAAAATTAAACAATTCTTAACCATCCAAGTACCTAAAATGCGGTACCTTTTCCGGAGATGCCCTACTTCAACTGAGGGTGACCAGGGTAAGAGTTCCCTCTTTGCCAGGGGTCTCTTTTTCCATTCCTTTTACTTTGCCTTGATTATTTGTTGCAGGTTAGAGGGGGCCGATTCAGCTTTATTGTCCGGGTTACAGTGGTTTCATTGATTTGGGGGGGGCAATTAAGGGGGGTGTGGAGGTTAATTTCATGTATTTTCTTCTGACCTTGCTTCTTTGAGGTTGGGAGTCCATTTGTGTTGATATTGGGGAGTGCGTCCCTTGAGGGTTCTTGTCTCCACTCTTGCCGTCAGGTGCTGCAGGATTTGCTTCGCTTCCGCTGCTGTGGTGGCTCTGCAACGCTCTCCTCGTACCTCAAATGAGGTGGGAAAGGGGTATTCCCACCGATATCCTATCCCATTTTCTGTGAGCCAAGTAGTTGTCGGCCTGCAGTCTCTTCGTCCTAGCGTGAGACCCGAAAGGTCTTGGTATATTTAAATCTTGGAGCCTTGGTACGTGACCTCTTGCATTTGTTTTCGCCTTGAGAAGGATGTCTGTCTTTTCTTTGTAGTTTAGGAATTTCACTACCACCGAATGGGGGCCCCCGTTGAATGCTCTCCCCCCTCTGTGAGCTCTATGTGTACTGCCTTCCCTCCTCCTGCTTGGTAGAGGAGGTTGACAATCTCCTGTACTTTCTTTTTAACCTGGGCTGGGGTCTCCCCGTCTTTCTTTTAAGCCCACTATTCGTAGGTTGGTCCTACGTTTTCAGTTTTCTAGGTCATCGATTTTCAATGAGAGTTCCTCTTCCCCTTAATTCCCTGTCATCCTTGCATTTATATTAATTTCGACCAGGTCGGCGTTGATTTGGTTGTGTTGTAGGTTTTCCACCTTTCCTCCGATCTTTTCCACTTTCCCTCTCAACTCCGCTATTGACGTTTGTATGTCTGTGCGTAGGGCTCCTATTTCTGCCATTACCCCTACTATGTCTTCCTTTGTGGATGCCTCCCCCCATGCTGCTATTCGGGTTAACGTTGTGAGTCTCTTCCCTTCTATATTGCTGGAGGGTCTCCAGTCCTCTTGTGGGGGGGGGGGGCTGGGGCCCTGCATCAGTTGTCCTTCTCGTTATGCACTTCTGTGGTGGGGTCTGGCTTTGGCTCTCCCGATGATCCACCCTGTTTTGGTGGATTCCCTCTAGAGCCTTGGGGCACTCTGTGGGGCCTTTCTCATCAGGGTCGTGTGGCAGAGTTCCTATGAGTGGATGGTGTCACTGCTCGCTTGAGTTTAACTTTTGGCAGGCTTTGCCTCGGCGGGGCCCTGCCTATGATGCTCAGCCTCCAGTACTTATATCCTTGCTCCCAGTGAGTCCGGTGCTTGTATGGGTTCTCTGGCCTGTGAAATCAGCATATGGGGGGGCGGGGTTGATGCAGATAGTGCCCTTTTTCCTTTGTTTTTCTTCTTTTCTCTTTGCTTCTCTTTTGGTCTTTTCTCAGGCCCACTGGTTGCCCCGTGTGCCCCTCTGTCTTCCCTGCTTTGGGGGTGTTGAGGATGCTGCCCTCTTTTCCCCCTCCTCCTCACATGTGTGGGCCTGCAGGTTGCTCCCAGTGCTCTGTAGGTAAGGCCCTTCTTTCTGTGCTAAGGGGTGACCGCTTGTGGGTTGTATGCAGCGTCAAGGGCTGCACCCCCCCCACGAGGGGGTCCGATTGGGGTCGCTTTTCCCCCCCACGTCGTCTCTGCTGGCGTTATGTGGTTTGTGGTGGTGGCCCTGCCAGTCGTGTGCCCGCGTCTATGGAGCGCTGCTCTGTGTGCGGTAATCTCCCGATGGGGGTGGGGGGGGCACACTCAGCCTCTCACCCTGCCGCCTCTCGTGTTTCCGTTTGCATGGGGGGCCCAGGGTAGTCTCACATTTTGTGTGGTTGTGGGTTGGGCCGCATAGTCCGCTTCTCCTTGTCCTCTTCGCTTCAATCTGACTGTGCCTGGACCAACACTGCGCCGGGCACCCTCTCCCTGGGTCCCTGTGCCTTCAGTGTCTTTTCCTTTCCTCAACAGTGGGGCTTGGGGCTCAATGACACCAGGTTGGTGTCTGCTGCATCCTCTGCTGTGTCTTGGGTTGTTTCTTGGTCGGGCTGTTACTTTTCTCCGGCTCGGGGCTGCCTACGGCGTGTCCCCTTCATCTCCCTGTCTCTGTTATGCCCTTTGGGAGTGCATAGAGGTTCTTCTTGGGGTTACGGCATGCAATGGGTTCCCTGTTGTGGTCGGGGTTGGAGCCCCTCCCCCACCGTCTCCTGGGTTCCGGCTCTTCGGAGTCCTTTGCTCTTGTTCCAGTCGCCAATCGGGCCTCGGCTTTGTTGCTTTTTACTGGGTATTGCAGCGAATAGTGTCACACTTGCCGGCTCCTACTACCTCCCCAGTTCTTTACGGTTCTCTTCCCGCTGTGAATCGGCGTCTGGAACTGCTCTTTCCCTGCTCTTATTGTCACCCGGTTGGAGGAGAAACACGCTAGGCAGCCATTGCCTTCCATGCCCCCTAGTGATCTCCGTAAACTTCTTTTAAGAAGATCCTCTTCTCAGTGTGGCTGGTTCATGGTCCCGTCTTGTCCTGATGCTGGCAACATCCTGTGAAAAGTGCATTTGTCCCTGGAGAAATGAGCTTCCCCGGCAAGGCCTTGCACCCCCTTTGCCTTGGGATGTTTTAAGCTCAGCAAGTGTAGGTATCCCGCCCCAACAAAGGTCATTATTGGTAGAATGTATTAGCCTTCTACCTGGGACTAGACTCCAACAAGTCTTCATTCGATCTGATGGTCTTGCAATATACATTATTGTCCCGATAATAACTCCTAGCTAGATTTTTAGAATTCTCTTTCCGATTGTCAATATAGTTTCCCAAGTGACTGAATGGGCTTTATCGCTACCACATTGAGATCAGCTTCGCACCAAAGGCTTTGCCACATGGTCTGGTTTCTAGACCTTGCTTCTCTTAGCTATTGCACCACTGGTCCTGCTCTTACCCTTTGTCACTCCAATGAGGCATTAGTTGGCTTTTTGGCTTGGCCACTGCACTGGCCTTTCCCTCCTTGGCTGCAATGCTACACTGTCTTCACTCTCCTCTTCTTCAGGAGCATCGCTGATCTCTCAACATAATGCCTTCCCTCCCAACCTCGCTCTCAGTCTTACTCTCAGACTCGGCCGCTACCTCATCACGGTGAGGCACTTTTTAAACAAGGTTAGATTGGCAGCTGAATTCAGCATTCATTTACAGTTCTCGGATTGATCCATATAATGTACATCCACTTTTCTCCCACCTTTTTCGGCATGACTCCTCAGGGGTTATGTTCTTACTACTGAGTCAGGTCAGCACATTTTGGAGGGTCTGTGGCTGAGCCACTGAATACTTTGTCCGCCATCTTAGAGTCAGGCGGTTTAGTGATAGAGGCCTGAGGGCAAGGCTTGTGAACCTCCCACAATACTTGCCCAACTGTTGCTGACCCCATTCATCAGTACAAGCTAGGACTCGTGCTTTCACTGCAGACGTAGTGCGACAAATAATAGGTATGTTGATTATTATTAAGTTCATATAGTAGGCAAAGTTTTAAAAGTGGGAGTTACAGCATTCTCTCTTGCTGAGAAAGAAAAAAGAAAAAGCAAGTGGAGCAGCATGTGTGAAGAGGACAGGATCTGAGGGAAGAACAAGCGTGGAGGTACGAGGCAGTAAGAAAATCATCACCATATCAAGTCACAAATCACAATAAGTGTCAAGCGCTTCACTTCGTGGCGCCTGCTGCCCCGGGTTCATTTACGAGGCGGCCATTATGGGTGCCGCCACATATCTTCCGTGCATACTGTAGCGGTCTAGTTGTTTTCTCGTAGCGTTCAGGGAGGCTTATAGTCCATGCCCTCCCTGCGCGCTGCGCGTTGCAACCGCTTCAGTTCTGGGTTCCTTCCGAGCCTGTAGCATCTTTGGCTTGCTGCGCTAAGTTTTCCACTTTACCTACCCACATTGGGTATTCCTTCTTGCTCATTACTTTCCCTCGGCCTGCTGCTTGCCTGGTTTTCCTTCGTTCTGTTTCCCGTCTCTCTCTCTCTCTCTCTCTCTCTCTCTCTCTCGCTTACCTGGCATCTCTGAGTTTCTTCCTTGGAGTCCTACTTTTCGGTGTGCGTTGTTCACCGCTTCCAGTTCCTGTGTTGCTCTGGAAGGTCTTCCCCGTCCTCGGTCCGGATTTCATTTGAGTCTGCGCAGCCCACCTTCCATCTTCGGCTGTTTTTTTTTATTTTTATGCCTTACGGCTCCCCCCCCCCCCTTAGTCCCTTTCCGGGGAAGGGGCCACTGGTAACGTTGCTATCAACTATCCATTGTGGCTTCTCTTTGGGAGCGAGAAAGAAAGAGAGAGAAAGAAAGAGAGGGAGAGAGGGAGAGAGGGAGAGAGGGAGAGAGGGAGAGAAAGAGAGAGGGAGAGAAAGAGAGAAAGAGAGAAAGAGAGAAAGAGAGAAAGAGAGAAAGAGAGAAAGAGAGAAAGAGAGAAAGAGAGAAAGAGAGAAAGAGAGAAAGAGAGAAAGAGAGAAAGAGAGAAAGAGAGAAAGAGAATGATTCTTGATTGTCAGGTGAGGAGGAGGTTAAAGAGGGGAGGTCAGGATCTTGGGGGTCTGACAATAAGCTACTGCCCCTATAATTAGGTAATGTACCATCTTATAGAAGTACCAAAACAATTGCAGTACTAACTAAATGCACTTCCCCATTTGTCAAAACAGGTGCAACAAGTATTGTATTTGGTCCTGCCAAAGCATTCGGCCAGATTACGTTTTGGACTACAACTCCCGTGATCTCCTATTATTGGCTATGCTGGCGTGGGCTGGTGGTGGGTGTTGTAGTTGAAAAGACTTGAGCCACAGGTTGCAGCCAGAGCATAGAATATATAGGCAGTGCTGGAATATATGTAGTCGAGCAGAGACAAACAAGAACAAAGATGCATGCATGAGGAAGCTAAATTGATCATTTGGGGACTTTTTTAGCTTCAGGTCAAGCATTAAAAAAACCGCCAGGCTGGGGTAATTCCGGAAAAGAACAGAAAGATTGTGCTGTCTTGTAACAATGTGGTGTTGACTGGTTTTAGGGGTGTGGGTGTTGCATGTAAACTAGACACCTTAAAAACTATTGGCCATCGATTAGAATGATGGTTGAGAAAGAGGAAGCTACAGCAAGGTAAAGTCCTATGAAAGAAACATCAGTCCGTATAAGAGGCAAAAAACAGTACACTGCCAGTTGGAAACATGATGCTTATTCTAAAAGCTTTTTCCATGACACTACTAATTCACAAGTTTAGTGTCTGTTTTAGCTTCTTTACTAGGTCTAAAACCTCTAGGATTTGACCTTTCATAGCAGTTGAGCCTAGGATTGGTCTTACTGTCCTTTTGCAGGTTGAAGGGATTTTTAAAAAATTTGACTTTCACAGTGACTTTCCCTAGTTGTTATGCAATCCGCAGACCCTTCAAAACCAGAGAACTGTCACATTATTTCTAACCTCACCTTCATAGCCTTGGAGCAGAAGTAACATATCAACTATCTCCATTTTGTAGGATGTAGAAGCTCTCGTTTGACGCAAAGTCTGGCTTCCGTCCATCAAAAAGAACAGATTATTTTACCTCCAATGCGTGAGAAGTTGTCGGATCCAATTAAATAAGTGATACAGGCCTATTCCCATCCCTAAGATCTATCGATGCCTTTTGACACTGGACCATGAGATCCCCATTAACCGCCTGCCCAATTATAGGCTGTGATCGCTCGTTTCTGACAGAGAAGCCAAGGTGTTACACATTGGGTAATTATCGTTCACCTTCTTGCAGTGAGCCACAGGGTTCTGTTCACTCGCTCTCGCTCAACCCTTTTACTTAATATTTATATGTTCCCTTTGGTCCAGGTGGTGGAGCAATATGGTCTCTGGTGTTAAATGTACTCCGAAGATAAACAAATTCTGCTGGATCTGCATGGCGACTCGGGAGAATAGGTAGTGGTAGCCGACTGCCTGGGCATAGTTCAGCGTGGATGCAGGACAATTGGCCTTGCCTAAATGGTATCAAGACAAGAGGACATGCTCCCGGGCTGCCCAATCCCTTGGACCATTTCTTTTTACTGGTCAGAACACTGACAACCTCTGGTTCCAGTTGATTGCATACAAAACCTTGGTGTTTTATTTGGCAGTCCACTATCATTTAACCCCATACAGGCTTAGTAGCTTTGCTGAGCCTACCTTCACCAGTTGCTTTTAGTGCAGGCAGGTGCAATGTCTAGGCAATCATATTGAGTCTCAGTCTATTTAGGCATTAGCAAAAGACTATTGGGTAAGTTACCATCTGTGTAAAATCGGGTTGTTCAAACTATTTGTTGCACATATTGGACTACATTTCCTCAACTCACCAATCTTGAGGGTGCAGATTATAGACAAACTAAATGAGTTCTGCACTTTATCTCAAATTTGGAAAATGTTACTAGGGTTTGCCCGTTTTTATCTGGCTATCTGCTTTCAAGCTGTACTACTCTGGTTATTTACTACACTCAAGCAAAGAAGCAACATTAAAGGGTTACAGCTGTAGTAAATCAGTAAATCACAGATGGGTGGTAGGCCATTTACAGATTTCAGTAGGCAGTTATGGAATTTTCTGAAGCATATAATACAATGTTTTTACCTTTTTATGGACATTTTAAGAAAGGTCTGAAGCAACACCTTTGAAGGTTTTTAGGACATTTGAAAAAAAAGGAAACTGATGAGATTAATGTTTTACAGGGATCAAGATCCACTCGACACAAGCATAGTGAAGTTTATTATTTTGAGGGTTGGGTAACATTTTCTTGGTACTCGACCCTGTGGTTGATTGTCCCTTCCGAAACGTGTATATGCACAAATTGCATGGTATGCAGTTCCCAGGGCTATGCCCAATTACTCAGAAGTGAATCTTTGCTAGTCTGCCTTTAAAGCCAGTTGGTGAAGACAGCCTGGGAGGGGAGGGATCTGGCGTAGCTCTGAGGAAGATGTGCACTGAGAAATAAGGAGTCTGTCTGCGTGAGATTAGCCTGCTTCAGCTTTCTCCAATTAGAGAAAGCAGAGGAGCAGTCAGAAACTTGTAAATAGTTAGAACAAAACGGTATCAATGAGGCCTAGAACTGGAGTGGAACAATAAAGATCTTGCATTACACATTCACAATGTCAACACTCCACATCACACCCGCCGCACCCCTAACGTCCATACTCCACTTTCTGGATAAAGTTTTTGTAAATCGGTCTGATCTCCATTTATTATGTGGGGTAAACCGTGTAGCATCTCAGGACTTCCGTATGAACTACATAAAATCAGAAAAATATATGAATTACAAAGAAACAAAAACACTGAAAAGCAAAGTTTGTGTACGAAACTGAAATGGTGCTGGATAGGGAAGAAAGTACACAATTAGCACATTCTCCATCTGAGCATGGGTAGGTTATTGCTGGGAAAAATTACTTGTTCACTGTATCTTTAACTTGATTGCCGTAGTGATAAGGCATTCACGGTTTATTGATTGAATCAAAATGATACATTATGAGATGGTAACAGTGCAACTAGGACAACCTCCATTTGTTTCAAAATTTAGTTTATGCCAGTCCGAAGTTGCAACACAGGATACTCCACATACTTCAGAGTCCACTAAACGGCAGGAATGCTGTAAAGGGGTTTTGCCTGAGCAGAATTGGTAACGGTCTTCTTGTGGACTGAAATCATATAATTATCTACAATCTTACCTATTGTGTGATTTACTATGGCAAATACCAATGTGTTAAGTTTCAGTGAAGAACAAATACATCAAACTTATTAGGGGTTGTTCACTATTCAACTCAACAGATAACACTGTTCCAACACAAGTTTCAAGTGAAGCATTGATTACATTAAGAAAGAAATGGTTCCAGACTGAATTTACATAGACGTTTTCTCAGTGAATACCCAAAGGCCAATATCATACCAATGGGCTTAGTTGTTAGAAATTAGGTGCGTTTATTCCTTGATGAAGCAGAATATAAACTTAATTTTAGCTAAACAACAAAGTGTAGTCGTGATCTAATGGTACCAACAATAACTACTGCTCAAGGAACCAGCGCGAAACTGGTTCAAGATTTAGAAGCTGAAGAAAATAAATTTGTGGCAAACAACCGGATAGCTGATGCCAAGTCTAAATTAGGAGAAATTGACTGACAAATGGTAACATTTTGAACGTTTGCTATAGATTCAAAAAACAAAACTAACTAAAAGGTATTTGTGATTGTAAGTCAGAATTGATATACCCCAACTTGGTAAAAGATTTGACCCAGACTCAAAATTGCAAAAAGAGGATGTGGCAGTATCCAGAGCGGGGCATATTCATCAGACACAAATGGGTCACCTTCTTGGATTCATGGTGTAGTGACTCTGGTCCAGATGAACAGTGGATAAATGTTTGAACAGCCACCTACAAAATGTCAGCCTTTTATAGGGAGAAGCAGAACAAGGGCATGAGCAGGAGATTGAAACTTCTAAAGGTTTCCCAATTAGGGATCCTCAGGAATTGTCACAATGAGACATTGAATGCATCAAAAATAGCCCTGCACGGTTTAACACCCATTTTCAAGCTAATATATAGAATTCTTGATCCCTCAGAGATTTTGCTTTTTAAAAAGGGTCTCATTTATACTGACCAAACAAACGGATTAGGCTATCTTAACAGTTCAATTGATACCGTTTTTTGCCTCGAATTATTTGGCTCAAACATTTTTTCCAAGATAGGATGGGGGACAGAGATCAGTGGTAAAGGTCTAAAAAAGATCTACATTCATTCAACCAGACCACAGTCTCTGCAGACATGATCTCATTTGAAAAATGCATACAAAATGAAAATCAACAAATTGAGGGACAATCCCAAACATTCACCTAACAATCTGTACAATAAGGAACACCAGGCTTTATCACTAAAGAACGATTCAGACTTATGGAAAAAACAACTGATGAAGGGGGCGGCCTTACTATTATAACTAAGGTACAAAAGGCGGATATGGTTTTTTGATCTCTTAAATAATGCACAAAATTACACAAATCTTACTATGTACCCCACACAAAACCTCCAAGCACATACAGATGATTTAACTCTTAGCGGGCTAGAGCATGAGTGGATAAGCTATGAAGAATAGGAGTGGGAGTGCTTTTGCTGCCTGTTTGACTGCTCCAGTTTCTGGTGTTTAGAAGATCCTGCCAAGCAGACTATTTTGCATTCTTCTGAATATACACAGACTTTAAGACATTGGTGGGTGCATACTACCAGTGGACTCATTATTTAAATGCTAGAGCGTTTAAAACATCAGTTCTATTTTTTCTTATAGTTGATGCTGGCCACGCCCCTCTCACATCGGGACCATAAATCCAGGTACCTGCGCGCAGTCACCCGTGCACTCGTGGGAGTGCTTTCATGGAGTGTTGTTCGGCTGCTGACCAGTCAGCCGACCAGCCCTCCCACTACCTTCTTGATTGTTGTATTACGACTCCAGAGCAAGTAACTACCTGGTTAGTGACAGGGCTTGCCTGCTGCTGTGCGAGACAAATTATGACATACACACTGAAATAAGGTATGCCTGTATCCGTCCCAACGCTTACGCACGTTGCCCCGGAGGACAAAACGCCTTTCATTGTCCCGCCAAAGTCGCTTAAATCGAATGGGTTAATTACTTGCCTTAAAACATTAGCTCGCTCTAAATCCGTTGGCTTGTATATTCGCCTATATTACGCACCAGTGACTGCACTGGACATTACAAACTTGAGAGCTTTGACCCATAAAACTCATACTGGGCAAGATATCAACTTATACGAGCCTGCCATCTCCATGTCTATATTAGATGCCGATCTCTTGGCTCAACTCCCGCACACTGGTGAACTAGGCATGTCAACGGCCCCAACTGAACTTACTAACGAAAAACTGAAAACGAAAGATATAGCTTTGCGCCAGGTTGCGCAGGTTCATGGAGCGGACTCTCTGGAGATCCAGTTACTCCCCTCTCAAGTAGTAGCATTTTCAGCAAGGCGCCCAGGTGGTTTGGCCCTGAATCTCTGTATATGCTGGTAGGGCTGCCAGTAAATTACGAGTAGTACCATCGGATGAAAATTTACCAAAGGATTCCGATGGATGCGTTACCACCTTTAATTCTGTCAGCAACAAAGCCAAGCTGTCAAACAAACTCTCAGCCATAATGCCTGACTCAGCATCACTAATAATCCCCGAGACCCAGATAAGGGCAGATTTGCCTTCCCGTGATTTGGATTTGTCCCAATCCACTATTATATCCAGAATCTCTGAATTCCGTTGTTAATTCCTCTGTGGGAAACAGTTTGTCGTTTGCGAAACAGACTCCTCGCCCATCATTCGGGTTTCCCCCTACTCAAATTTCCCCCCAAGAGCCAATTCTCATTGCATTAAATAGTGTTTGTACACTCATGTTATACAGAGCCATTCTAAAAAAGGTGGACAATCAGCAACATGATCTAACGAAAAATTGAGACTAAGCTAGACTTGTTTTCTGACTCAAACAAGTCTTGGAAAGTAGATGAAAAACTGACATTTATCGCAAAAAAAAAAAAAAAAAACACACTTCTAAATCTGACCCTAATTTTGACTTGTGTATTGTAGTGACGGAGACATTTGGTGATAATGTAATCACAAGTGATGGGCATGGAGGAGGCTCAATCAGTAAAGCAGTGGAGCGCATTGTACTTGATGGGTTAAACCCCGACTGTAACAATATGGATGATACTCATAGCTGTTGCATTAAAACCAGTGGTTCATTTGGATGACTGTTTGCGAACAAGTGTTTGAGGTATTCCAACCTAGAAATCGTAGGAGGGAAGCCAAATTGAGGCAACTCAATGCTTCAAAAACATCCCAAATTCTTTTTTTAAAATACCCAAAACACATACTACAGCAATTATTAATGCACTAACCACACTGACTTTACAAACATCTATGAACAAAAATAAATCCCAGCCAATAGACAGCTGAGTGAACCTTATATACTAGAGCAAAAGTCACTGCAGCGTGATGACCCCAAGTTAACCCCAGAAATCCTTGAAGTATCTGATAACGAAAATTATTTAGAGTACTCGATGTACTCTTACCACATTACCTGACTGCAATGAAGCAGCATCTTCTTGTGCTTCTTGTGAGAACAATACTGAAGAAGCTTGACCTAATAAATCTATGACGCTGGACTCAAACAAAAAGGAGGAATTGTACAAATTAGAGCAAAAAACATTGCTCTTTCTTAGGCATGGTAGATGGGAACTTAGTAACCCCATTACCATGAAAGTGGATATAGTAGTTGAGCTCGATAATCATCCAACATCACGCCCTAACTCGCAAGTGGCCTGCCCAGATAATTCCTCTAAAACTCCCGTCAAAGCCAGTAGAAACAAACATGAGAAGAAAGTATTGATGAAGGATCCACAATCTCACTGTTCAGCAACTAGTAGGGACAATTTGGCGAAAGGCGCCTATCTATCATTATGGATGAAAGACAGGAAGCACAATGACCCATATCCATGTAGGAAAACTATTATCCTGATATTTAAACAAATCCATAGGTTAAATATTGAATCCATTCAATATACTGGATAGGCAAAAACAGATACTATACTTTTGAAAATTCCTTCCCAAATAGTGAGAACGCATTTGGGAGAGAGGTGCTCTAGCAAAAAAGGGATTATCATCATCTGTACCAGAAAACCAGCAGCCAACCAAAAATGTCTTGCTGCCCTACTCTAACTCATATGAGACGGCCCCAATACATAGAATTGTGAGCTTTAAGGAGTAGTTCAGAAACCCGAACTTCGAAAAACACTGAGATAACATCATGGGCTTGGCTCAGGAAAACCTTGAGAGAGTCAGCTGACAAGTATCAACACTAGAGCCAGGCCTCAGTTGACTCCACACTTACGATAGCTGTGTGGAATACTAGGGGGCATGCCCATCTCATTGATATTAATGATTCACACCATCTAATGAAATATGATATTGTAGTATTACAGGAAACTTGGATCGCAACTGAACCGATATGGCCAAATTACGATAAATCCTGTATTGCAGTAAACAAACACGCAGGAGCCCAACAACAGGTTTATTGATAGCAGTGAAAAAAAAAGGAACTTAAAAGGGTAAATTAACTACATGAGCTTCTCCTCATCCTTGCCTACAACTTGTCATACTGACCCTTCGAGATTTAGACAGTGCCCAGACTTCACATTGCCATCTTAAACATCTATTGGAACCCTGCAGTCTTAAGTGATGACGAATATATTAATTACACCACTGAACTACTTGATTTGGTTGCAAATGAACAAGAATGTTATACAACCCTTAAATGTGTCATGTTTTGAGCACAGTCCTGTCAGAGTCAAATTAAAAACCAAAGGATGGCTTGATATGATGGACGTGCGAAATCTTTTAATGTTAAATGGCAATTTTGAGTCCGATAATCCCCCGGGAATAACGTGGCATAGAGATCGATCAACTGCTACTTTCCATTACGCATTATCAGAAACAGCAATGACAAGTTAGATAGTTTGAAATTATCCATACGTCACTCAGTGATCAGAATATCCTCAGAATTGTTATGGACAAAGCCCAAGTAACCACCTCTACTTATTATAGACATCGAGTTTCTCTCACGCAAGGACACAATCAGTTCATATGGACCCTTACCTCGCTCACCAACAAATTGATCTCAGGAGGACAATTGTTAGCCTAAAAATGAGATGCCCAAGTATACTAAGGCACTGCAGTCAAATAGAGGCATCACAAGTAAAGGTATGCATACTCAGTATAGTAATAAACATCCTTATGATCAAACTATAGGCTTAGCCAAAAAAGAAAAAAAATGAGGCAATTGAGAAGAATTTAAACATTGAAAATGAGCGAATGATAAATCTGAAGACAAACTACAAAACATTTTGCCACTACCACATCTCTAACTGTTAAGAGATGATAGGGGGGCCCCCATGTGAAGCAGCTGTGGTGGGGTTCACAGAAATAAAATACAAATAGTCCCAGAGCTGCTAGTTAATTATTTTGGAATCTAATGTTCCTTATTCATGTGCATGTATCCAAAAACAGATATCCACCTAATTTTCTATTAAGGGTCTGAATGTAAACATTGGTTGTATCATTTTTATCTTTAATAAGTTGAATTTCAAAACATAGAAGTGTATCGTAAAAAGAAAAAAAGGAAAATAGTATTCAATAAGCACAACATAATTTTTTGAAAATGCAAACAAACAAGTGTTCCAAATACCAAACTAAATTAGAAAATATTGAAAAGATACATACAGATTATAGTCCAAATCAAAAATAATTTGCTCAACCTTTTATGAGAGCTAGATGTACAACTTTTTCTAGCCCTTTCACTATTTTGCTTTTTATCCTAGCAGGTCTGTCTACCACATCTCTAAGACATAATACAAATACCTTAGAATTTGACCGATTGGACATTAAGTTACTTATTCAGAACCTAAGTGCCTCAAGTGCCCCTGAGCCCAATGGCCTATCGAATGCAACCTTAAAAGGTAACCCAGATGCATGGCGTAACGTCTTATTTAACAGATTTAGAAAATCTGGCTGGATCCCTAAAACCTGGAGAAAAAAAAAACGATAATTGTTCCAATTTTTGAAAAAGGAGATCGAAACCTATCCTCAACTTATCGACCGCTTGCATTACTGGACATTCCAGGGAAATTATGTGCCAGATACATTTTACGCAATCTTAACGAGTGGACTCTTAAAACCAAGCTGAGAGATCCCAACCAATCCGGTTTTGTCTCTTGCCTTGGCACTGTATGCAATTTAACTATCTTGGCTGTGCTTAAAAACCAGGCAAAACAATACAACTATCTGCTATACTTGCCATGTATAGACTTTAAGGTTGCCTTCGACTCGTGTCCAGGAAAATTCTATGGCAAAAAAGGATCAAATGCCCATCGTACACATTACAATCAATTTAACTATTTTATGCTGAAACTTTATAGGTCAAAATTACCCAAGGACTTCTTACGCAACCAATAATCAGCAACCGCGGATTGAAACAAGGTTGCTTATTGGCTGCATCACTCGTCAACTTTTATATAAGAGACATGTACTTTATATATTTCACAATACACATTAATTCCCTCTGAAATTAGGCGCAGATATAATCCCTTCTTCTATGCGGACGATTTATTCATCATAGACCGCACCCCCATTGGGCTCCAGAGGTAATTGTCTAATTTAACAAAATATGCAGAAAACAACACATCGTCCATTAGTTTAATGTCACCAAATCGAATGTAATGAAGTGGCAATGTAACAAAAACAATCTGCGTCAATCATTTAAGTGGAACGTAAGTAGGAAACAACTTACTTTTGTCCACAAATATAGGTATTTGGACGTCCTTGTTAGCAATACAAAAAATGAAAATCGCATACCAAAATGACAGACACAAAATGCAGATGCTAATCTCGCAGGTCAGAAATACTACGGAGGTTTGGGAAATTCTCATATGTCTCTGTGGTGAATTTCTACAAGGGGAAAGTTGTCCCTGTAGTGACCTATGGGCGACATACCAGACTGGTTGAGATTCAACCAGACTGGAACCTACTCGAGGGTTTATTTTGGAAAGCGTTACTACCAATCCCAAAAATCGGTACCAATCCAAATCATGAGAAATTAACTGGGCTTACTCTCTTTGAAGGAGATAGTCGATTGGAACACCATGGCTTTATACACAAAATGTCAATCTAAAGAGTGTTACCCAAACTCATTACCGTCAGCCATTGATGCTTGTATGGCCCCTAATAAATCTTTTGCATCTTAGGGTGCGGTCAGTCGGGAGAACATGAATAAAGCAGATATAGAAATGCTAACAACCAACCCCTCAAAAGCTAAACAGTAGTGGTGGAATATCGATTGGATAAACACATGGATCGAATGTCAACAATACAACATTTTTAAGACAGGAGCCTTCACATTAAAGAAACTGAATTCTATCCCATTGTACTTAACTAAATTCCTGGATAGATCACATAAAGCAGAGATAATGAGATTGCAATTTGATTTATGGCCAACCAGGTCATTATTAGTTTCAAGATCCAAAACATCATATGACCAATCGAGTAGATTATCTTTAGGTACTGAGACTCAGACATCTCCTCGTTGAATGCCCTGGCCTTAAACTGAGAAATGGCTATTTTTATAAATAATTTTGTGAGTATTATGTGCTATCTGCACAGATAATGTGGGAAATAATATTCAATGCCCAAAGAATATCAGTGAACCTGGCAACTATAAAGTACCTGACAAAACTAGACTTATGGAGAACCAGATGTAAAATTATCCAAAATTTGAAGCACTATATGCAACCATGAGTTTGGGAGATTGAGTGGAGCAGTACATTTGTGTTATATGTGATAAGTAGAAACTTAAGAAAATGGTGTGTAAGACTGCCCGATTCGAATTCAAATTTTGTTTTGTAATTTTATCAACAGGGATCTTAAATGTAGCTATATTATGATGATGTTTTATGTTGGACTATATATTTATGTGATTCGTATGATAATTATATGTAAAATATATAATTATACTTATGTTGGAAAAGTTGAATATCAACTAAAACAGCTTTGAAATAAAAAATAAAAAGAGTGAGTATTTGAATCTTGAGAATCCACGCATGCCAATACTGTACGCATTGCTGAAAATACAAAGAATGCATACAAAACCACCAGGCAGACCAACAGCATCCGGATGCGGCTCAATCATGGAACCTTTCAAATACGAGGCCACACATTTAATGAAACTAGAAATACCGCCTTCATCATATATCTCAAGGACAATTTAGCCTTTGATCACCATGAACTACTGCTTGCAATTGATAAACAAGCACTACTCCTCAAAAGCTACTGAATTTGTCATAAGCTATTAAATGAGGCCCTGCATAACAGACCACAATGTAGAGATCCCAATCCCCTTTGTCTTACAGGTCATGACAATTGCCCTTGAAGACAATTACTCTGAATTTAACAAGCCAATTTATTTAAAAAAAATAAAAAGGGCCCTGCTATGGGAGTGGATTTCTCCCCAAACCTAGATATCTTTTACTTAGCTGTCTTTGAGAGCACATTTATTTTTTCTGAGATTAATCCATACAAAGAATACATCTCAATGTGGAAACGCTACATTGATTATGTCTTTCTAATTTGACCAGGGACAATAAGCAAATGGTTAAACAAATGCAATGAAAACATTCAATTCATAAAAGATCAAAGTAATTCAAATATTATTTCTTAGGCCATTATGATTAAGCATCAGAATGGCTTTCTACTGTGGGATCTATACAAAATATATTATTGCACGACAGAAGCTTTCCCTGTGCTTACTCAGGGACAACTTCCCGTATGGTCAATACCAGCGTTTTAGATGCAATTGGAGCTCAATAAAAGTCTACAAAATACATGCCTCCAAATTCAATATTGTTACTATGAGAACAGTCACTTTTGTTTCCACAGTATACCAATACTCCAAACCACTTCAATGCGACATCCACTAACATTATTATACACCACCACAGTTCAGGTACTTCTGCTTCACTTAAGAATTGTTAGGCATATGACATGACACTTCAACCTCTACATGTAGGCAAGGCACTCTTCCCTTCTATGCTCAAAGAAACGGGTAGCCGTTTTTCCTCTTCCACCTGTCTTATTGCCAATAATATAACCTGAGTCTACCCCAAGACTGACAGCTTCTCAACTTCAGCAGTCTTCAGCATTACAGGGTATTTCCTTAATCTGCTTTACAAGCACCAAGCTCCCTTCCCCAGCTTTACTCACATCTTCCTGGTTCCAGCAACTACAATGGAGCTGTAGTGGCACTCTTCAGCCTCGGGTAACAATGCCACAGTTGTATCAGGAGCCACTGAACCTTTAAATCAATCCACCTAATTTGTGAAGTTGTTAGACAGTGCTTGTTTCACTAAGGAAAGCGTTCTGCTCTGGCTTGGATAATGCTTGTTCACCTCGTCAATATAGCAACTTCTGAGAGAAAGAATGATGTTCAGGATGCGATTAGGTTCAGTCTCCAAAGGGAAAACCTAATTAGGCACACGTGACCACTCTAAGATAGATATTTAACCTTAAAGGATTGCAAGTAATTGTATTCCCGTAACATCACAAATAGGATTTCAGACTTCTCTCAGGAAACACAATTGGCCACACACAACCTTCCTTTGATGCTGTGTCCACTTGTAACTCTTATGAAAAGTCGGCACTGGCTTTCAGAATGGTTTTAACAAGTGTTCCTTTTTCAATTAAGGACACAAGACCACTCCGGCAACAGTGAAAATGCTGAACAATGGATGTAATGTTTTTAATTCTTACACAGGCACTAATGTTTAGCTCTACCTGGTTGAAAATATTTGACCTTTTCACATTTCACCGGATGTTTTTTTTTTTGGGGGAATATTTGGGGGGAGACCCCTGAAATCAACCCCACATCCCCCCGCCCAGCAATTCCCTTACCCCACCCCATACATATTTAATGAAATGTGACCATGTTTTGACCAAGAAAACGATCAAAGAAAACGTGGTCAAAATTGTTCGAACAAGTAGGCTAATACTGGCACTACGGCTTTCACAATTAGTGTACATGCTACATTTCCATTGTTAAAATAGTTTATACTCGCTTTTAAGTATTCGTGGGTTACTTTAGAGCCGGTTACATTTATCGGCAAGGCTTGCTGAGTGAACCTGAATGCCAGGCTTCACTCACAGGCTTCAGGAACACTGCAGTTGCGGGCTGCTTAACTCTCCAGACTACCTCAATTACTGCTACTGCTTTGGGCTCACTCGGGACCCACACCTTTCTACAGCACGTGTGTCTCGGTCCGGCCAGGTTATGTGGGAGTCTCATTTACTCCCCAGTCCCTCGGGTTGCCTTCTGCTTCGGCCCTCGGGCTTCTTCAGCATGGTCACAGCTTCATTACAGCAACCCGGAGCACATGGGGAAAACATTACTCTCAGCAAGTCTTCCTCGTCGAAGCCACAGCAATACAGGTTTTGAGCATACAGGACCCTCTCAGAACTTGCATGTGAAATCTGTCTCCACATTTCGGCGTGCCTTCTGTGTTCCACTTCCTCGTGAATGCCCAGCCTCGTGCTCTTCCTCTGCTGCTACTACTACTGGCAGCCTTTCAACTGCTGCTTCAGCGCCTTCTTCCTCTCCTTTCCTTCTGGGGCCTTTTATGCTGCACATGTATGGCAATTGGCTTCAGGTGAGAGCCATCTGCCCCAATTGCTTGACTTCTGAAATGGCTATTGGACTAAATTGCCTGATTACTAGATCGACATGCCTCTTCAGCCCTTTTCCTAGTCAGTCTCACTAGGATTCTGGGACATGTAGTTTGTTTCATCAAAGTTAGGTTTTTCCACTTCGATTATTTTTAAGGGTAGACTTAATTCCCTTAAATTTTAACAGAGGGGCTATGATGTTTAATTTGTCTAGAGGAAGATGGTTAAGAGAAGACAACATTTCCGCCATCCTTTGTAGATTACCCTTGAAATTGAGGGAGGCATTTCATTTTATAAACCAAAGAGTCTTTCTTTCGTTGTTTTGACCTTATAGATCACCATTTTAGGTTTAATAGGAGGTTGAGCGATATTGAAATGGCAATAAGCCATAACCTCTTGGCACAGTGTTGGAGGTTTCCCTATCAGAGGAAAATTACTGCGTCTCATCCCACAGAATCTCCTCACTACCCTGGGATCTGTATCCACCTAGGTGAACCTCCCACAGTAGACCACCCCCAGGGTTGGGATCTGGAAGAGTCTCCCTTCCCTTGGCCACCTGAGATGAGACTTCAGGCAGGGATTCAGTGAGGGATCTGCAGGATTCTTCACAAATAGCTGCAGCAGCATATATGCGGTGGGGATGACATAATCATGTTCTGGCTATGTGATGCTGTGGTTTAAGTGCCGTCATGCAAACAAAGTGGCACTGACATGCTCCGTGTTCACATCCTGCCATTTTAAAGACAGACGAAAAGTGTCTTATGAGCATATTTGTTGTTTTTAAGAAAACACTTGTGTAGTTGGATAGTTTCCTCTATACTCCAAATAGATGTATAGAGAAATTATGCTCATGATCCCCATAATGGACCATTCCATAGATTCATTAAGCCCAAGCTGATCAGATCTCATGCAGAAAACCCAAATTGATTTTTTGTAATTAACACTGCTTTCTATATCTGAGCATTGGTAGGTATTATCAAAAATCCACCAAAGCAGGTCATATTCTGTGTGTGTGACCGTTATCCAGGTAGTGTCGGACCAGTGTTACAGATGAGTTTCTGCAATTGATTCTGGATGTGTGTTCTGAAATGCGTAATCGCCCCTCCCAGTTGCAACTGGGCCCTTTTTCCTCCAGCACCACACTCTCTAACTGCGGCGTCCCCCAGGGATCTATCCTCGCCGTGGCTTTTCAATATCTATCTCGCTCACCTGATTTCCTTCTCTCCTCATTGCCAGTGCTATGCTGATAACACAGCTTTCCATGAAACATCCCTCTACTACTACTTCCTCTCTCATCTTGGGGTCATCTACGCCGCTCTCTCCTTCACTGCTCACATTATGGACCTTGTCAAGAAGGCCCACTTCCAACTTCACCTCCTCAGAGGCATTCTCTCAATGTTTTTGAGAGCTCTGGTCCTCTCTAGGCTGGACTACTGCAACAGCCTCTTGCTCAATCTTCCCCTCTCCTCCCTATGCCTCCTTCAGCTAATCCAGAATAGGGCTGCAAAACCCATCCTTGGACTCAAGCCCAGGGACCATATGTTTCCAGCCCTAAAATCTCTCCACTGGCTCACTGTGGCTGTGAGGATCAAATTGAAGACCCTCTGCATCATCCACAAGGCTTTCTGGGGCCTGGGATCATGTCATCTCCAACTTTCCCTTCCTAAATACTCACCTGCTAGAGTCCTCCACTCCTCCCTCTGATTCTCAAACGCTTCTCCAAGCAGAAAGTGGGGTGCAGGTCTCTCTTCGGCTGGTGCCTCCCTTTGGAACAGCCTACCTCTCCCCCTGCCCCCGACTTGAGCCGGTTCTCCTTAAGTTCTGGAAACTCCTCTTTCCCTTCCTTGCTAACCAGAGGCTGGTGGCCTGGTCCTTATGAATCTCACAGGATACCAGGCAGTCTAACCCGGTTGACACCAGCACTGCCCCCCTGTGTGCCCCTGCTTGGCGGCTTTGCATCCCACCCTTAGAATTTGCCCACCCTTGCACTTAGCCTGAGGCCTCCTCCTTAGCTGCACTTGGCACTTACCTCCCAGGCCCCCACCACCACTAGTCCATTCCTTACCCTCCACCCCACCTATCCCTATCTCCTGCACTTCTCTTCACTGCACTTGCACGTGCTAATGCCACAAGGCCCAATTCCCCTTGTACCCTCCCCACTTAGCATTGTGGCGCCCAGAAACACAATTCTGTTTGATAGGCGGCTAACAAATGCTCAATAAATAAAATAAATGCATTTGGAATGAATGAGCTTGAACACAAGCATGTGGCGGGCTTGGTAGCCCAAGTTGTGGGGAGGGGAAGAGAAGCATTGCAAGTGGTTCGAAAATTAACATTTTCTGCAAGAGTTGTTTAATTGCCATCTAATGGCGGGCATGCAGCCGATAGATGCCAGCGCTCAGTATGGGTCCTGCAAGTTGAACACCTCCCAGGAGCAGTCTAGCACTCAGAACATGAGTGAGGCAGAGGGTGGCAATCTCAGTTCCTTAGGCTCCAAGCTCAACAGCAAGCACTGGACTAGCCACTAACAGATCATGTTTGGGAGCTAGAACACTGAGCGGAGCCGAGCTGGTCTTCCATTGAAAGCATTGTGCCACAGAGAGAATATAAGAAATCTGAGGAAGTGGTAAGGACTATGCAACGTCGACACAGGCTTAAGACATATGGGCTCTTTCTGTGTACATTCATGCCAAGACAGATCATATGTAAGGGGTAAGGAAGGAGGGCAGGTGCAATGGAGCCCAGTGCATGTGATATCCAGAGATGCTGTGGGTAAGGTTGAGCCTCAAAATTGTTGCCTTTCGAGTATAGTTAGCTTGGAGATGGCCAACGCCCGGCTCATTTAGATTCATGAATGGCCCGGTTTATCCATTTTCATGACTGTACGTTGAGCCAGCAGCACGCCACTGCACCGGCCATTAGTGAGCATTGTGGGGTACAAAGGATTGTATATTTCAATAAACACATGCATGGTTACTAATATGAATATAATGCTGCATCAGTTTGCTGCCAACCACAGACTTTCTGGCACCATCCTGTACTATTTGGTGCTTCTTTTATTTAAGAAGTCCAAACATTAACTTCCACTCTAACCCTATCCTTTGCCTCAGTAGATAATCCATTGCGTATGGGGTCATTCATCCCAACGCCCCAATTAAAAGCCAAACTTTAGGCTTACTCCAACCTTCAATCCCACCATCAAGCTATTGCAAACTCTAAGCCCGTTATCCCAATGTATGGCAAATGTCATTTTACCCTCACCCAATGGTACCTTAAATTTGTGGGATCTTGTAATCTCTGCATCTTATAGGAGATTGTGTTGCAATATTTCCAGGAGCAGCAGAATATTGAATAGGCACATTAACATTGCTCTTGATATTTCTTCTTGCGTCACCATATGTAGTCCAATACAAACAAATTATCCCATCAAGGTCATGGGTCGCGGTCATTTCTATTAGGTCGAGTAGATAACCCAAGTTAATCGAACTACAGGTAGGGGAGGATTTTAAAGATTGTAGGCCCGTTTTAGAATTCTCTGAGATGCTTATTTTTTTTTTACATAGTAATGTATGCATTACTTAGTTTTTGGTGGCGTTTTATGGTCCATTTGTCACTGTTCCATTTTGTCTTGTGTTTTTTGTTGATTTACTGTCATAGCGCCTTGAAACTGTCCTATGCTCTTAATATACTATTTTTACTACCGCTACTACCCTCTGATTTTATGTTATTAAAGAAAGAAGGCTGTAATTTCTCAGTGCATTATTCTGAAATTTCTTGAAATTGAATGGCTAAGTAAATACTTCTGTATTTCAAATCTTCCTTGGAAAGGAAAAGCAGTTATGGCTAGTCTCCGGCAAGCTTATACTGGCATAGTTCACAATACATTTTTGAATTAGAGGATCCACAATTTTAGTCAGATAGGTACTAAGTAGTTTATGTTGTATTTTAATCCTGACATGAATGTAATTTCTTTAGTGACATCTGGTGGGGGCACTGAATACTAGGACAGACGTCCACATGGTGTGCCACTGCCATGTTAGTGTACTTAATCTGGAATTCTCGTCCCTCGAGTAGAGTGCAAGGCTACAGAGCGTTTGTCATACACCACGCCGCCTTTTAATCATACTGTGTACACTTATCACATGAACAAAGTACAATAGAAGGGAGTAGTTTCTTACCTGTAACTCCATTTCTCCAGCATTGGTATCTTTCATGGATTCACATGCTTAGAATATTCCCCGTCGTCAGACTGGGAACCCTCGGTACACATATATATAGTCATTTCCAATAGGAAAAACTTCTGCCCTATCCCCGTCTGCGTCCTCTACGGGGCCGCCCACGTACGCCCCGTTGGACGTGATGGTATATAAGCCCCGCCCCCGCGGGTCCCTTCAGATTTCGACCCCTCCAAGATAACGGGGGAAAAACTTGCTTGCATACCAATCTTCCACATTGCAGTCCGGGGAGGCCGGAGGGCGCATGTGAATCCATTAAAGATACCAATGCTGGAGAAATGGAGTTACAGGTAAGAAACTACTCCCTTCTCCAGCATTGGATCTTTCATGGATTCACATGCTTAGAATAGATTGTAAAGCAGTAACATCAAGAAGGAGGTGAGAGTGCAATGTAACTTACAGTCGTAGAGACACCCCCAAACACTACCGTTTACACCATGTATGTAAGCAACAACTTAATATACTGATACGAAACGGATTTTCGCCATACAATGCTATGTCATATGACTCAGTATGCACCCCTTGCGCACATATCTATCCAACCACTTATGTTTAGGTCAATAAACTATGCACCTCCATGTATACACTCAGAAAAACCAGTTGAGGCCAAATAATAATAATAATAATAGGCAGCATTTTACTTGAAACTTTGGCTTACCTCATTGAAAAAGGTGGCGAAGCACTGCCCTTCCCATTTGTACCTCATCCGCGTGCTGCTTTTCCAGGCAGTAGTGGCGAGTAAACGTGTGCGGAACAGACCCTGCCGCCGCTTGGCAGATGTCCGTCAGCGGAATTCCTGCCCATAGAGCCACGGAGGAAGATGTCGATCTCGTGGAATGGGCTCTGGGACGATGTAGTAGAGGTCTCCCGGCCTTGGAATGACACAGGGTAATCGCCGAGGAGACCCAGCGAGCCAGACCTTGTTTGGAGATAGCCTTACCCCTAGCCGAGGGGCCGTAGGCGACGAATAGCTGTCTGGTGGTTCTGATATCTTGCGTTTTTTGTAGGTAAAATTTTAGTGCCCTTTTGACGTCCAGAGTGTGAAGAGCCTTCTCCGCCGTCGACGAAGGAGATGCAAAGAAAGTAGGGAGTACCAGGGTCGAGTGCTTATGATAGACCGACGGTACTTTTGGGATGAATGAAGGGTTAGTTGATAAAATAACTTTGTCCTTAAAGAACCTCAGATATGGAGGGTCTATGACCAGTGCCTGTAGTTCCGACATTCTTCTAGCCGAAGTGATGGCAACTAGGAACGCGAGTTTCCAAGATAGAAATTGTAGAGATGAAGAGGACATTGGCTCAAAGGGAGGCTTCATTAAGGCAGCTAGAACCGTGTTCAGACTCCACGACGGTGGGAACCGTTTTTCCGGAGGGAAGGTTCTAAACAGACCCTTCATGAAATGCTTCACTAGCCTGTCACTGAATAGTGGAGGGGACTGTCTTCTTCTGGTAAATCTTGAAACAGCCGCCAGGTGTACTTTGATTGACGATGATGACAGTCCGCTTTCCGCAAGATGAAGAAGATACGGGAGGATTTGCTCCGGAGTTACTTCCAAAGGTTGTATATTTTGTTGTGTTTGACACCATATACAAAACCTTTTCCATTTGCTTGCATATGATTTGTTAGTGGACGGGGCTCTGGCCGCCTGCAGAATCCTTCGGCAATCAGCCGAGACTTTTAGGTTCCCGAACTCCGAGAAGTCAGGAGCCATGCAGTTAAGTTCAGGCTGTCCGGATTGTGGTGCCACACGGTCCCCTCGTCCCTGGACAGGAGGTTCGGTACTTTCCTGAATGGTATCGGCTGATCCAGCGACAGATGAAGGAGGTCTGAGAACCATGGTTGCCTCGGCCAGCGCGGGGCCACTAGGATGACCCGGCAATTGTACCTGTGGATCCCCTGGATCGTCCTCCGTATGAGAGGAAATGGAGGGAAGGCGTAGAGGAACTTGCCTGTCCACGGAAACGAGAACGCTTCCCCCAGGGAGTCTGTTTGGGGCCATCTGCTCGCGAACTGAGCACATTTTCGGTTTCTTTCCGTGGCGAAGAGATCGATCGACGGGGTCCCCCATCTTTCGAAAATTTCCCCGAGTTGAGTGGAGTCCAGCTCCCATTCGTGTATTTGTGACATCGTCCTGCTCAGGGAATCCGCCTGTAAGTTCTTCGCTCCCGGTAGGTGGTATGCTACTAGGGAGATGTGGTGTTTTAAAGCCCAGTGCCAGATCTTTTGAGCTTCCTTCGAGAGGGTCCTGGATCTGGTGCCACCCTGTTTTATCAGGTAGAACATAGCTGTCGTATTGTCCGTGAGCACTCTTACTTTTGACCCCTTGATGTGTGGGAGGAAAGATTTCAGGGCCCATCTCACCGCTCTTAGCTCCAGGACGTTGATATGTAGGCGAGATTCGGTCGACGACCACCTGCCTTGGGTTTGGTGACGTGACATGTGTGCTCCCCAGCCCGACAGAGAGGCATCTGTAATGATGGTGTTCTGAAATTCCGGCTCCTGCAAGGGGACCCCTCTGTCCAGGTTGCGCGCCACCTTCCACCATCGGATGGCTTTGATAACTCGTTCGTCGTCGACTATTATCTTGTCCGACCAGCGGCCTGTGGCCTGCTTCCATCTGTCTGATAGGAACTCCTGTAGAGGTCTCATGAACAACCGGCAGTTCGCGACTAGGTGGATGCACGATGCCATGGAGCCGAGGAGAGCCGCATATTTTCTTGCTGACAACCTTCTCTGTAAACGAAGTTGGCTTGTCAGGTGTTTGATTTTCAACAACCTTTCCCGGGATGGATTCACTAGTCCCGTGTGGGTGTCGAATTGAGCACCTAGGAACTTCAAGCTCTTCGAGGGCTTCAGTGAAGACTTTTCGTAGTTCACTGCAAATCCCAGACGCTGTAGCAGTCGCAAGGTGGTCAATAGGCTGTCGTTGGTCGACGCTGGGGAGGATCCCCTCACGAGCCAGTCGTCGAGGTACGGGTAAACGTGATGCCCTTCCTTCCGCAGCCAGGCTGCTACGGGTGCTAGGCACTTTGTAAAGGTTCTTGGGGAGGACTTCAGGCCGAAAGGGAGCACAGTAAATTGGTAGTGTGTTTGGTCGACTAGGAACCTCAGGAACCTCCTGTGGTGAGTGCGCACCGGAATGTGAAAATACGCATCTTGGAGGTCCAGAGACGCTAGGAAATCGTTCTTTTGGACCGATCTGATTACCTCCTGTAGAGTAAGCATCTTGAACTTTTGACTCAGCAGGGTTTTGTTGAGGTCCCGTAGGTCGAGGATGGGGCGCCACTTCCCGTTTGGTTTCTTTACTACGAAGCAGCGTGAGTAAACCCCTAAGCCTCTCTGTGAGGCAGGTACTAATTCGATGGCGCCTTTTTTTAGCATGAGCGCAACCTCTCGACGCAAGACGCTTAGGTGTGGTTGAGACAGGCATATCGGTGGACGTTTTGGAGGTCTGGATTTGAATCTTAGGGAATGTCCCAGTCTCACCGTGTCCAGAACCCACCGATCTGTCGTAATAGACTCCCATTCCTCGACGCAACTTGACACTCTCCCTCCTAGAACGTCATTGTTGATCTTTTTGTTTTCCCGTCGACGACGAGTAAGTGGGACGTCTCTTAGAGGCCTGGAAATTTCTGCGTCGGGTCGAGGACTGTGAGGCGCGTCTATAACCTTGGGACGGGTATGAAGACCTCCCGAATGCTCTATCCCTGGATCCCGCAAATCGTGCGTTTCCCGTAGCTCCTCTAAAGGGGCGAAAGGAACGAAAGGGCTTACCACTTTGGAGGGAGCCCAGCGAGCGCGCAGTCTCAGAGTCCTCTTTCATTCCTTTCAAGGCCTCATCCACCTTTTCGCCAAACAGGTGGTCACCTTCGAAAGGCATGTCGACGACCTTATATTGCACCTCGGGTCTAAAGTTGGTGCATTTGAGCCAGGCCTGGCGTCGTAGAACCACTCCATTGTTAATTTGTTTGAACCCCGAGTCTGCCAGGTCCACCGCTATATTGATAGCATGGTTCGAGGCTTCTTCTCCTTCACGAACCAGGGACATAGCTGATTTTCTGTGTTCTTCGGGGAGGTGGTCCAAAATGGGTGCCAGTCTGTGCCACATCTCCCTGTCATACCTGGCCATGATTGCCAGGGAGTTCGCTGCTTTCACTGTTGACGCTCCCACTGACAGGATCTTCTTACCGAAAGCGTCTTGGCGTCTAGCTTCGGAGTCCGGCGGGGTAGAGCACTTATGCTGGGCCTTTGCCTTTCTCGTCGCCGCCGCCGATACCACCGAGTCAGGCGTGGGTTGCGCAGAGAGGCATTTTGGCGTCGAATCTGGAACTTTAAATTTCTTCTCTACGCGGCCTTTGACCGCAGGTTCCGAGAATGGATGCCGCATGGTTTGGACGCCCTCTTTCCATACGTGGTCCAGTATCGGTATCGAAAAAACGGAACGCCTATTCTTGCCCATGTGGTCAAAGAGGAAGCAGTCCTTCTTTTCTTCTTGTTGGGTCAAACCGAACTCCTTGCAGGCTTTTTCCATCATGGAATGGAAGGCCCCTATGTCGTCCGGTGGAGATGGGTGAATGGGACTTTTCGGAGGATCCACCTCCACATCCGAAACCCATGACGGGTCTCTCGACGGCGAGAGGGAGATATTAGAAGCTGACCCCTGTTCAGAGAGGGAGTCCGAGAGCTCACCTTCTTCCTGGACTGTTGGAGCAGTTGGGCCCACGACCGATCTAGTCGGGCGGTGTGAAGGTCCGGGCTCGTCGACGAGGGGAGTCGTCGGAGCAGGCGGGAGCCTTTCGTCCAGGGACTTCAAGAGCGAGTGCAAGGAGGAAAGTACCTCCATGGAGAGAGTAGCCTGGGCGTTTGGAGGCTGGGTGAAAACTTGAGAGCAGGTTGCACCAGAAGGAAATCTGGGCCGTAGCCCCAGGTCTTCCGGGCTCACTATTCTGAAGCCGTCGTCCTCTTTGGAGGCGATCGAAACTGGCTGTTCTTGTAGCAGTGTGTCGGGTAGTCCCATGTCGAACGTTTCTGGCCTCCAGGCCTGGAACTCCGTCGACGAGGGAATCGTCGTCGACGATGAGGCCGTTTGAAAGGCGGGGGACTGTGACGGACTGGGCACTTGGATCGTCGCCATCGTCGTCGTCGACGGAAGGCCTGCAGGTGGCTTAGGCGGTCCCACCTTCGCGGAGCTCTCCCTGTGTTTATCCGCCTCTCTACTCGTAGCTGATCTTTTCTGATCGCTCGAGGAGGATTTTGGCCTGTCCTTGTCTTTCTTCGACGAAGAAGAAGAGGAAGATGATTTCTTCGTCGATTCTTTCGATGAGGCCTTAGAGGAATGACTTCGAGGCACGTCCTTCCCCGTAGGCCGTGATTTTTTGGCCGGAGGTTCCGACGGATGTGAGCGTCGGGAGGCTTCTGATGTTTTCGCTGAGGCGATACTGCGCACCGATCCTACCTCCGATTGAGGGTACGCTCCAGCGCCGTCGTTCAGCCACGAGACCAGTCGCCGATTCCGGTCCTTCAGGGTTTTTTGGGAAAAACCCTTGCAGATATCACATTGGTCCGCCGAGTGGTGGGGGTGAAGGCAGTAGATGCAGTCAAGGTGGCCATCCCCTTCATAAACCTTCTTTAGACCGCACGTGGCACACGGGCGGAAAAGAGGCTTACCCGACATTATTGCCAGATTAACTAACAAAACTCGTAGGAGTTGGAAGCGGACCAGACAGACCAACTCGCGGGAGTTAGAAACAATCGATAAGTATTTGAAGAAAATACACGAGGAGATCCCACTATCTTTGGAGACGGTTGAAATCTGAAGGGACCCGCGGGGGCGGGGCTTATATACCATCACGTCCAACGGGGCGTACGTGGGCGGCCCCGTAGAGGACGCAGACGGGGATAGGGCAGAAGTTTTTCCTATTGGAAATGACTATATATATGTGTACCGAGGGTTCCCAGTCTGACGACGGGGAATATTCTAAGCATGTGAATCCATGAAAGATCCAATGCTGGAGAAATCAAGAAAACCATGTGATTTAAACAAGGGCCTTGCAGAACATCAAACAATCCCCAAGGCGTGCCAACAACTCAAGTGTTTACTTATTTACACTAATTAATGCAGATTCATTAGAAAGACTGTAGTTTGCATCACACCCCCACTGATGGAGAACATCCGACGCCTACAGGAGCAGCAGGAAACACAGACACGTTTTGTCACTCAGGTGACCATCTTACAATAAGTAGAAGTTCTTAAACAAATCCCTGAATAAGACCAGGTCCATGACTTTATGTGGTGACCACTGTCAAAACTAGTCAGGCAAGAAAATAAATAAAAAGAGTGCAACCGATGATATTGAAATAAGTGACTCAACTAACTTAAAGGAACACCTGTCTGCAACAACAAATCGGATTAAAGTAACTAATAGTTATTCTTTGTGAACCCATGGATAAAAGTGTAATTTACAAAGCATGATGTGTACATTTTATTTTTTAAAGGAAAGTGTGTATGAATAGGTATGTATGATTTATTTATAATGCAATATTGAAACGTGCCTTGAATAGTTCTATATATGAAGCAACTATGTTTTTCTTTTTTCTATAAACTCTATACATTCGTCACAGATTAGATATTTAGTTATGAAGGTACGCATACATATGTAATGTTGTGCTCACACTTGGAGTTTGTACTAATCACCATATGTGTTAAAAGAATGTACCCTTTTGTTAAAAGAAGAGGCCTTCTCTTTATACAGCGGCATTTAAGACCTGCTGACCTGGCAAGAACTTGTTTTTAACAGAAGAATTGTGTTTGGTCACTGTATGTCGAAGCATGCTGAGCCTGCTAAAACTATCTGCAGATTACGGGTGGGGAAGGAATGAGTAAGCACAGCCTCGTGTACAGAGATAAGGACACAGAGGGGCACGAGAGAGAGAGAGAGAGAATAACAGATAACAGGAAACCACAATAGCAGATGTTGAACTGTTGACCGTTGATGCAAAGTCATGACTGGGAGGAACCGCCTTGTGGTGGACATAATCCATGTGCAGCAATGTATGACAATGTAAAACAGATGGGTATAAATGGACCACGATGTGCAGGGCAAAGGGCGGCACTTTGACGACTTGCTTTGCGAGACGGTTGAACTTGTGGCCCATTCGCGAATGCTTGTGTGTTAATAAAGCAATGTTTACTCAACTCTTTTCTGTTTGAGTTTTTATAGGGTCCCTTTTGTACTGGTTTTGGTGACGGCGAGAAATCGCACCCACAATTTTGGTGTCAGAAGTGGGACGCGAAGGAGCGACAGTCCGTCACTGGGTGAGGAACGCCGCGGCGGAACCGGAGAAGGAATTGATCACGGGGCCCCAACAACTGAATCCGCACCTTTGATTGCAACCAACGCATCATCCTTGTTTTTCCGGCTCCGTTGGCGGTGGAACAGCAGGCTGTCGCCCTTCGGGTCCGGAACACTCTGGCGGGACCCTTAAGATAAGTGGTATGGACGGATGCATGATGGAATAAGGAAATAATGATTCAGGGTTTGTGAAGGGGACGGTGGTAAGTCCGTCTATGAAGAAGTAATGTTGAAATGATGATATGATATGTTAGATACGCCAGGAGGATGTATTATTATTGTTAGCCAATAGGTGCATATTTGGGAAAGGTGAGTGTTTTAGGCAATTGCGGTATACCGCCAAGATGGGTCAAACGGCTTCCCACAAGGGAGGTATAGGCAAGAGACACTATGCCCCCCTTGAAGGAACCCCTGCATTTGATATGTTGATTAAACATGGATTGAATTCAACATTGTTCGTAAAAGAATGGTCCGAATACACAAAAGATTTGATTGAGCATAAATGGCCAGACACCGGGTCCTTTGATGTGGACCGCATATCCAAAGTAGAAATAGAATTAGTAAAAAGACGGGTCAGACCCGCACAGTTTGAGGCTATACGACTATGGAGGGTAGAAGCAATGCGCAGGCGCAATGCTCAGAATAAACAAAAAGCAAAGGAGCAGAAGAGAACGGTAAATCAAAAATTACATGATCTAGAGATAAAAGAGAAGGGTGAGAGGCTAGATCAGTTGGATAGACATATGATGATTAAGAACAGTGGGGGTATGTATCCTGCCGTGCCGGTGCCTCGATATGAAGATGTGATAGGGCTAGAAGCAGAACAAACAACGACTGAATTATTGTTTCCAGGAGCTACAGCTCCACCGGCAGACAGTGAGGGTGAAAGGGTGGAATTCCCAATGAAGTATGGAGACCCAGATAGGTTGATAGACCATAGGAGAACGACTACTGTAGAAAAGGATAGAGATGGAGACTTGCAAATCCTTATGACCGGGCTGTATGGCACACCCCTCAATGACAGCCTACGGGACCAATTGGGGCGTTTGACACCTTTGGAATTTAGGACAGTGGCCACTAAACTATATACCTTTTATGAGGGTAACTGTAAATTGAGAGGACAGAGTACTGCGGATCTGCCCTCAGCATATCAGGACGCTGTCGCGTTACTACCAGTGACTGCGTCCAGTGTTCAGTTATGGGGATGTATGTCCGACATAATAGCGGAAGTCATAAGGGGCGGTGTTGAATGGGAGAAGGAAAAGAGGGCATGGGAAAGAGAGGTGAGGGAAAGAGAGGCTAAACTCAAAGATGCAGACCAGGCGGGCCAAAACGTAGCTAATCGTATGATAGCATCCATACACTCGCAGTCCATGTCCACCCTGGTGAGTCTGATGGAGGGCCTTGGCTGGCCTATACAAGTAAACGTAATTAAATATCTTCTTATTAGGGTGGATGATATAGAAGAGGAAAAGGAGCCTAGGTATGTGTCCCAGTGGAATAGGATTAGGACGGAATTGGATAAGAAACTGCTATCTAATATAAGAGTGGATGATTCAGGGGCAGAAGAATGGAGGATGGCTAAGGTGGAGAAACTATTAAAAGATTATAAAAAAAATAAAAGAGAAAGCTCTTAGTCATCAATCCTCTGTTTCGCCACCAGCGCAGGCCCCTGTGAGTGAACAAACAAATACGGAAAAGTTACTATTAATGCCAATGAGAGAGTGCCAACCCACCATAGAGGCAGCCACTGGTAACATGATGCGCACCTATGTGTATGTCCCTTTATCCCGAATTGAATTAATGCATATCACCAAGTCCATCCCCGACCCCCGTATAGACCCGGCGGGATTCTACAAAGAAGTAGGAAAGTTATTCAGACCAGGGTTATTTACTGTAGAGGATGTAGATAACATATTGTTAGCCATTGTCCCAGAAGAAATATGGACCCCCTTTCGTGCCAAAGACAATGAAACAATAAAATGGAAAGATGTAATGGATGCGAGCAAAAATAGAAAACTGCATGAGGAATATCCTGAACCCCTAAGGGGGCATGGCATGGCAGTCCTGAGGGCTCTAGAAAAGGTGTTACCCCCATTTGATGTGAATGTGGAGAAACTGTCCGCTGTGATACAGGGTGCAAGTGAGGAAGTAGCACAGTACTTTCTGCGTTATGAAGCAGCATTCAAAGCGCACAGTGGGCTAGAGATAGGGTCTGAAACGGGCCAACGGTACTTTGCCACAAACTTTGTAGAGGGGCTCCACGGGCCAATTCAGGAGAACATTAGGAGGGCAGAAAGTACATGGATGACTAGGAACCCCCGGGATCTCCTCGAAATGGCTAGGTATTACGAAAGAGGGGAAAGAGTGAAGGGACAACAAAAGGCACGACAAGAGAAGGATTTAAAAACCAAAGTGTTGATGCAACAGTTGCATCAAGGGCCCCAAGGCAGGTATAACTACAATTATAACGGCCCGTCACAGGGCTATAGTAGCAACATGATAGGGGGCCAAGGGACAGGAAGAGGTACAGTGCAAGGAGGTGCGCTATATGGGAGGAGGGATGGGCTACCCCAAGATGTATGTGCCTTCTGCAAGAGACCCGGACACTGGAAATCCCAGTGTCCCCAGAGTGGTGGGAGAGGAAGGGGCGTACGGCCCCCTTCACAGACAACATTTGCCCCACGAAATAGGACTGGTGGGTACGGCAACCAAGACAATAGAATGTTTAAACCCCCTCAACCCAATGCCTTTGACGGACAAGCAAGAGGGGATGTTCCCTGGCCGGCCCCGCCTGCCCCCAATCTACTGTATCAGCCACGACAAACGACACAAGTGCAAGGTGTATGCCAGGGTGAAGAATGTGGAGAAGGGGTATACTATAACGATGATTTTCAGGATAACACAAGCGATATGTCCTGAGGATGCCGGAATGAGATAGCGGGAGTGGTGCAGGTTCCTATAGACCAAAGGGGGCCTTATGCCTCTATTAGGATCGGCCCCCACCGAAACTTGAGATGTCTGGTAGACACGGGAGCTGGAAACAGTTCTGTGAATATCAGAGCCGTCCCCGCTGTCCCATTATCGGATAAAAGCAAGGTATCAGTTGGATTTGGGGGAAATCCAATAAAGACTCCTGTAAGTGAAATAGTAGAAGCGGAACTTCATGGGGTAAAATGGGAGAATGGGTGGCTATTGACCAATCACTGCCCAGAAAACTTGTTAGGTATTGATGCATTAAAAACGCTAGGGGCCACAATATATTGCTCCCCCCAGGGAGTGAGAATGACCATAAGCAAACCTATGAGTATGATAGGAGTAATGCAAACCCTGCCCCCGGAACTCCAAGACATCCCGAATGAACTATGGGCCACTCATGGGAATGATGTAGGAGTGTTGGATGTTTCCCCAGTAGTAATCAAACTAAAGCCCGGTGCCAGGTTGCCCAGGATAAAACAATATCGCATATCACACGAGGGAGAGCAGGCACTATATCAAATAGTACAGGATATGATACGGTTAGGGGTGGTAGAGCCAACAAATGATAGCCCTTGTAACTCTCCGATCCTTCCAGTACACAAGAAAGGTGATGAAGCCGTACCCTATCGTTTTATTATTGATTTGAGAGAAGTAAACAAAATAGTAGAACCCAGATATCCAGTTGTCCCTAATATTTCAAGTGTACTCACTTTAATTCCCAAAACAGCAAAATGGTTTACGGTAATTGATTTGAAAAATGCCTTCTTCAGCATTCCTATTGCCGAAGAAAGCAGGTACCTGTTTAGTTTCACTCTTCGAGATAGACAGTATCGATTTACTAGAGCCCCGCAGGGATATACAGAAAGTCCCGCCATATTCAGCCAAGCACTAAAAACACAGATGGATAACCTAGCCCTACCCGCTAACACTGCTCTCATACAATATGTTGATGATTTGCCATTATGTGCAGCCACCGAAGAGGAATGCCATTATGTGACCAGATTGGTGCTAATGCACTTAGCAGAGAATAAGCACAAGGTAGCCCTAGCCAAAATGCAGTATGTAAAACAAAAGGTCCATTATTTAGGTTTTGAGCTGTCCGAAGAGGGGCGAACCCTGTCTACTGATCGCATTGCTTTGATACAGTCCATAAAAGGTCCAGACACGGCAAAGGGTCTCCGAAGGATAATTGGTGTTTTATCCTACTGTAGGCACTGGATTCCTGAATTCTCTGTATTGATCCAGCCCATGCTAAAAGCCTTAAAAGAAGTACAAGAAAACGGCCCATTAGAATGGACACCTGAGATGGAAAAAGCCCTGACAGCTATGAAAGATGTTCTATGCCACGCACCGGCCTTAGGCACACCTGATTATACTAAGAGATTTTGCCTTTTTGTTGATGAACAGGAAGGTTGCGCTGTGTCAGTCTTGACACAGGAACAAGGGGGTAAACAGAGACCATGTGCATATTTTTCTAGCACTCTGGACTCAGTAGCTCGAGGCCTACCCCCATGCATGAGAGCAGTAGCTGCAGCAGCGACAGCCCTAAAACAAAGTGCAGGTATCATCCTAGGGAGTGAAGTAACAGTAAAGGTTCCACATACGGTAGATGTTCTTCTGAATAGAGTGCATACACAGCATTTGACTACAGCTAGACTCACACAGTATGAGATGATCCTGTTTGCCAGTAATGTAAAAATTGAACGGTGTAACACTTTGAATCCAGCGACACTGCTTCCTTTGCCCACCTCACCTGATGACATTAGGCATGATTGTGTGATTCAAATGGAAGAACACACTAAGGGTAGAGCAGACCTGCAAGACACCCCGCTGGTTGATAATGAGGGTATATTATTCTGTGATGGTTCCTGTTTCAAACTGCCAAATGGGGAGACAACAGCAGGGTATGCAGTAACTACAGGGGAACAGTTGATTGAGAGTGGGAAAGTGTGTGAAAAATCGGCCCAGGCAGCAGAATTAATTGCGCTAACGAGAGCATTAGTGTTAAGCAGCGGTATGAAAGTGACAATTTATACTGATTCAGCCTACGCTCATGGGGTGGTTTCCAGTTTTGGTAAACTCTGGGGAGAGCGTGGGTTTTTAACCTCCCAAGGTGATACTATTAAACATGCCCGATTGATTGCTGAATTATTGCAAGCCCTTACGCTGCCCAAAATGGTGGCCATAGTGAAGTGCTCAGCGCATAAAAAAACACTGGATTATGTCACGCAGGGAAATTCTTTGGCTGACCAGATGGCTAAACTAGCTGCCACAAGGGACACTCGGTGGGAAGCCCGACAGCTCATAGTGGGGAGGGATGTGACTATGGAAGGGACGAAGGAGCGCGTAAAGGAAATCCAAGCAGATGCAACCATTGAAGAAAGACTATCTTGGCACAAGGATGATCAATACGAGGAGACGGTAGATGGGCTATGGGCACATACCAAAACGAATACTTGGGTACTACCTGATGCATACTTACCTGTGATAGTGAGTGTGGCTCATGGTCCAACCCACGTTAACGCAAGAACTATGGAAGAAGTTTTAAGTACTGTGTGGTACAACAAAAGATTGGGAATGTATTGTCGCCAATGGGCAAAACAATGTGAAATATGTGTTTTATATAATGTGGGGAAAGGTGTACCAGCCCCGGCGGGCCACAGTAAGTTACCCACCTGCCCTTTTGAGGTGGTGTATATGGACTTTATACAGCTGGAGCCTGTAAATAAACATTCCTACTGTTTGGTGATGAAATGTGGGTTCTCAGGATGGGTGGAAGCATATCCCCTGCGGGACAATAGTGCCACCTCCACAGCACAATGCATATTGAAACACTGGATGCCCTTGACTGAAATGGCCGGATGCATTGCCTATTGCATTATTGAGTATGCGTACTATGCCTAAGCGTACACATGGTTTATCTCCTTTCGAAATTGTTATGGGGCGCCCACCAAGTATTGGGACCCCCATATCACCTAAGAGATTGTCTGAGCAAGCATGGCCTGCATTACAACAGTATTGTATTGGGTTAACTAATAGACTGATTTCTATTAATGCACAGGTGAACGCAGTAGCTCCATCTCCTCTGATAGGAGAAGGTCACGACGTGCAGCCCGGTGACTGGGTTGTTATAAAAGCCTTCGATCGCACCAGCGGACTGCAACCCAGATGGAGGGGCCCGTTTCAGGTTCTCCTCGCAACACAAACTGCGGTAAAAGTTGATGGCAAACCGCACTGGTACCACGTGAATCCAGAAAAGGGAACCAACCAACCCCAGGTTGCAACAGTACTGCCAGATCCCACTAGTAGGTGTGCCCATCGTCTACGATCCCGTGACGTGTATGTGCCAAGCAACGTGTAAGGACACTGTTTTGAACTTTGATCATTAGGGAGATGAACATTTGGACTCTCTTGTTGGTTTTAGCAGAATTGTGCCTTACTGAAGACGACGGGCTTGTAGCCTGAAGGGCCTTCGGCGTTCCCCTCCTGGGACAGGCACTACGAGACGTGGGACAGATCGGAGGAAGGTTTTCAGTGAGACCTACCACTATTAGAGTAATAAGGACACTGGTGCTTTAAATAGGGGATATTGCTATATCGCTAGGTTGCAACTGATATACGCTGTATACTGAGCCATATACTGAACTATGTCTACACCCGTGTATGCTGGTTTAGTCCCTGAACGGATAAGTGTATGCTCCTCAAACACAGAAGGTAAGAGGAAAGAAATGCCTAAATTGATGCTCAAGTGTGAGCAAAGGGTGGATTGAAGGTACGCATACATATGTAATGTTGTGCTCACACTTGGAGTTTGTACTAATCACCATATGTGTTAAAAGAATGTACCCTTTTGTTAAAAGAAGAGGCCTTCTCTTTATACAGCGGCATTTAAGACCTGCTGACCTGGCAAGAACTTGTTTTTAACAGAAGAATTGTGTTTGGTCACTGTATGTCGAAGCATGCTGAGCCTGCTAAAACTATCTGCAGATTACGGGTGGGGAAGGAATGAGTAAGCACAGCCTCGTGTACAGAGATAAGGACACAGAGGGGCACGAGAGAGAGAGAGAATAACAGATAACAGGAAACCACAATAGCAGATGTTGAACTGTTGACCGTTGATGCAAAGTCATGACTGGGAGGAACCGCCTTGTGGTGGACATAATCTATGTGCAGCAATGTATGACAATGTAAAACAGATGGGTATAAAAGGACCACGATGTGCAGGGCAAAGGGCGGCACTTTGACGACTTGCTTTGCGAGACGGTTGAACTTGTGGCCCATTCGCGAATGCTTGTGTGTTAATAAAGCAATGTTTACTCAACTCTTTTCTGTTTGAGTTTTTATAGGGTCCCTTTTGTACTGGTTTTGGTGACGGCGAGAAATCGCACCCACAGTTAATATTGGAGAAAGCCTAGTGATGTCTCTGCATGCAACAAAAAGAAAAATGTTTTTCCTAAATATTTTGCTGTGTTGGTAAATTGTGTATGTAATTATGTGTAATGTAGCATGATGTCTATAATTATGTTGGATGTATTCGGTCTCGCCTTAGATTGTGGTTTTCGGCCTTATTGAACATGTGACAGCTCATGGGCATCTACCAATGATCAGAACATTGCAAGGAAGTAATGGGTCTTGTAAACATTGGCCTTGCTTTTATGAACAACATCTATACAAGCAGAGGACACCGGATAATGTACACATTGCTACAGCTCCTGTATATGGAGGGACTACTCTACATGCTAACAATGTCCTTACCTTCCTTTTGGTCCCCGTTTGCCTGAGCTTGGCTTTCCCCATCCTCTTGTCTTCTAGGCCTGCTACAGTCTTTTTGGCAGGGTGATGAGAATCTGCTTTTCTTGGTGTCCCTTTTGGTCAATTCGTAAAGTATTTTTGTTAATCTTTCTGATGGTTAGTAAGTGCATTGTTTTGCCTGTGTCATTCATCTATTGCTCAGTGGTGTAATATGAGAAGACCAGTTAAAATAAGATGGTTTTAATAGACTATCAAAATATGCGATGTGGCCTTGTAGCCTAACCAGGAGCAGCAGACTGAGGCAGAACCTCGACTCCAAAGACTCACACCAGATTCCCTAATCAGAGCCACATTGGCATGCCAGGGCAACAAATGTCCTTGGGAGACTGACCTGAACGAGTATGGGTGTGGACTCCAATTTTACTACTTCAGTAGGAAGGGACTGTCATGATATTGTGATTTAATGTGGGGATGCAAATTCGATTCCATCCATGACAGATATCCGGTGAAGGGACTTTCTACAACTGGGGACAACGGTCTACCTTTTGCGATTGCAAACATGTCCAATGACTGCGTTCTACATTGAGTGGGGGCATTTATCATTTTTGTCATGGGGCCAGAATTAAACGACCTTTGTGTAGCTGATCAAGAACTCCGTGGCCCCAGAGCTTTCTGACTGGATGGAATGCATGTCAGGATCGGACACATTTAGGAGAGTTGAAAATCATCTAGTTTTGACCATTGCATTTATTTGTGAACTGAAGCAGAGTTCAGGGTTAAATAAGCCCATCAGACTGCATACTGGCTTTTAAGGTAACATGGGGTGATCACAAAAGTATGGAAGTATCAAGTGAGAGACCAGTTAAACCAAGGCAGTCCTTAGAACTGGCAAGAGTGACTTTCTCAAGCAAACAAGTGATCAGCTGCCCACGCTTTGACCGAATTCCAGGAGTCGTCGAGTTTGACAAACTGGCCGGCAAAGTCGGGCATAGAAAGTCAGCTTTCTGATCCTCAATAAGCACCCGGAAGCGGCCACATATTCAGAGTTGAACATATACAAGTAAATCCTCTGAACAGAATTAGAAAGGAATAATCATGCGAGTTAGAGAGACAGTGGAGATATAAACCAACGACTTTAGACTCGGGGCAAGCCTTTCGATCCATCTGCAGCCAAGTAGAAGCTATTCTTTGCAGTGAAATCCTTGATTGGCTGTCGAGAGCCTTTTGGACATGCCTGTGCGCGGCAGATGAAGTTTCCTGAGCTCTCTTTAAAGTCTTGTGCCGGTTACTAGGTCAATTGGCTTTAGCACAGGAAGAACAGAGAAACGTACAAGATGTCCACTCCACTAGAAGCAATGGAGCACTGACGACATCAGTGGCAATACAAGTGCTGATCACAAACCGTCGATGGGGTTATGATGGCGTTCTGACATTGAAAGGCTTGAATTGTAGTAGTATGGACAGGCAAATAGTAATTTCGGGACTAAACGTGAAAAGGAAATACTGGTAGGCTCCAAGTGAGAGTCACTTGGAAAGCGTCGGATGTATAGCACCAGATTGGGAGATACACATCTGGGCTGTGGAATTTCAATCCCAAAATCCTATAACCAGTTTGTCGCCTGCTCAAAGGGTGAGGGGGGAGCCACTAGTCGATCACATGGTCAAATCGGACACGAGTCGAAGACAGAAGCCAAAAATTGTATTCATCTTATGGTGTTGGAGACATTGTGATATTTGTAACACTACGCAGTAAACGCAAACCAACAAAAGAACAATGAAAATAAAATGCCACTTAATGACTACATGAATGTACGCTTGAAATGCCACCGACTGTACCCCAGCATTAGCAGTGTATTAGAAGCCTGGCCCAATGGAGAATCTCCATGTTGCCCTATTGGCTAGTTTGCCTTTGCCACAGAGTTGGGAGCATATGGACCCCTGAACAATGCAGGCATGCCAACTTGGACAGCTGTTGGTGGACGAGTAAATTATTCAAACTGTTTAAGATTTCATGCAGCTAATGATGGGGCATCTGCATGCCGGCTTCAGTGCTCTGAAGTCACCGATTACATAGAAGGACAAAGCAGTCCCGGTCTACGGCTCTCACTCTGAACACGGCAGGTTACAACATCCCATAAGAGACAGGAAGGACCCCTGTTGTGTTCACAGCATGTCACAGATGTGCAGGTTATACATTTGCAGCGGACAAATCACATCACCCACGATTTTTAGGCCTTGTGTACATGGCGCAACATCACATGATTGTAACCCTTACTGACAAACACCTTCGCAGATTTGGGTTATACCGTGTGTACACCAGACAGCAAAGCATTCCAGTTTATCACAGATTACACATTAAACCCTCATGGTTTTCAAGACCCTTATTTTGTACACTGCAATTTGCCACATGTTTGACGACCTTTCTGAGTATAGATGAAAGCATACTACGTGTGAGGACTTCACTGGGTACTGTGAGGGGGCAGCAATGAGAGGTGGAAAGTTGCAATATTTTCAATATTCACCATTTTTATTGAAAGAAAATGTGTTTGGAAAAGGGCCCATCTTGCCCTAAACAAAAGAAAATGTCCCTGTAATGGAAAATAAGACCAAAATAAGTTTAGCTTGTGTCCAAAAAAATGCATCTAACCCTCACATTAACATACAAAATAAAAAAAGGTAAAATATATAGTTTTTATCGTCACTTCAACCAGGTTGTGCAAAAACCATATATATGCACTTTCAACAAAAACAACCCTTGCCTCCAGGATTTAGTTTCCCTTCCCCTTAACTGTTTCAGGAAAAGGAACGTGAAATACTCAGTTTCACCAAAATTACATTAAGGGCAATGAAAGGCGTCTCTTTCCTGGGTATTCTCCTTAAGATGATAACACACATCTTTTTATAATACGGGTTCAAATATATTGAAAGGCAGTCATTAGGCTGGCAAAAGCAAAAATGTTCACTTTTAACAAAGGCTTAGTATGAAAGTTCTTTTTCAACAAAACATTAGATTTCCTGGTGTACTCCCCTGCTAGGAATATCTTCATTTTGGATCACACAAATCCCCTGGTGTACTCTCCTGCAAGGCATCTCTTTCAAAAAAGGTTTCCCTACCTGATGCTCTTATCAGTTCTCTCCGGAACATTCACATTTCTCTTAAATGTTCTCACAATTGCACCTTCTCAGTGGTGCAACCTTGTTGACTTCAGTTAGCACTAGCACGAATGTCCCCCATACTGGCACCCCTTATAGGAGGTTTTGTTCAAGCCCCTGTCAAACTATTTTACAATGTCTCTTGGCAATGCTTGTTCCAGGTTTCTCCCAACTGACATCGCTTATCAGCAGAATTTTACAACTTCTGCCTCTTTGTTTCTCTTTGTCTTTTGGCTTATGGCAATGCTGGTTCCAGGTTTCCACCAACTGACATCTCTTATCAGGAGAACCAGGTTTACTCTTGTACTCTAAATCTACTTGATCAGTATTCAAAACCGTCACTTAATTGTCTGTGTGCCTGTTGCAACACCCTGGTGTACCACTTCCACTGGGTCAACTCACTGGTATCTTCCGGCATATCAGACCCATAGCACTTCAGCCGCAGTCTTGCATCGAGAATGGCTTCAGTAGCCTGTCAAATCCTCCCTCAGCTCCTCTGCCGACCTTGTGATTCCTTGCCAGTAAGTTTGCTGCTGTTTAGTTTGACAGCACCATGGCCACAATTTCTACAGCAGTACTTCCAAGGAGCCAGTCAGTCACAGTTGGGACTCTTGCCACCCAGTACGTCGGAGTGGCAAGTGGCAGTCTGGGAGCACCTCCTTCCTTTGGCCAGATTCACACTACTGTGCGTCTGCCCCTCTCCGCAGCTTCGCTTCCTGCTCCACAGCACGACCAGACTTGTCGTTCATCTTCTCTCTGTCTCATCTACAGGTGTTTCTCTGATTTGAATGTCCCACGCAGTTGATTGAACGAGACCGCACGTTACTCTTGGTATTACGCTTGATCCTCATTGACTCTTTACTGCCGTTCTTCGTCCCAGTACTTAAAGCTTTCTGGGAATTGGAATCCAAAAGGATTACCATCATGTTTTGAGTTCTTTTGTTGAATACGTATCTACATAACAATCAAACATCATATGTCAAATGGGTTTTAGAGGGGTTATGCACATGTAAAGGATAAGTAAAGGTTTTAAGTCCTCACAATTAAAGGGTTCTGAATAATGACAGCAGTTCATTAAAAACTCTGGGATCAGGGGTTCTTCACAGTTAAGGGAAGAATACCACGTCTCCCATGTTGGAGCCATCGCCCACCTCCCCATCCACCCCAACAGCCATACCCTCCCCATGTGATCCTCAGAATAACACCCCCAGGGTCAGAATCCGGTAGCGGCAGCCTTCCCCTGGCCACATGGGAGGAGGCTTTAGGCTGGGCATCAGTGATATGACTGCAGGATTCATCACAGTACACAGCTCAATGTCCCTCTTCGGGTTTTGCAAAAATGTGCAATTTCATGTACTACTCAAAAGGTAGTCGTAGAACCATTGCGTACGACTACCTTTTGAGTAGTACATGAAATTGCACATTTCTGCCCTGTTACTAACCCTCACAAAAATGTACTGCGACCTGTGAAACTACCTTTTTCTTTCTTTCTCTATATTTTAATATCACTTCTAGCAGGCCTTATGTTAAGCTACAGGCCTTCATATGTTTTTAGATGTTTGCTAACATTGAATAAAACTTTTTCCATGACTAATCTGTATTGCTAGTATTTATGACACCTAGCTTTAGCTGCCCCCTCGACCTAGCTATATTAAGTCTCTGAATAGGGGTAGCTTTCGATTCTCTTCCTTCCTGTTACTATTTAAACTTACCCTCTCGAGTCGAGCCTCCCTTGAACAAAAAAAGAGGGTTTCCTTTTTGCCCCACTTACTTCCTACCCCAGCAGCCTGTGTAATGTGGCATTACATTCTATAAATAAGCCATGTGTAGCTAGGACTTGGTGGCTGTTAAGGTTACACAATTATACAGCGACCACATTTGGATGTCATACTATTTTCAGCTGGATGAGGGGATTCACTCATGAAAGGACTGGGTGTGTATTCGCTGTGTGGCCAGGGTGTACCCACAAAAACCATGTTGGAACCTGCCCCTTTGATTCCCCTGAGCAAACGCCTTCCTTCATGGCACATGAATCAGTTCTTGAAAGACAGTCCTGACATTAAAAAAAGGCACTCTGAACAAGGGTGCGGATTACAGGAGTCCTTTTGCGGAAGGGATGGAGTTAGTGTTGCACCAGGTGAGAGGTTTAGCCCAAGAGAGGTTCCACCATCTTGGAGTCTGCTAGGGCTTCCCCAACGTCCTACCTCTTCCCCACTTCCTGCAGACAAACCATTCTAGCTAGGACACCAGAAGTCAAATGATACTTGTTACAGCAATCTGGATTGGAACCCTGACACAAGGCTTGTTTTGGGCAAATCTGTTGTAGGATTTTGCCTTCATAGGTTGGAGGGGCATGCCCTTCGTTGATTCATCTTGGGGCTTGAAGATGAGAAGGATTCACTTCGGGATACAGTCTATTCCAACGTCCTCTGCAATAGATGTGAAAACAGAAGGCTCCAAAGGCACACTTTGGGTGACAATGCTATGGACCAAGGCCTAAATGCTGACTCTGCACTGGAACCAGGATCCAATTGACTGGAGGTGAAGGGCCACTGAAGGTGCCAGACAATCTTCCTATAGTGATAGTGCAGAACAATGGAGTCACTTTGTCCTTTGTGACAGGTCAGAAATGTGAGGCGGACAACTTTGATGATTTCTCAAATTGTGCCAATTTATTAAAGTATACGTTTTAACAAACTGCTCACTATCCCTACCCCGATGAGGATTTCTCTGCCTATCAAAACTAAAGGAAAGCACTAAAACAGGATATCTGGCCCTCACACTTAAACATAAAATACACGGGGAAATATATGGCAATTCACAACAACTTTTAACACTGTTATTTCCAATATTAACTGTCTTTCTTTGTAACCTGGGTGAACTCCCCTTACCCTGGTTTCAAGTTCGGTTATAGTTCCAAAGTCCAACAAAAAACACAAGGAAATCCGGGTTTGCAACATAGTTCCAATTCAGTGCTCATCTTCAACTGGTCACAAGTAAGTTTTGTTTCACCAATATTTAACCAACAGAACAACTTTCTCTCCTTTTAGTAATGATTTCCACTTCAAACAGCATCAATGTTGTTCTGGTTCACAATGTTTTGCCACAACTTATTTCAGAAAGCGAAATACAGTTCCTAGTCAATGTAACAACCTCTGGCCAGGTAAAAGAATTACAGCACTTCCTTGGTTTCTTTATAGCATTAGGAATCACTGTTGGGATTACTTCACAGCACCCACTACTTCTACCTGGTCCACAGGTTAACTTCTGCATGAACTCACCATGCAGGTCTACTCTCCGGCCCCATAGTGTTCCACATTCAATTTGGATTCTGAAGTTTCAAACCTACTGACAACCAAAAGTCTTATCACAATGTCATCAGTTTGCAACCTTTCAGCTTCTCAGAAAAGACAATTTCCACATTTGTACACATCAACACCTTCAGGTAGGCAAGGCATTCTTCCTCTGAATATTCACCTTTCAGAAGGGCAGCCTCTTTGCCACACCCAATATTGACCCCAAGCATCAGGCTCTGCTTTCCTTCCTTATGGCTTTGGTAATGTGAGCTTCATAAATATTTAGGGAACATTTACAATCAGCAGGCTTCGCCTTTTTACAATCTTGCATTCACCTGTGTGCTCTTTCTTCCCCAAAGAAGTTTACTGGTATGTCTCTTTTGGCTGAGGATAGTACTTGCACAAATTTTGGCTTGGGCAATGCTTGTATCCCTTTAGGTCTAAGGCAACGCTCGTACAACTCTTGACATTGAGGAAGTGCTTGTTTTGCTCTTAGCATAGCAATGAGCGTTTCGCCTGTTGGCTTAGGCAAATGCTTGTTCCACTATTAGCTCACAATTCAATATTTAGTCACTTGAATTCAGTGATACATCAACTTCAACCACTTCACAATGTACTCTTTGGATACACTATTCTTCAGAGATACTTTAAGCATAGACGCTCAGTCGGTCATCTGTTTTCAGAAGTGCAAGATTCAATTAACATGGTTTCACACGTACACAAATGTTATATGAAGAGTTTACTCATACACAAGTGCTACTTTGCTGGAGGGGTGTCGACTACGAACCTAATCCAGCTGACTCACCTGAGCTGCTTCTTCGCCTGGGGTAGCGATACCTGAAGGAGGGATACAAGCAGAGACGTAGCTGGCCCCGGGAGTCTTGAGATTGGCACAGAGTTGCACCAGACAGCTTTGTGAGACACATGGGCCGGTGAGTGCAGGGATTAGGAAGGAAGGATTCGCCCATGGCATGCTCCGGCTTCCTCCTGGGCCCCGCACCTGTAGACCCAGCGGTCCTGCTAGTCTTCTGTGATGGAGTTTGGCAGGGTATCCAACTGCTTGCTTTCATCCTAGCGGCATGACCTGGGGCAGTGATGTTGTGCGACTAGCTCCAGAGGAGAATTGTCCAGCTCTGCAAAGATACCCATAACAGGCACCAGGCGACTAACTTGTCTGCCAATCAGTTGATCCGGTTATTCAGAGCCAGCTGTGTCTGGCAACAGCCAGTGTCAGGTGCATAGTCTGTTAAGAGCCCTGCGTGGAGGTTTGCTGGCCACGCAGGACTAGCTTGGTTAGATAGCCTGTGGAACTTTGGGCAAGTTTATGCAGCACCGGATTAAATGTAACAGCTGATGGGCAGACACTGAACAGTGGGGAGGTCCCCCTGTGCTGCCTGTTGTACAGCCTGGGGATTTCGGTTTTTGAGCAGTACACCCACAGAAGTGGTGAAGACAGTGTTTGTATGAGAAAAATGGATATGAGGATGAAGGGCACCTAAGATGGCGCTGGCGTTTTCAGCAGAGTGAGTGCACTGTGATCTTGGCCCCAGAGTTGATGTTGGCGTCTTCCCATGCATCAAGCTACCCACCCTGTTTTCAGTGTCCTGGGATGTCTCGTGGACCTGACTTATCTGCAACTGTCTTGCTAGTAGGCCACCTGGTGAGTTCGAGCATTGTGCAATTTCTCTGTGCATTCCAGTTTCTCAGTCTTCCCCCCGCCCCCACTTTCCATCTCTCTGGATTCTTCCCTCCCTGGTGCTCTCCATCTCCCCATTTACTCTAACTGCTATCACCCATCCTTCCTCTGTCGAAGCCTGGAAGGAAAAAGTTCAAATAAAACTCTTGTGGTCACCAATCCAGGCCTGTCCATCACCAACACTTACGTCAATGCTCCCTCGCCGAACAGCCCACATGGTCTCTGTCCTTTCTCTTCATCACCCATTAATGGTGGCAACAGGGGGTGGGGGGTACTCATGGCATGCTTCTCATCCTCTAGGTGCATCATTAATGTCCATCAGAAAGGTACTGTCGTGGCCCAGGGCTCTCAGCCCAACTTCCTCCTTGACAGGCATCTTCCGTCTCAACAACTTATAATCTTCTCCCATCAGTTCTCTGTCTGCCATCCCTCTAGCCCCTTCTCTTCCACAGACGAGCATACCACATACCTGTACCCCTCAGAAGATCTTCAAAAGGTGGCCACCAGCTTTACCTAGCTACCCTCAACTCTCGCTCTGCGGTTAAATACATGTCTGATATCAGTCTCCTTCTTGAAGAATTTGACCTTGGCGTTCTTGCTCTCACCAAGATGTGGTTCACTGCCAGCTCTGTCACTGCTTTTGACACAATCCTCCCTGAGGACTACAATATCCTCTCGAAGCTCAGGACTAACAGGTCTGATGGCGGAGTGGCCTTGATCTTCCCTGAAAAGGTGCCTGCTACTATCATTCCCACTCAGACCTACTCTTCCTTCGAATGCCTCGTCTGCAGGCTCGGTATCTCTCCAACCCTCTCCAGGACTCCTGGTCCAGTCTCCCTCTCGGAGTGGTCTGACCTCAGCTCACCTCACCTCTGGTCTCCTCCAAGCTTCTCCTCTGAGACTTAAATATTCACCTTAACTCTCCCCATTCAGCCACTCGACTCTTCCGTAGCCTCTGACTTTCTTCATCCCTCCAGTCCTACGCACTCAGCCGGACGGACATACCTTGGATGCTCTCATTTCAGCAGACATCCCCATCTCCAACCCTCTTACTACCTCTCCTCTGGTCTGACCATGCTCTTCTGTCCTCTCACCTGGATCTCTCAGGTCCCCCGCCTAAGTTTCTGTCTGCACGGCCAGTCTCCTTCTCTGTCATCCGACCCATTAAGCAAGTGTCAGTTGCTGGTTTTGCCGCCACTTCCCCATCCGAGCCCTACCACCGACACCCACACTGACCCTGCCCTTGCAAACCTTCACCTCTCTATTACCAACACCCTGGACATCCTTGTCCCGGTCATGAGGATCTGCATGAATCCTGCCTCCAAGCGCAACACCTGGTATGACGGACCTAGCCTCTCTGATACACAAGTGCAGAGTTGCTGAATGGAAGTTGCGGGCATCTGGCACATCTTCCGACACAGGCCTGCCGCCTGCTCCAAAGGAAACACAGACTCTCCATCCGCTTGAAGAAGAGGCTCCATATCAAAACTGGTATCTCTGAGGCCACTAACCTGGGTGAATGGTTTAAAATATGCACGGAACTCGCCAATCTTACAGTCTCAACTTCTCCCCTGCCTTCCCCGACCCTCTGCACTGGCCTCCCACTTTTTAACCAAAACTCAGGACATCCTGTCTTAACTCTTCCCTACTCCCTCCTTCCTCAGCTCTCAGGCCTCCCATGGCCTCCCCCTTGCACCTTTCCTCCTAGTCTCCTCTTTCTCACCCATAGCACCAGATGAGGTCTCAGTACACTCTATGAAAGTCTCCTCAAACAGGAAAAACGGTGGGGGTTCAACTGTTTTGGCAGTGCACTATACCCTCAGAGTTGATGTGTTGGCGTGCTGCAAGACCAGTATTCTGAGGTTATACCACTACCTAAATATCAAAGTTAACAACTGGTACTGATTGCATGTGATTCATCAAACTGTAGTAGTCAATTGCTCCGATTAACAATCAGTTTTGAGTATATCAAGTAATTTTATTGAAGTTTATAATTTCTAATATTCTCAGCCGACACATTTCTACAAACCGTTTTTTTCAAGGCTGAGAGTGATACCATGCATGGTTACAATAGTAGTTGAATCAATAGATTTGTCACAATATAATAACCTTATATAGTCAAATAACAAATAAAAATAAATTGAAATTGAAAATACAGACCAATACATGGCCGCAGTAGTATTGAGAGAATAAGATTTAGTAATAATACATACAGGGGTCATGATAGGTGGAAGGGTAAGCACAGATAAATGGCAGGGAGAAACAGATTGATTTCAGAACACATTATCTGTTTGCCTACTGGGTATTGTTAAAGTAAAGGGGTATGAATTACTGGACTCCTAGATTGGTACCCTTATGGTTATATATACACATTTAGGTGGTGCGCTCACCGATACGGATACATGCATACACTGTATAATCACCAAGGCCGGACTTCATTAAATTCTAATGTCAACCACATCCAGTGTCTGTCTGGTTAATTGTGGCCTGTTTGTAATAGCTATTTCCATTCTAAATTATGCATAATTGTTAGTATCATGCTAATGGCCCAGTATTGACCTTCCGCCAATCAGTGCAATTGACCTAAAATAATAAACTCACCATAAGATCATTAGTCGCTTTCTGTGGCGCCAATTGGAAAAGTAATTACCTCATTGACTTTGTTTTTAATAGTCACTATTCCATACTAGTGTTGCACTTACCCAGTGCCAGTTAATTGGGTCAAGGTATTGCATTTAGTTAGTAGATGTTTTTTTCCAATTTACTTCATTTGCTGTGAATATTTTGGTGAACGAAACTTAATTTACCATTGGTGTCAATTAGCTCCATCTGTTAGAATAATATTGTGCCATCTTACCTCCATTTATAATACTTCTCATTCGGTTGTGTATCTCGTCTTTCTAGATTAGCTCATTTATAACAACCTTAATAGGATCCTGCAATAGGCAGGAGTTCCAATGTAATAACACTGTCCGTCTTAGAGACCCACATGGATACTAAAGGTTGGTCAAAATCCATACATTTGTTTCATAATTTGGTTAGAAACAAAAATTATTCCACAGTAGGTCCGGCGGACCACGTGCCTCTAATGTTTATCAGGTCTCTTTCAAACAGGTGCCCCCCCTGCTCCTACAGAACTCTCAAGAACAGCATTGTCTCCCTTGCACCAGCTTTGGGCGATTTCTGTAATCAATCCTTTGCCACCCCTCAAGCACTCCCTTCTGCATCCCCTCCTCAATAAGCCTTCTGCCGACCCCTCCTGCCTGGATAACTGCCACCCTATCTCCATTACCCCCTTCCTGGGCAAATGGCTGGAGAAGCTGGCCATATCCCAACTGATCCAACACACTGAACGGGCTGGTTGTCTCCAAAATCACCAGTTTGGCTTCAGAGCAGCCAGAGGTACGTAAATTGCTATACTGAACACCCATGAAGATTTGTTCTCAAATCTCGATTCCAATGCTCCATCCCTTCTTATCCTTCTGGATCTTTCCTCTGCCTTTAACAGGGTCAATCATGCCACCCTGACCAATCGGCACTGTGACATCCTTGGCATCACAGGCCTGGCACTGGACTGATTTACCCCATTCCTCTCAGACTGACTTTCCCAGGTTCAACTGGGCCCTTTTCTCTCCCCTAGCACACTCTCCACAAGTGGCTTCCCTCAAAGCTCCATCCTCTGTGTTATGCAGAATAAATGCAGCTCTCCTTCAAGTTTCCCTCTACTACCTCCTCTTCCTACTCTCACACCGCCAACTGTCTTACTGCTATGCAGGCATGGTGTGCCACCAATGATTTCTGCCTTCAGACCAGTACGGCCGAGATCCTTCTCATTGGGATCTCAGCTTCCTCCTTCCCTCCTACCCTTTGGCTGCTGGGTCCCCTGCCCGACCCCCTTTTGGGGGCAAAAAACCTTGGTGTCAACTCTCACACTGTAGACCTTGCCAAGAAGGCCGACTAAAAAGCGGCACCTCCTCAGAGGCAGTCTCCCTTTCCTCACCTTCCCCCAGAAACTCAATGACTTCAGAGCTCTGGTCCGCTCTAGGTTGGATTACTGCAACAGCCTCATACTCCATCTTTCTTTAACCTCCCTTTGCCCCCTTCAGCTAATCCAGAATAGGACTGCACGACTGATCCTTGGCCTCACGCCCAGGGACTGCATTTCTCCCGCCCTAAAAATCTCTCCACCAGCTCCCAGTTGCTGCTAGGATCAAGTTCAAGACCCTCTGCATCATCCACATGGCTTTCTGGGGCCTGGGACCCAGCTACACCCAAATCTCTCTCCTCAAATGCCCCCCCCCCATCTAAAGCCCTGCAATCTTGTTCCAACTCTGCAGATCAGACACTTCTCTAAGCAGAGAGTGGGGGTAGATCTCTCTCTCCTCTGCTAGAGCCTCCCTCTGGCATGGTCTCCCTGCCCCTCTAAGGCTTGAGCCGGATCTACTCAAGTTCAAGACCCTCCTTTTCTCTTCTTCCTCCCCTCTCCCTCTGCCCCCCTCCACCGCCCTTGTTAACACCCAGTCTATCACAGTGACTAGCTGCCTGGTTCCCTCAGTTCTACAGGGCACCAGGAACACCCGCCCATTCTATCCCCCCTCCTCGCACTTAGCATGTGGACCCTCACCCTTGCAATCCCTGGCACTTGTCCTCACCTTAGAAGTTGCCTTCCCCCAGTTACCCAGTCTATGTTTTATGGCTTTCACTCGCACAAGAGTGATTCTGCTTGGCTACAGAATCCTGCCTTTGTTCACGCAAGGGTTCAGAGTGCTCAATCACACTCGCCAACTACGGTCCCCAGCACGCTTCTGGCTGAGCAATCTCTACAATTAGGTTCACATGTGGGGTGTGGGGGGGGGAACCGTCTTGCTTCCCGCCTTCTGCTGCGCATGCTGTGCACTTTAGATTTTGGGGAAACAAGACTCTCTGGACAGGCAGGTAAAATCTGCTTGGACAAAATCCTCTGCTGATGCTGCTACTTCTGCGTCCACAGTTCCATCCCCATCCAATAGCCCGCACCTGAGGGAGCCTTTCAAAGTTTCTGCTTCAATCAGGTGTGGGTCATTAGGCTAATTACTACTACCGCATTCCTTTTCAGTCTTCTTCCTCGTCCCTGTAGTTAGGGGATTATGGGACATTAGTCCCAACCAACAAAATTAGGTCTTTTTATAAGCTTCTTATTTTTAAAAGGTATATCTATTGTTCTTAAATGCACTTGAAGAATCGTTAAGGTTTGTTTAAAAAGAGGAATGCAATGTGTTTAAGCAGTTATTAGTTTCCTCTTCCTATACCTTTGGGAGTACAGGAGATTTTTAACCTTAGAGGTTTCAAATGGTCTTTCCTTCCCTGTAGTATTTGTGTAGATGGCAATGCACAGTATGCTAGGTTTGTTATTGAATATACCTGTTTTAATACAGTAATAATATTAACGCACAAGACTGCTTAGCATCCAGGCAATGCGTAGGAGCTGAGAGGCGGAAGGTAAACCATAAAACAGATGTTCCAGCAACGCCTTGAACCAAAAGGGCTGAAAGCAGAAACTGAGGCAGAAGGACTGATTTTCTTGTATACGGTTACCTTGTGATTGACTTTAGTGATTGAAACACCAGACCATATAGGATTGGTTGTGAAGTGTGTCCTATAGGACAACTTGCAAGATAAAACCCTGCTTTTGTTTCGAGCTACATTTGAGAATCCAAGAATTGAATGGAGAGACCCTGAATCCTAGCTTATTTCTTTGCAATGCCTGGATATGACCACTCTACAGGGGGCATGCTTCAAACATGTTAAACCAGTGTACCCCATTACCATTGTTGATTGGTGGGTGGGTGAACAATCCACAAGTAGTCAAAGGTCACGTAACACCACTGCCTGTGGTGTCTGGAGGGACAAGTGTCTTGTGGTTTAATTTCCTGTGATACCAAAAGGGTCAACGTTTGTGCAGCATCAATTGATGTGAAGTCATCCATAAAGTGATGTCCCTTCTGCAACCTCCTGGCATTTTGGGTACTCGACCTCAATGGTAATATTGAAGTTCTTTGGGCAGACTTTAGGCACTCTGCTGCCTCTTTTTGTGAAGGCGAGACCAGCACTATCGGATTATGACTACATTCAAAGTATGCAGTGTGTGCACAGTGTTTTCCTGGGATCAGGGTAAATGTTTTAATAGGAAAGTGAACTCCTAGGCTGATATTTCCACACACATGTGTTTAAATTTCAATGTAACGGGACATTTTGGTGTGAAGCACTTCATGATGAAATATACAATTGCTAATAGATTAGTTTTTGTTATCCTACCCAAACCAAAAGGGGAGAAACGAAGCTTATTTTGGCATGTCAGATACCTATTTTTACAAGATTACAATACAAATATCCACACAACTTAAGAATTCAGGGCAGTCTTCGCCACAGCTATAAACAAGTATTCCCATGCTATGGTAATGGTAATCAGACAGCAACCACAAATAAAATATGGGGAAAATGTTATGACTCAAGGGGTGCTAGACCGATAGGCTGCAATTAAATAGAGATGTGGAGCTCTGAGCTGGAAAAAATACCTTTCACTGCCTTGCTGAAGTGTTTTTAGATGGGATTCTGTGGGTTGCAGAGTGTTTGTCACGGTCACTTGCACAAAGTAATGTATATGAGCAATCTCCTAGCCAACTGAATATGAAAGAATAAAGAAGTCAAAATGTGTGCAGTCGGGTTCACTGAAACATCACCTTATTTACGGTAGTTGTGATCGTGTGTTTCTTGTATTTCACAGAAGCAGTATGGTGAAGAATTGAATCACAAAGCAATGAAGGCGATTTTTGACATTAAAAGGTGATGGTGACCCGAGAAATCTCATCCAGGTACACCAATAAGATGTAATGTTGTATACATGTTGATAAAGGGAAACTAATCAGAAATAGAAACTGGGGTAGGTTTCTTTATTTAAGAAACTTGCTGGAAGAATCTTGTGGACACAAAGAAATAGCATCTGTTTTAGTTCATCTTCTACACGTGCAAACAATCTAGTGCATCCCCTGAGGCATGTCTGGCACATTCAGGCCGCTAGGACAGAAACATGTGCACGTAGGGCTTTGAAGGAGTGTATGGAGCTATCTTTGACCATTACAGTCAGCTCTGACATTTCAGTGTCAAGTTGAAAATAAGACATGTACTTTTGAGTACCAATACACATGGAAGCTACATTTTATGTTAAATCGAGTTTAATTCTTGTATGTTATGTATTATAATTGTGTTTTTAATACATATTAAAATGTTATGATGTACAGATGAGCTCTATAATAAACATATTTGGTGTTTGGATTTATATGTATTCGAGGCTAGGTCCATTCTTTCAGGACCTGCTAACCCGATGTCCACCGTCTTTATCGTTTGGACATTTAAGTTATTGTATTTAACCTTCCTTTAAGATAATTATGCTTTAAGATAATTATGCTTTGTATATACCCACGGAGAAGGTGAAATGATTCTCATATGTGGGGACACAGTTTGGAGGAGTAAAGATTAGTTTATGAGGCTCATCAGTCTCAGAGGTTTTGATACCTCATTGTTAGCTACTCTGTTCTTAGAAACTGTCACAATCTCAATACCATGACACCCCTATCTGATAGACAGTTGGCTTTTAGTGAAGAATATGTACAATAATTGCTTGATTCAGTCGCAATTGTTTGTTTAGAAGGGAACGTAGTAGACATAGGTGGGAATTATCAATGGGATGAATTAGTACAGTCACGCAAAAGATTAGTAGGCAACGGTTAGCATGCCGTAATTATGGTGGAGTACCTTAAAAAAACGAACCCAGGTTATCCTTAGATAATGAGGATTTCAAAATTAAATGGAGTTACCTAGCCAAAAAGTGCAGCCGTGACTGGCTGATTCCAATTATAGAAATAGTCCACAAGACCTCCAGGAAAATTGAAATCGAGCTCAACTTCTTGCAAGAAGAGAACATGAAAAATCTATATTTTAGATGCAGAGACAGAATAGGCATGTAAGATTTCAAAATGTATATCTTCTAGTTGCAGTGAAGAAGGGGGGACTAGTGGAAATACAAATGAACCAGATCACCTTGTAAAGAAAGACAGGGGGGTGGGAGGTCTCGAGGAACCGACCAAAGCAGACAAAGACATCTTTTTAGGCCAGGGCAACAGGCGAGCGGGACACCAACTTAATGTGGACACGCAGTTAAATGGCATGGTACTTAACCTTTCTACATATCCTCTATCCATCATTGAGGAAACCGTGTTGAATAAAGGTTTGAATTTTGTAATGTCCAAACAATCTGTTTGAATTCCGTGTGGAGTGCAACTCATGCAGAAAGTAAGATCAGAGCCCCTATGAATACCTCTTCTTTTAGCCCTCCCACTCAAGACTCACTTGGCTGAACGTATATAGTGTTTGAGAGAAAGTTGTTAGAGGATTAAGAGATTAGAATCTAAAGGGTTTGCCTAGTCACTCTAGTTTAAAGTGAACAAAACAATCTTACAAGATCTAGGCAAAAATAAAGATCTAGTGATTCACCAAGCAGATAGGGGGGGGGGGGGGTATTGTAGTCCTCAATAGATCAGATTACATACAGGAGTGCAAGACATTGTTATTGGATGGTGACAGCAACCAGAGACTGGTACCCAATTGTGGGAGATTATCAAGATTAAAGTAAGTTGAGTCTTAGAAATGCATATGATAAGCAAACAGGAAACAGAATATCTGGCAAGGGAAAATAGAGTGTCTGTATTATACAGCTTACCCAAAATCTACAAAAATCAAGTAAAACCACCTAGAAGATCAATTGCGTCTGGCGTGAGTTTGATTTTACAACCATTATCCAAGTAAGTAGGTTTTTATTTAAGATCGTTAATCTCTGAGATGAGGAGTAATATTTAGGACACCAAACATTCAATCAATGAGATTGCAGGTCTTCCTTTCAACCCGGCTAATAATATACATGTGTTTATATATTGAATCACTTTACACTGAAATTCCACAGCAAGCCACCCTGCAGGTGGTGGAAGAGACCTTACTCAAAAGGAATGATGACCACCTGGTCAACACTTATTTTATAAATGGTGTACTGAATTAGCTCTTACTAACAACTTGTTCCAATTCAATGGACAGTTTAATCTACAGACCGAGGGGATTGCAATGGGAGCAGGGATGGCCCCCAACTTCACTAATCTGTACACAAACATGTTTGAAGAGATAGTGTATGCTGAATCCAATGAATTTAATCCTTTCAGAAATCACATAACAGTGGTTTAGATATATTGATGAAATTGTTGTACTCTGGGATGGCACACAAGGAGAAGCCAAAGAATCTACACTCTTTGCTCAATACCCAAAATAGATCTCAAATTCAATGAAGTAATGAACACAGTGGAGGTAAACTATTTGGACATCTGCATATACCCTGCAGAAGGTGTCCATTTGGTTAAACCATATACGAATGGTACAGATAAGAACGTTCTATTACACTACAGTAGTCATCATGCAAAACACGTAAAAGACAATCTCCCTTTCGGACAGTTTTTGCAATTAAACTGAACATTTCAACAAGGGAATCTAGCAAGATGAGGTAAACACTTGTCAAACTTGGAGCAAGAGGATAGACTACAAAATTGGTGAAAAACTCTGCCAAAAAGTGCATATAACAATAGAGATGCCTTATTAGAGCACAGAGATCGAAAAAGAAAGGATATACTAGTGTTCGTGAGCTCATTCAGTAAATAGTCATAAAATTAAGAACATAGTGAGCAGAAATTGGAAAAAGTGCTTACGCAAATCGTTAAAAGCTCGTTTAGTAGCCTTTAAAAAGACTACTAATATAACAAACATTATCCTGATACATTAAGAAAAAAGAAACAGGTCCCATACAAACGACACTACGGGGTCTTCCACGAGTGGAGGGCCACCATTCCTATGGCAATTATGTGATGTGTGCTTTTGCAACTAAACTATGCGTCAATATTGGCTTGCTACAGGAATGGAAAATTATTGAACACACCAATTGCAATACAGAACATTTTATTTGATTACCTGTCCATGCAACCGGCATTACATCGGCAAGACCAACAGAAGTGCAAGACACGACTCATTGAACAAACTCCTTTGGTAAAACATTGTAGAGAAGAAAATCACCCGTTTAGTGATTTAAAAATCGGTAATTGTTAAAAAAGTTAAAGGGAAAAATCAGGAGGATATTAACCGAATGCTTCTGAATTTGCAACAAAAACTCATTCAAAACTAGAAGTCACATTATAGGAGGGAATGATAGTGTGGAGTGGCATAATGAGTCACAATAATGTGCCTGGACATTTACTGTGCTTGATGGGTCATGTCAAATTCCATAACTGGTGCA